>NC_041013.1:37232534-37832534 GCF_004193775.1 Glycine soja
TAGTGAAGAGACATTTTAGTGGCTTTAAGGAATTAATATCAGTAATGAAAGAAAGCTCTTAGTAACCTTTATAACTTCATTGTACACATGTGTTTTTGTTGACCTTTTAGGAATCCCCCTTTATGCATTAACTTCAGGTAACTTTGGTGGGATTATAAGTGTCGAGTTGGCAATGGATCGAACTGTAAGTTTGCATTTACTTTGGCATCATAGCTATATAGAGGAATTTAATGTGATATGACATTTCATTTTTTCCTCATTTCCAGGTCAATCTTCCAAAAGGGTATGGATATGTGCAGTTCAAGACAAGAGGGGATGCTGAAAGGCATTATTGTACATGGGTGGTGTAGGTTTCTGTGACTGAATAGGACTGTTTTCAATAAATCAAGCTTGCTGGCTGCTACATTTGTAGATTTATACCTTTGCTTTTTGTAATGCAGGCCCAAATAGATGGCAATGTCATGAAGGCAAGATATACTCTACCTCCAAGGCAGAAAGTTTCACCACCCCCAAAGGCTTTTGCTGTTGCTCCAAAGAGAGACACCCCCAGGACTGATAATGCTAGTGCAGATGTTAACAAGGATGGACCAAAGCGGCAAAGAGAATGTATATATGTGGTGTTGGGCATTTTTTTTGTTTGTATTTATAATATTGGTTGGTTTTTATTTTTACTGAACTTTGGTTCGATGATACCAGCTTCTTAGTCAGAGTGACCCAGGTCTTTCAATTTCTCCATTTCCTCCCTGCACATGGTTGCAGTATGATGTTTCTTTCGTATCTTTACCTATGCTTTCCTTGCACTTTCCTACTGCTGGCTTCTCCCTTTTTTTTTTTCTTGTTAGATTCTACTTGATATACTTGTTTATTTTGAAATTTGCAGGAAGTTAGCTCTATGCTGTTGGAGAAGCTTGTTGCTGCTGGAATTGGGAATCGTCCTGTTGTTTTTGTTACTCACAGGTTAGTCTAGCTGCCCAAGAGTGTACAAATGACATGCATGCAGTGGAAATTGGACTTCTGTGAACTCGCCAGTTTACTTATTCATTTTTTTATGATTGACATGCATCTTTTGAAAGTGCATGTGATTCATGCTTCAAAGTATATTTTTTTTTATTCTTGCTTGGTTTCATGTATAACTTAAATGTTTTTAGGCTTAAATATGTTTAATCCATGTAATATACTCACTTTTTTATAGTTATTTATAAATCAATTAAAATAGTCCTTGCAATATTCAATATTTTGGCATGGGTCCTTGTTACTTAATTTTCATAGCACCTGTTTGCTGCTTACGCCTGTCATGTGATAACATGTTACTTAATACAATTTTTAATTAGTCTATGTCATTCATCTTTTGAAAGTGCAGCGTGATTTCAAAGGATATTTTATAGATCAATAAAGCATCTCTATTAGTGCAGTAGTAGTAGTACTTTCACGTAAAAAAAAAAAAAATCTCTATTAGTGCATGTAGCCACTCTAGTGTTTCAACATTTAAGGTGCCTAGGCATATATTTATTACACACTAGCTAGGTGCAGAGGAATTAATGCATACACACAGTGTAAAGCAAAAGGTTTGGCACCTCTTATTTTTATCTCTACACCTAGCTTTCTACTTCATAATTTTACCCCTTCTAAGTTTTCTATCAAAGTTAAAAAGTTCTAGATTTTTCAATTTAAAGAAGCTTATATTTTGGCACCTCTTAATTTTTCTATTTAAATATTATGATTGAATTCTCATTAAGTCACTGATTTTTTTTAAATATGATTGTTATTTAATGAAATTAGGAAATTAAAATTAAGCACAAAACTTAATGACATGCCATATTACTATAAAAACATGTTTTTTAAATTATAATTCCTTTGTGTGTAATAAATATATGCCTAGGCTTAAATGTCAGTAGTTGTAGTTAGCCCTCCCACTATTAATTTTTAGCCAAAAAAAGTAGTGTTACTAATTGTATAAGGAATATGAAGTTAACTCCATAACAAGTTTCACTTAATTAACAGCTGAAAGTTTTATATATTTTTTGCATACACTAAAATGACATAGGTGTAGTTTTAATATCCCCTCATAACTCAAGTTTACTCTTGCAGAAAGAAAGCCTAATAAATAGAAATGAGTTAGCCATTCCTTCATCTATCTTTATCTTTTTCTATTATTTATCCTTATTCTTGTTTTTAGGAAAAACTGTTAAGAGAAACAATATGTATAGGGGCCCGGCAGAACTGAGGGATAGGAAATTTGTATTCTAGTTTACTATGAATAATCGGGAAGGCTAGTCTTCCTCATCTATAGAGGAACTCCATTGGAACTCAATTTTTATTTTTATTTTTCCGTTATTTATTTCAGAGAATAAATAGAATTTCCCTGTTCTTATTTAGTGCTAATTGGTTGACACTGAATTTCTATCAAAAGTTCTAGCCTTTTGTTGATTTACTTCTTGATCACGTGGATAGTTCTACTACTACTAATGATTCAAATTGTAAGGGGCTTGTACCTTGGATGATTTGAATTTAGAACATACCAAACAAGTGAATTTACATTATATATATATATATATAATATAGGAGTTAAATACCTACTAATTCATGTCAATCAAATGAACATGAGCTTCATGTTTATTTTGAAAACGCCACTTCGGATCAACTTTTAGGCCAGAAGGCCCGGAGCAAAATGTGGTGAGACTTGAAATAGCATGAAAAGGCAGGTTGCAGTGATTATATATTATAATTGAACTTAATGTTCTCATAATAAAATTGCTTGGTAACTGTCTCGAGCACTTGAATTCCTTTGAATATATCATTTACTGTGTATAGGGTGTTTCTTTGTCATCATTTGATCCATTTAGCTGAGCCTTCCAAGTGGGAAAAATGTTTGGTTGTTATTGTTGTAGAGTGCTTCTCGGCCATGTTCATGTGCCAGTGATGAGTTTTTAAGGATTATAAGACATTATAATGTGGCCTATAGATTCATGATAGTCAGGTTAGGACTCATAGTAGCTGCTTCCATTGCAGCCCTCACAGTTGAGCAGCTGAATGTGAATAACACAAGATCAGGTACTTCTGCTTATTCAATATTCACCACTTATTATTGTTATTAATTTTTTTTGACAATTTTTTATCATTTCACTTCTCAACATGCAAAATACGTAAAAACTCATCACAGTTTGCAACTATAATTAGACACAATTTAAGAACATATACTCCTCACAACGTCCATTTTGAAGTGAAAACTACGCAATGGTGTTACAGCAACAGACTTAGTTCTAACTGTGACTCAAATTCTCAGAAAGCATGGTGTTGTGGGGAAATTTGTTGAATTTTATGGTAATTAAATTCTCTTGTGGCCTACTGTTGCATATTTTTTTCTTCCTTTTTTCAACTTACACTGATTGTCCTTGCTGATTAATAGTTATTTGCTTTGTTCTCTAGGTGATGGTATGGGTGAATTATCTTTGGCTGACAGGGCCACTATTGCCAATATGTCTCCTGAATATGGTGCCACCATGGGCTTCTTCCCTGTGGATCATGTTACATTACAGTATCTCAAGTTAACGGGAAGAAGTGATGAGACTGTAAGTACCATATATCAAACTCATTTATTATATTCTGATGTGAAGTGCTTATAGATCTATTGATCTTCATTTTGTCAACTGTTCTGTTCCATTCACCTGTTCCATTCAACATCAGTTCTGTTCCATTCACCTGTTCATTATATTTATCAACTTTTGCTGGCTTTCACTAGCTTGAGCACCAAGCTATTAGTGACCACTTATGCATGATATGTTTTCTGGCCTTTGAAAAAGTCAAGACTCGTTCGTTCTTGTCTATGACTCATGTTCCTATTTTTGCAGGACTTTGTTCTGGGGACCTTAACAGCAGCAATGATGTCAAAATGAGTGTTTGGGAGATCCATGTAAATGACTTTGTTCTGGGGACCTTAACAGCAGCAATGATATCAGGATGAAGTCCTTATCTTCTGGTGTCTTTTTTTCGCTTTGCATAATAAAAGGAAAAGATTGTGTGTTTTTTGGATGGTTCTTTTCTTTTCTTGATTCTAACTGTTTACTGTTTTCACTGTTTTGCCAGGTCAAGCCTTGGGTTAAAACAAGTCTTGCTCTAGGCTCTGGAGTTGTTACAAAATATCTACTCCAGAGGTTTTTTGTGCTTCTTATGCAGTAATTTGTATTATAATGTAGTCACTTCCCCTCTGTACAAATTAGGGAAAATATATTCTAATTTTGTATTTGTTTCTGTTTTATTGCCAGTGGACTGCAAAAATATCTAAATGAACAAGGTTTTCATATTGTTGGATTTGGCTGTACTACATGTATTGGCAATTCAGGAGTGCTGGATGAGTCCGTTGCTTCTGCCATCTCAGAAAATGGTCATATTTTGTAACAAATTACAACTTGAACTGAAGCTGGATGAGTCATAATGTGTATATAACTTGTTTTTTGGTTCTTTCTTTTTCTATAATATTATCTGATTTTTCTTCTCTCTTTGTAAAGGTCATTATTTATTGTACACCATACACAAGTAATATAACTTGTACAAGGTAGTTCGTGCCGATAGAGAAGCCCATAATAACAGCCTAAAATATCAGGAGTGACACCTTTTTATACCATTATTAGAAAAATTAAAATGAGAGAAGGAATTTGAGAGGTTGGAATTCTGTTCTCTCAAGAGTGACTGAGAATAATTTGGATTCATGTTTTATTGTTACCCTGTGTTCATTAGCCTTGAAGTGCATTAGGGTTGTGATGTAATAAGGGCAGGAGAGTAAGATACTTTTAAGCAACAATATTTTGATTTCTCATTTAGTGAATTCATGCATTTTATATGAAAGCTTATTTCCTCTAACGGAGAAGAGAATCATGCAACTGTAATTAAAAATAAAGAAATATTATTATAAAAGTTAATGAATCTTAATTGGTAAACTAAGGCTACAAAATCCTTCATCCACATTGAAATTGTCTTGACTAGTTAGAGCCTCTCCAAATTGGGCCTAGTAGACTGATTTGGCCCAATTCCTGCTTTTGAGACGTACTTCCCCATTTTTTGAGAACCTTGTCCTCAAGGTTACAAAGGAGTTTGATTTTGTATTCTTCTTCAACTCCAAGGAGGCTAACAAATAAGTATTTTTATTGCCTGCATGCAAGATCCTCTCTTTCTTTCTCTTTTTGATAGAGCGGATGAAAATTACAGTTGTTGTAGTTATTATTGATCTTCATGTGCTAAATGTTTGATCCATTATATTTCAAAATTTGCTCCGTACATTGAAATATAGGAGGGATCAAACATTTATTTCCCAAGATTGGTAAGGCAGAGGTCACTCAAAGCAGGCCCAAGAGAAGGATCATTGCTCCCAATCACTTGAAAGATTATGTCTAGTTGTCAATACTTGTTTTATGCTGCTAAACAACTTTCTGTTAGGTAATAGTGCTTGTTGGGTTGTACATATTATTTGTGCCTATAATGGTAGTTATGCTGAGGTGTATTAGGCTGTCCTACGAAAATAATATTCTAGAATACTTTGTAGCAGCTTATATAAACTATTCTATGGAATAAAAAGCCAAGCAGAATTTAGTCTTATTCTTTCTCTGTTCTACTTTGGAGGTCACTTAAGTTGTGAAGAGGGTTTGGATGCGGGGAGTGCGCTGTTACGTGGTGAGGTATGTCTGGTTATCTGGCAAGGAGACTAGGGTGTATAAAACCACACCCTTTTTAAATTCTAAAACTTAAAAAACCCAAGAGTGTATGATTTTATTTTTTGTTTATAATTTCGCCTTTAATATCTTGTTAGAGAAATGAACATATATTAATAGTGGTACATTCTTGGAAAAAAAACAGGTATGATGACATTTCATGTTAATTTTTCTGTTGATTTATGTGCTAGTCCACATCCTTGCAGATTTATCCTATTTTCTAAATTATTATGGTGATTTCTGTATGGTCATCTGTACAAGAGAAAAAAGGCCACGAGACTCCAACGAAAAAAAAAACATTAAAACGAGGTGTTATATCACTATTTTATTTTATTCCAAAAAATGCATTTTTGAATAATGTTTGGTGCACACCCAAATGTCAATCTATGGATGAAAAAATGTAACTGCAGAGCAGAGATCTCACAAGCTAAAGATGGTGTGGAAAGAGAATTAGAGAATGGATTTTGAGTATTAGTTTTTTTTTTGTGTTTGTTGAAACTGCATATGCCGTGTTTTTCTACTGGTTTTGTAGTTTATCTTGATTCCTTGAGGGTGTTGATGAATCACGGGGTGTGATGCTTCGTTGAGGTTTTGACAAAATTGACTTGATCAAAGGAGGAGGTTTTGACATAATTTGAGGACATGTTTTTTTCACTTTCTTCTTAATCAAGTCAATTTTATCAAAAGCTCTGAAAGTTTTCAAATTGTTGCATGAACCTTTTTAACTTTAGAATTATTATTTTCTGAACACCGATACCAAGAAAAAAATAAAGGAAAAAATAAAACGTATATGAATCACATTAAATGTGTATGCAGTGTATATATGTATATAGTAGTTGGAAATGATTTATGAAACTAAATTCTTAAGATAAAAACTAATTCAAATTCAAGAGAATAGAGAAACTCGAAGATTAAGTTTCATAATCAGCAACAATTCTCCTAAATCCTAATTCAATCTGAGTACTATTTAGAAGAAAAGAAAAAGATATATACTAATATAAACTTAGTTGTAACAATTAGATTATATTTGTGTTCAAATTACAAGATAAACTAAGAGATAAGATCTTGGTTTACTACTTTTGAATTCAAATTTTATTTGTTGATCCATTATGCCACCTCAAGAACTTTAGTCTTGGATTTTATCATCTGTCTGCTGCTTGGTTTAGAACCTTTTTGTTGTAACAATAGTTTATGGCAAATCAAAAAAATTACTGGCTGAGTCACGGACAATGTTGCTTTCTTTAAGACGTTTCGTGGCACTGTCAAAAAATGTGCAAGCAGACTATCAACCACGAAGTCCCCAAGATAAAACAGTCCAGATCACTGTATAAGATTCTCACTGCACTGAGAGAACCTTTTCTAGAATTACACCCTCTTGTATGACTTGAAAAGTCACTCTAAAGCCACCCAAAAATATGACTTGAAAAGTCACTTTAATAGTCAACCGAAAATATGACTTGAAAAGTCACTCTAATAGTCAACCGAAAATATGACTTAAAAAGTCACTCTTATAGTCAATCGAAAAATATGACTTAAAAAGTCACTATTATAGTCAACCGAAAAATATGACTTAAAAAGTCACTCTTATAGCCAACCAAAAATATGACTTAAAAAGTCACTATTATAGCCAACCGAAATTTTAGAGCGACAGAAAGAAAGAGGGAGAAGTTTGTTGGAAATGCATCGGCTGAAATATTGGAGGGAGAAAGAAAAGTTGAGGAAATGCTTCTCAACTGGGGCAAGAAAAAAAGAAGAAAGAAACTCTCTATATATAGGGAGTGAAACACTATTCAAGTGTTTATCCTGAGCGATGTGGGACTTGAAGCCTTTTTTTTCTTCTTTTTTTCAAACTTTCATCCACATTCTCCTTTGTTCTAACAATCCCCCCCACTTGAAATTTGAAAAGAAGATTTTCGAGGATTTCATAAAATTGTGCATAAACAAAGGTGTCATACAACTTGAACCTTTGCATAGTGAGTAAGATTCAGATTTTACTAGAGTGACTCGAAGTCTTGAACTCTATCTCTAACATCAAACCACACACAACCTTTTCATAGGTGTATTCTATAAAGCCCGTGCGTTAAAGGCCATGCATGTCTATCCCGATATAGTGAATGCTCTAGAAATTTTTGCCCAAAATTTCATATGAAGCGGCCCCCACTTCAACATTCACATAGGTGAGTCTATCAAGAGTACTCTTGTAGCCTAGGTACTCCACTCAACATACAGTATAGATCTCATTAAGAATTATGAATTTTTTTTTCATAACTCATCCTCTTGTCACTTGAGGAATCATGCTGCTTTCACTTATAACAGCATGTTCATCTCATATCACTTCATAACTTGTTATTACCCATTGAACCTAGTTCTTGGGATCTCCAGTCATTTAGGTCGGGTTACCATCATGAATGATCATCGCAGTAAGGGCAATAGTCCCATTCTTTTAGAAGTGTAATGGACTTTCTCTCTAGCTAATCCTTTCGTCAAAGGATCTGTTAAATTATCATCAGTGGGTACGTGATCCACTCTAATAGCTCCTGTTGAGAGTAATTCTCTAACAGTGTTGTGCTTACGACGTATCTGTCGTTTCTTACCATTGTCATAACGATTCTCATTTTTTTGCAATAGCCGCGGTACTATCGCAATAGATCAACACAGCTGGTATCGGTCTTTCGCATAACGAAATCTCTGCAAGTAAGCTTCTCAGCCAACTTGCTTCCTCACTAGCAGTTGCTAGTGCTATCATCTCAGATTCCATAGTGGACTGAGCTAAGATAGTATGTTTCTTTGACTTCCAAGAAACAGCCCCACCAGCTATGCTAAATATATAACTGCTGGTTGCTTTGGAATCATCTGAAAGAGTGTTCCAATCTGCATCACTATATCCTTCAAGTATAACGGGAAACCTTTTATAATGTAATCCAAGGTTTATGTTTCTTTTAAGGTACCTCATTACCCTTTCGATAGCGTGCCAATGCTCCTTACTAGGTCTATTGGTAAACCTGCATAATAATCCCACAACATAGGCTATGTCGGGTCTAGTACAATCAGTGGCATACCTAAGGCTACCAATGATACTTGTGTACTCAGTTTGTCGTATACCTTCACCAGTGTTCTTAAACAGTTTTACACTTCGATCATATGGTGTACTAGCAGGTTTACAGTCAAAGTAGTCATATTTCTTTAAGATCTTCTCAATGTAGTGAGATTGATCCAGAGAAATTCCCTCTTTTGACCTAGTAATCTTAATACCAAGGATTACACTTGCTTCTCCGAGGTCTTTCATATCAAAGTTGTTACACAACAATGATTTCACATCTAATAGGTTTGCAGCCAGGAGGCAAGTCTACTAAATGCCAGGTCTTGTTAGATTCTAAAGAATCCATCTCATTATTAATGGCTTCTCGCCACAAGTCAGCATCCAAAGAAGACAAAGCTTCTTGGAGGTTTGATGGATCCTCCTCTAATGTATAGGTCATATAATCGGGCCCATACTCTTTAGCAATTCTTGCTCTCTTACCTCTTCGAGGCTCTATATCTGGTTCTGGTTGTGCAAGATTTTCACTACTAATAGCAAGAAGATAACTGGATGAAGTACCCCCAGTATTCCTTAATTTAAAAGAAAATCATAAACCAGATTCTTTCTCATCTCTGGAGTATGCATCACATCTTTGAGAATCAAAGTCTTTCCAGAGGTAAACTTCAGTTCAACATCTCCAGTTCCAGCAATAGTAGTGGTGTGGGAATCACCCAGCAGCACTTTTTTATTTTCAACATTCGTGTATGTTTTAAACATAGCACGATCATAGCATACATGGCGGGAGGCGCCAGTGTCTACCCACCATCCATTTGATCCTCCAATCATATTGATCTCAGTTATCACAGCTATGTATGACTCTTGAGCAATTTTCTGTATCTCATGGGATTGAGACTTTACTGATTTATCATCAGTCATTTGATACTTGAGGTAGCGGCTAACAACATACTTTTTAGTCTCAGCTTCCTCAGTATCATACTTCTTTTCTAGAGCTAGCCAAACTAATTTGGCAGACTTATATGGGCTATAATAATCATAGAGATCATCAGCTAACCCATTCAGAATGAAATTCTTGCATAGGTAATCATTTTCATTCCAAAGAGCTAATTCCATAGTCATTTTATCCTTCACTTCCTTCTCAGCATCCTCAGGTACCACTGGAATATCAGTGTTCAAAACATAGACAACTTTTCTCATAGTTAAAGAAAACATCATCTTTTGTTGCCAACGTTTGAAATGATACCCTTCAAACCTAAAAGGTTTGTTGAGGTCATTGCTGTTCGAGCCAGTAATATCTACGATAGCCATAGCAGAACAGAAAACGTCTTAAAATTGTTGTAACAATAGTTTATGGCAAGCCGAAAAAATTACTGGCTGAGTCGCGGACAATGTCACTTTCTTTAAGACGTTTCGTGGCACTGCCAAAAAATGTGCAAGCAAACTATCAACCACGAAGTCCCCAGGATAAAACAGCCCAGATCACTGTATAAGATTCTCACTGCACTGAGGGAACCTTTTCTAGAATTACACCCTCTTGTATGACTTGAAAAGTCACTCTAAAGCCACCCAAAAATATGACTTGAAAAGTCACTTTAATAGCCAACCGAAAATATGACTTGAAAAGTCACTCTAATAGCCAACCGAAAAGTATGACTTTAAAAGTCACTATTATAGTCAACCGAAAATATGACTTAAAAAGTCATTCTTATAGTCAATCGAAAAATATGACTTAAAAAGTCACTGTTATAGTCAACCGAAAAATATGACTTAAAAAGTCACTCTTATAGCCAACAAAAAATATGACTTAAAAAGTCACTATTATAGCCAACCGAAATTTTAGAGCGACAGAAAGAAAGAGAGAGAAGTTTGCCGGAAATGCATCGGCTGGAATATGGGAGGGAGAAAGAAAAGTTGAGGAAATGCTTCTCAACTGGGGCAAGAAAAAAAGAAGAAATGAGCTCTCTATATATAAGGAGTGAAACACTATTCAAGTGTTTATCTTGACTGATGTGGGACTTGAAGCCTTTTTTTTTCTTTTTTCTTTTCTCTTTGTTTTCAAACTTTCATCCACATTCTCCTTTGTTCTAACACTTTTTATTCCAGCAATATAAGATCTTATGGTTTATGACGAACCTATCGGGCCCTGCTAGCATTCTTAATATTACAACGAAAGCTACTCCAAGGGACCTCAACCTACTCCAAGAAACACAAGAAATGTATTGGTTCAAGTCAATAACATTGTTACTTTGTTTTATGAAGTTTTTGTGCAAAGAATGTGGCTGGAGTCTGGATATATAAGAGAAACAACAATAAAGGTTACATAGGAGCCCTCTTAGGTAACACAAGAACTGTCTTAACATATAAAATTCAATCATTCATGCAGTTCATATATTATAGGAACATTATCAACATACAATAAGAAAACTACTTACAGGTTTATTAACCTCCTCAGGCTGAAGAAGCAGACAAAACCAGGTGGCTTTTTAAGATGACCTTGAATCTCATATGGGTTTAATGACAGGAATTTCAACTTGCTATAGATTAAATAACACCACAAGTTATATGGATTTTCACCAATTTATTGACTTATTTGTTGTTTGAGTAATTAATTGTTCCAAAAAATAAATATTTTTGTGCCAAGAAATTACTTGTTTTAACTTTCCTAGATTTTTTATTCAAACAATATATAAAAACAATAAACAACAAAGAAATTAAAAAATAAATTATATCTTTAGTTAAATGCATAGTTTTAAGTTTTTTATCTAATTATCATAATTTAAATTAGTTATATTTTTAAAAATGAAAAAATAAAATTATAACAAGAAAATTTTGTATGTATATATATATATATGCTATAACGAAAAATTGTAAACAAAAAGTGTAACCGATGAGTAATGAATTAGATACTCATGTAAAAAACCATGCAGAAAGTAGTTAACGTTTTTAATGGAGGAAAACGAAAGAGTGGTTAAAAATAAAACTTTCAAAAAACATTAAAAAAATATTATTTTTAAAAATTAATATAGCAAAAATAAAATTTTGAAAAATGCATGCCCTCAAGACAAAGCTTTTCAACTAACGACAAGTCCCTTTTCTCCCACTAACGAAACCCTAGTCAGATTTTTGGTGCGTGCATGAATCTCCCTTACTTGACCGTTATTTTTTATTGTGTTTTACTCAAGGAGTTTGTAGAGTTGAACACCAAGGTGTTGACCTTGACAATGGCTTTTTGAGAAACTTAAAGATACATTCTGGTAGCAGTAACACATAGGCACCACCACCACCTGCCCATGGCTACCTTCTATGGCTGCCATACCAGCTTCAACTACCGCAATCCACACCACCCGCCAAACAAAGCTCTTATGGCTGTCTTCCATGGCTGGCATACCAGCTTCGACTACCGCAACCCACACCACCCGCCGAACCATCTTTCCTCATTTCTTCCTCTCCACACTACCCTCTATCAATAACCACCTTCCCTTCCATTTCAGCACACACCTCGAATGGCAAACGTCGAACTTTCTGCCGCTCGCGAGGAACGCCTCAAGGCCGCCTTTGCCAAACTTGCTACAGCTCAACGCCGCCTCGAATCCACACTGGATGCCCTTCTTCTAAAACTGCCTCCGAGAACCAGCCACCACTACCCTTCTTCCTCCGTGTCGTCACCACCGCCACCTCCGCCGCCCATGTCGACTCCACCTCTACTTCCCGCACTCATACAGCCGCACCCTACACCCTTGCCGCAACTCCGCTGCCCATGCAGACTCCATCACCCATGCTGACTCAGCCACCCATGCCACCTCCGTCGCCCATGCCGACTCCACCTCCACTTCCCGCACTCATACAGTCGCGCCCCACACCCTTACCGACTTCGCATCTTTCCGCTCTAGATCATGTTCGTGCCACTATTCCCATTTCCGACCACCTATTCAGCACTGTCCTTAGTTATGGCCATGCAACAGCTCCGCATGACAAGCATGGATAAAATAGAGACATCGCCCTATTTGATGGGGGCCTGGATTCTTTGGGACTATCATGGTATCACGCAAGTGCATCCCCACTGTCTTAGCACTATGGACAAGTGCTAAAACTGGTGAGTTTCTTTGGGACAGACCTTGGGATCCCGGTATTATGTTTGGAAGCCATGCGTTGCAGCCCCAACACCTTGAGGACAAGGTGTTTTTGATGGGTCAGGGAATGATAGCAGTAACACATAGGCACCACCACCACCTGCAGTAAGGCCCCGAAGGAGGATCACCACTCCTGCTTTTGTTAACTGATTTTGCTGAGTTGGCGCATCCTACAAAAAGGCCCACCACTATCGCACCATGCTTGTCTGCCATTTTGCTTGTGCAAATCCAATTCTGTTAGGATAGGATAGAGCAGAATCACAAATTTTTTTATTCTAAGTAACAATATAAATAGAGAAGCAATGTAATAAGGCAACTATGAATGAGAAATATAGAAGTTCTTCTTTTACTCTTCTTCTTCCTCATGGAGGCCCTAGTCCTTGAAACCAGTTTCTAAGTTACAGACCTGTAACACATTCTCAATTTTCAACATAACAGTAAGTGTTCTAATACCCCATCGAGGAGTGCCAGAAAAAATAAAGTGTGAAAGTGAAATTTGAAAACTGAAAAGGTGTTTCTTCCCATTGTTATTGTTATTGCCTCCATTCAAATGCATTGTTATGATTCTAGAGCATATGACGGGTTGCTATAAAATGCAATGGAAAGGAAGAATATATAAACTCCATAGATTGTCCTACTATTTTTTTTTTCATTTTAAGAATAATTGAGTTTGGTTAGGTGTCACTAGTTTAACAATTAACCCAAAGTTATTGGTTTCATTGGTTCCTAGGGTTAGGCTTTATTTGACTTAGTTAGGATGGGAAACATTAATTTCAAAGACAATTTTTGTTGAAGAAAAAATTACAAAGCATCGTCAAGAGAACAATGATTTTAAGGGGTGGGTGAACTTTGATGATTGAGGCCTACCTAGTGTTAAGTATTGAGTTTGTGCACATCATAATGAGATCTATTTAGATTCATGATATGCCTACTTTCATGACATGATTATCACTACTGCTAAAATTTTAAATATTATCTTCATATTTTCAAGGCTTGTTTTGTTACAAAACAACATAACATAAAATAAAATGGGCCCCAAAATAAGTACAATGAAAAGAACATAATTTTAGAATCGTTAATAATCATGATGTCATGAATATTACGAATTTAACAAGATTTCTCATTCAAGATGTACTATGCTCGGACTCAAAGCTAAAATTGTTTGGAATTAATTTCGGCCATTGGTGGGTGTTGGACACTAAGCTTAGAATTTGGGGACTAATGACCTCCAGAGTAGAACAGAGAAGGAATATGGCTAAATTCTGCTTGCCTTTTTATTCCAAAGATTTGATTTGCATTTTCATTTCATTTCCTGTTATCATTTTCTGAAAACTATTTTCATTTTCAAAAGATTAGAATTCTGAAAACATGTTTGATTTGATTTCTTGAAAATTGGCTTAGGCATTTCATCTATTTAATAAGAATGTATGCTCTGGAAAATTGGTTTAGGTCTTTCAACAAATACCTTATCAACAACAAAAACCTTTTTAACCCTTTTAACCCTAGCACACAAGACTGTGTCGTCACCACCCTCTACTGTGCCGTCGAACCACCCCTGTTTGCCAGTGTTGCACCTCACCATCAATGAGGATGCCACGAAACCTACCCAGAAGGGAACAAAATCGTTGAAGCCCCAACATAACCACTAACTAGACTAATTTAGGTTGCAATAGGGTTTTGGTGTGATAGGTGGCGGTGCATGACGTTTTGATAGTGGAGGTTGGGTCGCTGACGTTTGGGCTGATGATTGTGGAGGACAGGGTGGTGCAATCGGTTTGGATTATGGTTTGGTGTTTGGAGGTGTGGGTGGTGGCCGTTTGAGGCATTGGTGATGGAGTTTGGAAGTAGGTGGTGATGCATTGTGGACTGGTGATGGTCTTGGGAGATAAATGTTGATGGACAAGAAGGTAGGGGAAGGGTGGGTCCAGAGTATCGGAGAAGAGACTACTAACGAAGTTGGTAATAATTACGACTCATGCCACCATGTTTTCCTTTTAGAGAAAACATTGAAAACGACAAATCCTTGTTTTCAGTTTTCAGCCTTTTCTTGAGAATGTTTTCACTAAAAATGTTTTCAAAATTTAAAACAAACACATTTTTAAATGCATTTTCTGTTTTTACTGAAAATGAAAATAGAAAATGGACAAACCAAACATCCCCTTATGTAGGCTTCTACAAAGTATTCTAGAATATTATTTTCGCAGGATCACTACAGCCTAATACACCTCAACATAACTACCACTATACACACAAATAACACACACAACCCGACAAGCGCTATTGCCTAACATAAAGTTGTTTAGCAGCATAAAACAATTATTGACAACTACCACTACTAGACTTGCCACCCTTCAGACATAATCCATCAAGTCATTGGGAGCAATGATGCTCCTCTTGGGCCTTCATTGAATGACCTCTGTCTTACCAATCTTGGGAAATAAATGTTTGATTCCTCCTATATTTCAATGCAGAGAGCAAATCTTGAAATATAAAGGATCAAACATTTAGCACTTGAAGATCAAGAATAACTACAACAAATATGAAAATGTATATTCTCCTCTCCATAAGAATAAAATTAATAAAAAAATTAAAAAGCATGAGAATATTTTTTTATTATCTCCTAACAAATATGAAAATGTATATTCTCCTCTTCATATTTTCGGTACTCTATCAAGATTATGGGAAACAAACACTCAGTGTGTTCTGGGTATCTCTGGGCTCAAATTATGACATATACTTGCACTTTCCGATCGTTATGGTTATAGAAAAGATGGTCTGTCTCGATATAATGATTAACTTGGGAAGAAACGTGGTTGAGCTTAAAATTCCGCCCAATTCAGTTATTCAAACAAGCATTAAACAAAAACTAACTACCGCCACGTAAGTCGTTTTGCAGTTCCATTTAAGTCTCCAACACAGTATAGATTCCGGATTACCGGTCTGAGGCTCTGCTTCTTTAATTATAGAATCTGAGAATTGTTGTATCACAGTGATTTACATAGTGAAAAGGGTATCGTCTTTGAATAGTTTTTCATCCCATCTTAAGCAGGAAAGTCTTTAGGCTTGTAATTCTACGATAGCATGAAAATGACCTCAGATGTAGAGAAGTTGTTTCTTCTGATTTAATGCAGCCTCACAGTTTGAACTACTTTAGAGTGCGTGTTTCTATTAGTTGAATAGAACGTGACAAGGATAAATGGGTAAAAAGGATGACAATGCAAACTCTTCAACTAAGTGGTTACTGGTTAGAACTTAAAAGGGTCTATTTTATGAAAGTATTATTTGTCTGAGACAATCTTCATTAAAAATAAAATAAATTTTTTGCTAAGTATAGGAATAGGTAAAAAATTTAGTACGGATGAACAAAACCAATCTCAACTTCTCAGGCATTATTGGGATGCTATGCAATGAGTCAGTTTAGTGAATGATACAAGTGAAATCAATTGAAAAAAAGGTAAATGATCAATTTCATTTTTGTATTTTAGACTCGTTAATAATTTTGTCTTTTGGAAATGATCAATTTAGTTTACAATTATCTAAATATACAAACTATTTAGTCCTACCATTAAATCTAGAACTAAATTGTCGATACGCTTACATAGTTGTGTGGATTAAATTAATCATTTTCATACAAGAGTTAAATTGACAATCAATGCACACTAAGGGATGGAGTTTACCCCCAAAAAATAAAGTTAGAGTTAATCCAAAAACATTGAACACGGAACCACATTTCGAGGATGAAAAACCTAGGAAGTTGGGAACTTGCTTTAGATAATATCTAGCGCAAGTTTCTTATATGAGTTTCATAATCATCTTTTTGTGGTCTCCGCAACACTTTTTTTAGTTCTCACGATGTCATGTCACTCATAAGAAACTCATACAAAAATTTGCTCCAATGCAAGAAATCGCAAGAAACTACAAGAAACTTTAAAAATCCAAACATTTAAATTATTTTATTATAGCTTAATTATTATTTCAATAAAATAATTAATTCATTTTTTCAGTTTTTTATGTATACAAATAATAAATATGAATAAATAAATAAAATATTAAATATAAATTAAAAATAAATAAAAATTACATAACATTAAAAGGAAATGTGTAACAATAAAAAAAATACATTTTTACATAATAATAGATAATTAAATACATTGACATTGAAATAAAAAAATATAATGATGAAAAATAAAAAAATATTACATAAAATTAATTGTTATTTTCATTTTCAAAACGTTCCCAAATATGTTCAACTAAATCTGCTTGAAGTTGACGGTATTTTTGTTTGTCATGAACATGTGCTCTCCTTTGGAGGTATGTTGATCTAATATTAGAGTGAGCACCTAAAGATACTTCGAATGTTGAAGTGTTATTTCTTACACTATCGTAATCAATATTATTTTGATATGTGTCACGTTCGTTCTCAACAGTCATGTTATGCAATATGATGCATGCATCGATAATATTCTTCATTTTACCAACATCCCAAAAATGTGTCAAACCACATATAATTGCAAATCGAGATTGGAGCACTCCAAACGCCCGTTCTACATCCTTTCTTGCCGATTCTTATCGTTGTGCAAATAATTTTCGTTTTTCTCCTTGTGGCATTGAGATAGTCTTCACAAACGTGGCAAACTCTTGATAAATGTCATCCGCTAAATAGTATCTCATATTATATTGGGTTCTATTCACAATAAATTGCACTGCGGGCGCACGTCCTGACAAAACATTTAACACAGTAATGTCATTATTAGAATTGACGGTTCCAAAAAATGCATATCAAATCCACAAGTCTTGTGATGTCACGGCTTCAAGAATGATTATTGGATTGCGATGATCACCTCGACAAAATTGACCTTTCCAAGCAACTGGATATTTTTTTCATTCCCAGTGCATACAATCAATGAAACCTAACATACCTGGAAATCCGTGTGTCGCTCCCATTTGTAGTAGTCATTCAGTGTCTTCGTTATTTGGTCTCCTCAAGTACTCATTCCCAAATATGGTGCAGACGCCTGATACAAATCGCTCCAAGCATTCCACTGTAATTGTTTCACCAATTTGAACGTATTCATCCACACTATAAATTTGTGAATTTTGAGAACTACCACTGGTATGTGACTCTACATTGGATGGAGGATGCATATACCACGTGTGGGGGTGGTGGATACATAACATAATATGGTGGATTTTGAGAATTTTCACTAGTAGGGGGTAGTGGTGGACACATAACATATTACGGTGGATTTTGAGAATTTTCACTAGTAGGGAGTGATTGGTTTCGCAAATAACTATAGTAACATTGATAATTATAACGATTGGGGTCCATTTCAGAGAGAATAAAAAAGATTGACACTTGATAGCAACAAAAAAAAAAAGCAGTACAAATGAACTGTGCAAAACATGCTCAACGACGCACAAATTTATAGTGAACAATGCATCATAGTGAAAAAATGCTACACAACGGTCATGTTTGCACATTTAACGGCAACATTTTCAGATCAACGGTAACATTTGCATCAACGTTCCAAATCCTTCTGAATTAATTACCTAAGCTATTCAACAATCCAAATTCATCCTCATTAATAAAATGGACGTTCCCGATTGTCCACAACCTTCCCACGTTCACAAAAGGGTCCAGAAGATTCTCTGAACTTCACCACCTACCCTCTCTGTGCCTTTCTATCTTCTCGATAGAAACTTTTCTCTTTTCCGCAATTCGTTCCTTCCTCTGCGCCTATCTATCTCTCCAGAAGCTTCCCCCTCTGTGCCTATCTATCTTCTTCCTCTCCGCCATCGTCCCTTCGTCTGGCCTCACCAAACATGGTCACCTTTCTATCTTCTTCCTTCCCGTAGTCGTGATAGCATCTCCGCCACCTTCGCTATCGTCAACACCTCCGACCACCACTGCAACATCTTTGTCCCGCAACACCTTTCTATCTTCTTCCTTCCCGTTGTTGTGGTAGCGTCTCACAACACCTTCGTCTGGCCTCACCTTCGCTTCACGTCAACACCTCCGCTCATGATAGCGTCTTGCGTCACCTTTGTTGGCGTCAACACCTCTAGCCATGGTCGCGTCTGGCGTCAACACCCTCCTTCATGGTGCATCCACCATCACATTCGCTGGCATCTGGTTTTCCCCTTTTCTCCCTTTACTGTTTTGCTTGAATATGGATTTGAATCACTTTTTTTTTTTTCAAATTTGATGATTTTTGGGATTTATCATAGTTGTTCAACGAATTTTTTGTTCACTGTTTTTCTCTTGGACAATTATTTTCCCACATGTTAAACCTAGTCTGTGTGAGAAAATCATTTTTTTTTAACTATTAAGTATAGTTTCTTATATAAGAAAGATTCTCAACAGGGAAAGAACACACCCTGCCACGAGGATTTGTTCCAGTGCAAAAAAAAATTAAAAAATGATTTCTTCCCACTAAGCATCTGGAAAAAAAACCTACACCGGAGATGCTCTTAGTATGAAGGATTCAATTCTACATTTCTACACATGTAACCCTAACAATAACAGGTCAAGATAAGTAGATAACAATCATGGAACACTTAAGTCATGTCTGGTCAGTTTCAAAATTAAGGCTTATAACAGAACTAGCGTGTGGGAGTGTTTTCTTGTTCTTTCCCACATATTTTCAAATATGAGAAAGATGATCAAACAAATAGTGGAAAAAAAATACGTATTTAAATCAATTTATTTAAAAAAAATTACTTTTATTACCCGCTTCGTGAAAAAAGTGTAATCTTTGTCTTCTGAATTCTGAAATAACTATTACCAACCATGTTGAAAAGCAACGATTTCGCACACCAGAGTAGGGCAGTACTGAAGCATTGAAAAAGCGAGCAATGATCAAGCTCGCAAACTTGCTGACAAGGTATAACAAGATTTGGTATGCATATAAATAAAGTAAAAACATGAGTAAATCGAATGACAAACTGCTCTTGAATTTCACATATATTGAACTGCTGATGCTAATCAACCTGCGCCAACTGTCACACATTTAACAGGACAAAATGGGGTAAAGAAAAAGGAATCGATGATTTAACATCACTCATCATAGGATCAAGTACAAAAACATGACAGCGTTACCATGGATTAGACCTACTCCAATAAATTTCAAATTCTCAGCTGCTCCAAACTACGCATAGTCTCTGATTCTGGTGGAATGTTCTCAGCCTTGTCCATCTCCTGAATTTTAACGGGCAGTTTGTCTTGCTGACCAGAGGCACCAGCAGTTGGTAGATCTTTTTGTTGTACAGCAGCAGGTTCATTCTTTTTTGAAGGTGGAGCAGCATATACAGGAACAGCTTGCCGAATAGTGACTGGAGGAGCAACTCGTACTGGAGGAGCCCGTATAGCAGGATGGGGCACTGAGGCAGGTGGTGGACAAGGTGGTGTGGCAAATGCAGGTACAACTGTCCTTATAGTTACCGGAGGTGCAATCCGCTGGCAAGATGGTCTCATTTGTCGAATGGGAACATAAGGTGCTGCTCCTGCTGCACGGAATTTCAGTGGACGAGTTGCTCGGCTTTCTAGAGAACAAGATTGTGGTGGCAGGGTGGAATTGTCACTGGTCATTGCTGCCTGTGGATGCCTGCTTCGAGGACTTTCATTTGCCGTTGTTGCCAATGAAGGCTTACTTCGAGGTGCTGTCTTCTGGCAAATTAGGGGAAGGATCTTTGATGAAGTGGCTGGTGGCGGTTGAGAACTGATTGGCCTTGGATTTTGAATCTGAAACCTTTTATGAAATGAAACGGGAGCATTTGGATTAGACATAGCCATCTTTTCCTTCAAACGGTAGTTCAGTAAAGCCCGCGCTATTGTAATCTGTTCCAGTTCGTCATTGTTCTCTGGTTCAGTTGAGGAGCTTGCAGTCTCTTTCGCCACTGGTAAGAAAATTATTGTCCATTCATATTCAGTCATTGACACAGGAATCCTAAATCAGACTCAGATACACAGGAGATGAAAAAAGTGGTTTGATTGTAAAAAGAGGCGTAAATTATCTGGCACATAACATCTTCTAAAGCAAATTATCTTGGAACTATAAGCTAAATTCATCGGCCAGGTTCATTTACCATGTGTGTTATAAGAGTGACAAAAATAAGGGAAACAGGCTTGGGTTGGGTATTTCCATTGTCCCATTTTGTAATCTACGACACATATAATGCTATGTTGATAGAACAAATTGACACGAAGTCGTGTGTATTCCTACAAAAAACAATTAATTTTGCAGACCAAAGTTTGCTGGCCACTTACATTGTTTTAAAGCGGACCAAGCTGCCATAGCTGCATTTTTCTCAGCTTGTTTCTTATTCTTGGCAGGTTCACCAGTAAACGTGATTCCAGCCAGTTCTACTATCCCGGTAAAAACAGGTAAATGTCCTAAGCCTGACCTGTACGTTGTGTAATGAGGCAATGGAGCTCCTACCCTTTGCGCGATTTCCTGTAGAAGGTTCTTGTACACTCCAGTCTCATCCTAAAAAACATCGAGAGCATCCTAAGCATGTGCACGAAAAGCTACTAAAGGTGCAAGGAAGACATAATACCAAGCAATGCGGTTCAAACATTACACATCTTTCTTTCATACCGACAAATAGATATTAAAAAAAGCACTACAAAAGTCTACAGCGAGTGAACTTTTCACAAGCTATAAAGTTCACTTCTAATTTTAGTAACAAGTTCATGTTCTGTTCTCTTTCAAAAAAGGTTTCTACTAATAAAGACTTGTGGATGATTATTTATATATGTTAATTAACTGCAAATGTTAGCTAATAATCTTAGGTTGATTGGTAAGATCAAAGTTCTATACCTACCAGCAACATTTAAAAAATCCAATATTAAGTAAAACATCAGCATCAGTCAAGCAGTAAAAGAGATTAATAAGTTTGAATACGACTATTAATAGAGTCAAGGTTCATGAGAAAGCGCACGATAGCAAAGAGTCTTAGAGTTATTGGCTTCGGTGCGTCAAAGATTAAATTTTGGGGTTAAGGAGAGGGAGAAGAGAAGCAAAAACCCTAGAAGTAGAGAAGCCGCAATGACTCACGAGGATCTTGGCGGCGAGGGAGTGGGAGGGGCCACGGTGGGAGAGGGAATTGAGAGCGACTTCGGCAGCGGAGTGTTCGGCCTGACGGAGAGTGGAGCAGTAGTGAGGGCTCTCGAAGATCTCGCCGTTAAAGTTGACGGTGGCCTTGAACCTCGGCGCGTGATCGGGACCTTCTCGAATGCACGCGTACGAAGGCAGGTTGAAGCAGCTCCGCTGGGCCAGCTCTTGAAGCTGGTTCTTGTACATTTCCACCACCACCCCCTTCTCTCTCTCTCTCCAGAGAAAACAGTAACCACGCGCGGTTCGGGTCGAATATTTCGGGCCGGGCCGGGCCGGTAAATTAGTCGCCGGCGAACAAAATGAATGGGCTTTAGGGTTTGCCGACGGAGAAATGAGGTTAGTGAGAGAAAACGGAAGAGGAGTGAAGAAAAAAAGTAAAGTGCAGAAGAAGAGAGTAATTTGTTTGATTTCTGGGAGTAATAATATTAATAAATATTGGGAGGTTATTTATTGCTTTGTTGTTCTGAGTCAACTCAAACGTTAGGCTGCAGTGCACTACTGCATGGATGTGATTTTTGCCTATATTTTTCATACTTTATGACCACTATTTACTTGGCACTATTTCTTGCTTCTAGGGAGGTTCATTTAATTTTTAATTTACTATTCTAATCTACTTATCTTACAACGCCTTAGTTCAATGTAGCTTTTGCCAGCTTGAATAAACGTTACTAAATATCTTTAAAACACTAAAATTAAGACCATCAAGCGTTTAATCAATAATTAGATATTTTATTATAATGATTTTGTTTGAATAAGATTATTTCTAATGAAAAATACTTATAATTTTTAAAAAAATAATAGACCATAAATTTTTAATAATTCTTTTACTGTATTATAATTTTTAATAGAGAATAGTTATTTTTACAATTGAGGTTTAAATATTTTTTCTTAAAATTTAGTATTTTTTTCATTTTTATCTTTATAATTTTTTTATTTTATTCCTTACAAAATGGGTTTGTTTTATTTTTTACTCTTAAAATGTTTTAAATAACATTTTGAATAATAAAAAATTATTTTGAGCAGAGAAAAAATTATTATCTAAAACATTTTAAAGATAAAAAATAAAATAAATACATTTTATAATAATTCAAATAAAAAATAAATTACAAGGACGGAAATGTTTAAAAATGTTTAAGCCATTGATGAATATTTTGCACCATAGCCTAGTAATCCAAAATAATATTATACTATCTTATCAGTTAGTTAAGGAGACCTTTAATTTTATAGTCGCATTGGTCACCTAAAAACTTTCTCCTCGCATCGCGTTAAGGCGTTAACTATACTATTGTTTAGACGACAAAGCAGACTTTGAGAACTTCCGTTTTGGTCAAATTATATTTTTCTCTCATAAAGTATTGCATTTTAAAAACAAATTAATAGTGTGAAGTTTTGGACCACATTCGATGTTTTTTAATTCAAGAGTTAAATAATGTTTGTATCAATTTACATGTGCTTCGGCTTGTTTCAAGAAGAAGAAGAAGAAGAATTGAAAGCAGGTTATAAACGTCTAAAGGCATATATAATCAACCCAGAAAAATTGAGAAAGGAAATTAGATATACTTTCTCGCGCCCAACAGTCATCTTACAAAACTAAATCAACTTTTGTACTTAATTAAGAGACACATAAATATGTTGGTTAAATTGTTGTTATGTATTATTGTTTTCAAATATTTGTAAGGAATATATTGATATGGAGTATTATCAATTTTATGAATAATCTCTATCAGAAAATTTTAATGATCATTTTTAATGGAGTTTTCTTTCTAATTACATTTATTTTATCTATAAAATTTAAACCTGAGATCTTACTTGTGAATTACTCGGACTAACAACTTCTTTAGTTAATGTATATTTAAATTACATTGTTTTCTTCTTAATTAAAAAATATGCATTTTTAAATATATTAATACTGTATGTTTTATGTTTTGATGTATTATAAAGTTAATTTATTTACCCTGTCCAACTCTAAACTTCAACTAGTTACGAGCTACTACTATTAATTTTACAATTTTAAAAATAAAATAAAGATTTTAAACAATATTTTAAAATTTATAATGATAATATTTAAAATTTCACCTCATCTTTTAAAGTCATAAACTTAATAATGGAGTTTCAAAAATAATTAATAATGATATTAAATGTTGTATATAAAATATAAATAACTTTGAAGAGACTCATTTAATTTTCTTCGGACAAACTTTATAGAAAGTATTAATATAGGATAAAAAAATAAAATGTAAAATAAAACAATTTTCTTTTATAAATTAAGATCAACTAATTACACTACATCTCAATTTTTGGAAAAGTTAAATGAAAATTTTCTATAAAAGTTTAAGAGCATAAGTTTGATTTTAACTTATAAGAAAGGTTTCATTTATTTTACACTTTCATTTTCTTCTCCTATAAATATTTATAAAAAAAATTATCATTGTAGGACCATAATTGCTTATCACATTTAAGAGATTTTTTCGCATTAACTTGACTAAAATGTAACATATTGAATCTCTTGCAAGAAAAAAAGTGTATTTATAAAAATTATACGAGAAAACAATATGTAATCTTTCAAGAAAATAAATGTAATACCCCGTACAAAAATTGTTTTATGTATTACTCAAAGAAGTACTTTAATCATAACAAGTAATACAAAGTCGGTAAATATATTGTCTCAGGGAATCGGAAATTAGGCAACAAAATTTCAAAATTATGGCTATTTTAGTTAAGCCTTGAATATGAGGGCTTTCAATATATAAAAAATTTAAAATTAAGTCATTTTTTTAATTAAATAAAACTAGAATCTAAACTACACTGTGCGAGAACTTATTATGTAAGTGACATCTTTTTTTAAGTAAATTTTTATGAATCTTTGAGACCCTCACTCCAAGCAACTGAAATGCTATTCAAGTTCAAGTTCTAAAACGCAAATGAAGATTAAATTTAGAATTGATAATTGCTATGTATATTTAATTTATACATTTAAATTATATATCAATTATCTAATTTTTTCTCTTTTAATACTTCTTTTAATTTAAAAGATAAAAATTTAGTTTTTTTTTTAAGTTTTTATCAAGAGAATGTTAAATTTAGGGAAATCACAATGTTTTTGTTTTTTTTTTTTTAGAGTTTGACACAGTAACAAAAGTTTGAAAGATGTTGAAGAATTAGAGCAACGCGTCAGTGCACGCTTAGCACAAGAAGTCAAACTAGAAGTCAATTGTATCGTGCATGTGTGTTAAGCACGCATTTGGAGGCTTAACGTGTGGTCACTTAAGTCAACTGTACTTTACATGTGCGCTCAGCGCACACATGCATACTTAGCAAATAGTCATTTTTGAAAAGCATGATTGTGTGACATTTTGAAGATTATAAAGGAGTGACATTGTGCTTTTGGAGGGAGTTATTCAAGAGCGCATGAAAAGGGAGCAGAACTCACTCACTTGGAGTTCTTCTTCTTCCATTTCCTTTGCTTCATCTTGTATTTTTGAGCCTCTCATGACTATGAGAGGCTAAATTACCCATTTTTGGGGGTTTGGATACCAAACACTCTTGATGTAATGATCTTTACTATCCATTTAATGTTATTTCAATATTATTATTTCCTTTCTAAGTTTATTGCCTTGTTCATGGTTTGATCATCCATTCACATGTATGTTATAGGATTTTAATAATTGGAAAATGTTTTTATCCTAAGAACTTGAAGGAGCCTCTAAGTAATTCGTGTCTAGGGAAAAAATGGTGTTATTTAGCCTTATTTATGCATCTTTATTCTTAAAGCAAATTATTTGGTTTAGCTCTTAAAGAATTAGGAGTGAAATTAGGTGATTTAGGCTCTTTCACATGAGGAATCATGATTGGAGTAGTTTAGTTGATGAAGGTAATAGTTGGAATAACTTTAAATGGTAAAAAATCTTTAACATTGCATCAAGAGTAGTTTTGGTAGGCCAAGCATCCAATATCTCCACAAAAATCTGCACCAAACATCAATTTCCACCTTCAAGTGTTTATTTTTTTGTCTCTTGCATCTTGCTCTGCTCTTTTATCCTTTATTATGGTTAAAGTTTATATTTTCGTACTATCACCTTAAAAAATATTTAGTTTAGTCATTTATTTGCTTAAAATTAGATATATACAAACTCCGAATATAGTCAAAGTCCATATGGACTTGACACTCAGTCTTACTGTTTTGATACTACTGGGACAAATTGATACATTTACCAAGGAGTTAACAAGTTTTTTAAACACTAACATTGTCTAACATTTGAGTGTGTTTTTTAAACTCCGAGTACAATTCTCAACTAGTGTTAAAACAATAACATTTGAGTGTGTTTTTTACGCAAAAGGTCATATGTAATCTCATTCAACGTGACTATAGTCAATTATCCATTTCTTATAACATTGTCTAGCTATAATTCCTTTTTTTTTCCTTCCTCTCATTTTTTTTTTATTTTTTGATTCAAAACATGCAAGTTCACTCAAATGCGACTGTTATTGGCCCAAATGTTGAATTCATGGATAAAGGGGCGGATAAACCAAAAAATAGGACTCAAAAATCAGTTTGGTTGAAGGACTTTGTTCAAATTGGGCCTTAGTGCATTTGGGCCAAAGTAGCTCTTATTATTTGTGTGTTGGAACCTTGTTTTTCTTTGTTGGTCTTTTGCTTTGGGGTCCTTTTGGCTTGTGTCAACTAAACCTAGTATTTTATTCTCTTTTGAAGAGAAAACTAGTGTATGAAATGAAGTAGTTAATTTTATCTTCCTTGCATTTATGTTTTTCCCTTGATGTTTATCATTCTTAGAGTTCAGAGTAGTTTTTGCCTAACAATTTTGGTGTTTTCATCTTGGTTTCATTGCCTCCTCGTACGAACAAGGAAACTGATGATCCCCTCAAGGTTATTCTAGATCAACTTGTTGTGTTGCAAACTCAAATGACAACACAAGATGACCATCAACAATAGATCAAGACCAATATGGACTCCAGATATGACAACCTGACCTCTGTCATCACCGCCCTCCAAACCCAGGTTACCTCTTTGTCTTCCTCACTACCTATTGCACATGTTACATCTTTACCTATTTCTGTTGTGCCCACAGCCTCCCAAAACACTACCCACTACCCAACCTGTTATTCCTGCTACTACCCCATCGACTTCCTTTGGGTTCTCTATGAACTTTCTCATCCCCACCACTAGACCTACCCTTTCATTCCCTTTTGGATTTTTCCCATTACCTTCACTATCGTTCAATTCCCCCCCAACCCTATTCTTCCAATTCCAACTCCAATCCTTGCCCCCTATTTTTCCCTCACATTACTTACGTGATAGTCCTTACTACCACTCTAGCCACTTACATGTTTGTCCCTACCCTTACATCCCCTAATTTCACCTCCATGAGCCCCACCACAACCACGTTCTCTTTCCTTAATCACTCCTTCGTTCGACCACCAAAATTACACTTGGCTATTTTTGATGGATTTGATCCCTTAGGTTGGTTATTCCAAGTCAATCAATACTTTTCTCTGTATCACATTCCTTTGTGTCAACGATTACACATGGTTTCATTTTATATGAAGGGTGACAATTTTAATTGGTTTAAATGGATGCATTAAAATTCCTATTTTTCTGATTAGGGATCTTTTACTAGAGCTATGAAAATTAGATTTGGGTCATCCTCCTATGAGAATCACTAGGCTAAGTTATTCAAACTTCACTAATTTGGATCTCTCATTGCTTATCAAACCAATTTTGAGAAACTTTACAATTAGATCAATGAACTTCCGCAAGATATGATCCTCAATTGTTTTCTTTTTGGTTTACTTCCAAAAATTCGTAGGGAACTTGTCATTCATCACCCTTATTCCATATCTCATGTTATTGGTCTTGCCAAATTGGTTGAAGCTAAGATTAAGGATTCTAAACCCTGCCCATCTCGTTCCTTCCACCTTTAAATACTAACCCTTCACTTCAAAATATTCCACCACCCAAATCACCACCACCTACCCCAAATCCTTCATTAATTCCTTCCTCCTTACCTGTTACACACCTCACTTCCAGTTATATACAGAAACGTCATGCTAAGGGACTGTGTTATTATTGTGATGAGAAATTCATCACTAGACATAAATACAAAAAATCTCATTTTCCTTTACTTCCCTAAACTCATTGCCCATGATCCTTCAGAATCTGAACCCCTAACCCTAGAGGACTCCACTACTCACTTCCATATTTTCTCTTAAGCTTTAGTTGGCCACCTTTCCCCTAAAACACTTAAGTTCTATGACTCTATTTCCAATTTTCCAGTTACAATTTTGGTGGATTCCAGCAGCTCACACAACATCATTCAACCTCAAATAGCTCGTCATCTCAAACTTCCCACCACCCCTATCTCTCCATTTTCTATGATGGTAGGCAATGGAAATCATATCCAATGCCAAGGTTTCTATCCCCACGTGGATATTCACCTACATAACACAATTTTCACCATTGCCTTCTATTTACTACCCATTGAGGGTGTTGATGTTGTCCTCGACATTGAATGGTTCAGATCCCTTGGCCCAATCACAACTAATTTTGTCATTCCTAGCCTATCATTCACTCATCAAAACACTCCCACTACCCTTACAGGTGACTCTACCAACATCCCTACTCCAACCTTCTTCACTCAATTATGTCACTTACTACATAATAACTTAGTGGCCTCACTTCATCTTCTAACCTTCCAACCCCTTTCTACCACCACTACCCTAGTTCGTTGGACTCACCCTTAGAATTCCATGGGTCCAATCTCAACTCCCTTCCCCAAACTATTCAAAATATTTTGCTTTCACACTCCATTGTGTTCCAAAACCCTCATGGCGTACCCTTATCTCATCCCCATGATCTCCACATTCCTCTCCTACTCAACATTGTCCATGTCAATGTTAAACCGTACAGATACCCTTACTCACAAAAAACAACCATTACCCAAATCATTCAGGATATGCTAGATGAAGACATCATTCGACCTAGTACTAGCCCATTCTTTCATCGGTTATATTGGTAAAAAAAATATGGAAGTTGGTGATTTTATGTTGATTACCGCTCTCTCAATGTTGTTACTGTTAAAGATCGCTTCCCTATTCCTACAATTGATGAACCATTGGATGAGTTGGGCAACATTATTGTTTATTCTAAGATTCATTTATGCTCGGGTTATCACCAGGTTCATTTGATTCTAAAAAAATACACACCAAACAACTTTTCGCACTTCAAATAGTCACTATGAGTTCCTTATGATGCCCTTTGGGCTAATTAACGCTCCCTCCACGTTTCAATCAACAATGAATGATTTGTTGTGACCTTTTTTACACAAGTTTGTTTGGTTTTCTTTGATGACATTTTAATTTACAGTATTGATTTTACTTCCCACTTAGATCATTTAGCTACTATTCTTGGTTTACTTTGTTTAAACTAGTTTGTTGCTAATTTTCCAAAGTGTTCTTTTATTGTCTCTATTATGAATTACTTGGGACATATCCTTTATGCTCATGGGGTTGCCCCTAATCCTGACATGGTGCATGCTATTCTAGACTAGTCAGAACCACATTCTCACAAGGCTCTCTGTGGATTCTTGGGTCTTACTGGTTTTTATCATCGTTTTGTGTGTCATTATGCCACACTTGCCTCTCCTCTCACCAGTTTATTGAGTTTCACTACTTTTTCTTGGAGTATAGAGGCCATAATGGATTTTACAGAGATGAAAATTGAAATGACAACAATGTCGGTTCTTGCTTTGCTAGATTTTTCTTAGTTACTTGTCTTGGAGACTGATGCCTCTTTTGTGGTGATTGGTGCGGTTCTGATTTAGAATGGTCATCCTTTAGCCTTCTTCAGCAAGAAAATGTGTCCTCAGCTCCGTGCATGTTTTGTCTATGTTCGTGAGATGTACGCCATTACTGAAGTTGTAAAAAATTGGTATCATTGTCTCTTAGGAAGGCATTTTCATATATACATGGATCATAAAAGCCTTAACACCCTATTGACCCAAACAATATAGACTTTGGAGCAATAAAAATGGACAACCAAGTTTTAGGGGTTTCAGTTTTAAATATGTTGCGAACCTGGTAAAAGCAACATAGTCACAGACTCCCTTTCATGTAAGTTTTGTGATGACCCTCCCTTATTTTCTATTCTTTCCTCCCCCAGTCTAGCTTTTCTTACCACTTTGCAAACATATTACACCTCACACAATGAAGGCCAACAAATAATTAGTAAATTTCAATCCAACCTTGGCATGCATGAACATTTCACAATTATGAATGGATTGTTATATTTCAATCAAAGGTTGTTTATACCTAACCATGACAACTTGAGACAAGCTATCCTGATGAAGTTTCATGCTACCCCTATTACTGGCCATTCGGGTTTGAAACCCACCCTTGCTCACCTTACTACCTCATTTTACTTGCTTAGTGTTGTTTGCAGCAAAAACTTGTTCACTAATATTTTGCGATGCTAATCGGCAAATGCACCGAGTCGCACAAGTAATATAAAACGGTAAGAACCGAGTATCGAATCCACAGGCAACTTGTTTCACTCAGGAAATGTATGTTCAATAGGCAAACATTTATGCAAAGCAAGTAAATATTGAGTTGGATTTATGTATAAAAATCTAGTTAAACACAAATTAAATTATCTAGAGGTTGAAAAGTAAAAACAGTCAAGTAAAAAACACTTTGGGTCGTCCTACTGAATTTCCTTTGATGTTGTTAAATATTTTTCTCTATTTAATGTTATCCTGGTGTTCTCATGCTGAGAAATTACCCAAACCAAGATCCCTCGAGTGAATGGGCCTAACTCTATTTAAACCTCGTCCTTGATCCCTCAACAAACTTAGTCTAAAAGAGTTGCATTATGATTACAACATAATAAGGACTAGATCGCTACACTCAATTCCTAGACATACAGTTTTCTAGCTTGCTCTATCAAGTTCTAAGGTTTTAAAGCACTTCCCAGTACTAAAAATCCTAACTATACATATAAATGGATGATCAAGCCACAAGCATGCAAAAATAAGCATAGATAGAAGCAATGAACACATAAAAACAATATTAAAAAGATAGTAAGAGAGTTTTACATCAAAGGTTCAACAAAACTCCCCAACAAGAGATTTAGCCTTCCATTACAAGTAATGAACTTTCACCACAAAGGATAGATTTTGAGGGAAGAAAATGGCTAAGAATGATTGAGGATGTCTCCTCCAACCTCTAGAACCCTAATCTCACTCCTCTAACCTAAACTCTCTTTGGAGGCTTGTTTTTGTCGCTCTAGCTTATACTTTGGATCTGTTTTTTGACTCCCTCCTTTTTAGTTTCCACCAACTTCAGTGTTTTAAAGGCCCCTTGATGTTTCAGATTCTGAAGGCTCGCTTAGCAAGATTGGCTCACTAAGCGCAAGTTAGTGAAATTTGGCTTAACAAGTTGGGCGCCTTGAGCACGAGAAAAGATAAACGACTCGCTGGGTGAGCTTGCGGTGTGCTGGGCAAGCACATCTCTGGTTGATCCTCTTCTAGGGTTTCCTATCACGCTAAGCGAGTTGTGTGCCTCGCTTAGCGGATGTCACTTGCTAAGCGCATATGCCTTGCTTAGCGAGACACTAGCTGCTTGACCTTCTCTTCTTTTGGCCTGAAACTGAAGTGGTTTCAACATTAATTCACAAAATGAGAGTATCTACTGTGTAAAATCAAACTAAACATGAAAATATGTACAACTCCTACAAAAAGAACCATAAATTAGGGGAAAAGACTAATTTCATGTAACTATTCAATACAAAAGTTATTCGTAAATCACGACTAACACTTAGGATGTATAAGGATACCAAGTTATTTTTCCAACGCTATCAAGCTTGTCAACAAAGCAAGTACCTTCCCACCAAGAAACAAGGCCTCCTTCAACCCTTTCCAACACCTTGCTAGGTGTGGGAAGAGTTATCTATGGACTTCATTACTCATCTTCCTATCTCTTTTGGCCATAGTGTTATCTGGGTTATATGCGATCACTTGGCTAAATACGCTTATTTCATTGCCTTCCTTGCAAACTACACTGCTTCAAATCTTGCCAATCATTTCTCTATGGAAATCTGTCACCTTCATGGTATCTTAAAGTCCATAGTTTCTGATAGAGACCCTCTTTTTCTCAACTCCTTCTAGAAGGAAATATTTAAGTTACAAAGAATGACTATCAAATATAGCATTGTTTACCATCCCGAATCAAATGGCCAAATAGAAGTTTTGAACAGAGGCTTAGAAACTTACTTGCGTTGTTTTGTGGACGATCAACCTCGCAAGCAATTCAAGTTCCTACACCTTGTTGAGCAATGGTACAACTCCACATTTCATTCGCCCATGCCATCCAAATATCTCCTCTCCAGGCCTTGTATGGTTGTTCTCCCCTAACTTTCCTGGATACAACTCTGCAACAACACAAACAAATTTTAATAAAATTAAAAGAAAACTTGAAATGTGCTCGCCAAAGAATGACCAAGCAAGCAAACAAACATCACTCAAATCACACATTCACCATAGGCGATTGGGTTTGGCTTAAATTGCAAGCTTGCCATCAACACACAGTCGCACATCGCACCTCTTAGAAGCTAGCTCGATAGTTCTTTGGTCCTTTTCAAATCATGCAGCGTATTGGCAAAGTCGCCTATGAGCTTTGCCTTCCTCTGGAGTCACGGATCCATAACGTTTTTCATGTCTCCCTCCTTTGTAACACCTTAAATTCTTTTTCCAAAATTTTGCTACAAAAACTATTTAAACAATAAATATTGCGGAACACACGTCATTAACTTTTAATTTTTATTTCTAAGTTGGCAAAATATCTCATCAATTTTTTTCTTTTTATAAACAGGATACAATAAAATAAAGTACAATAAATGGGTTGCTTGAAAACATTAAGTTTTTGCATCGCAATTAAATCCATAGATAAATTAACGTAGATTTATAATACGAAGCCTTTGTACATAAATAAAGAAAATAAATAGTATCACGGTAGAAGAAATTTGGATACAACCAAAGTGTAAAAGTAGTAAAACAATCGATATACATCTGCTACATAAAAAAAACATTTACAGTGAAGATCCTACCCCTCAAAATGCATCAAAAAATCAAAAGGATCTAGGATCAGAGAAAATCACTACTCGACTAAAAGTATTGAACTACACCTAAAGTATAGACACGGGAAGGTAATCAACCCCCTCCTTAGATGAAGGCTTTAACTCTCGTAGAAGCTTGCGATACTCTTCCTCCTCCTCAAGAGTCACATAGGTGTGATCTCCCTAGTCCTTAGTGACCTGCACAAGATGTACTAGCTCAAATCTCCAACTTAGGACATTACCTCTCGCATCAAACCTCATTGGGGTCACTATGAATTCTTGAGCATCGTGAGACACTTCCATGCCTAAATAAAAATTGATGTCTTCAAACCACTTCAGTTGTCAGCGAGATGTAAATCCCCAAGGAATGTAGCAGTACCAAAAGTGATCAATGGTGATAGGTGTGGCATCTAGTCTATCTAGCAACACCATGTGCACCAAAGTGTGACACTTGTAAAGTGATGTGCGTGTACCCCGACACGACCACACTTTTTCTGTCTGCCTACTTCACCAAGCCCTCAGAGGGCACGACTCCTTCAACATCTCCTAGACCTAAAAGTTATTGGTTGTAGGGGTGATTCCTCTGCTCCTTAAACGCCATAAACAACAAACAAAACAATAATATATAATCTATGGAACCACTGTGTGTGGTTGTCTATGCAAACAACACTCTCACATCCTAAGTGCATAACTATTACACTTGTTTCACAATAGGGCCTAACCACTGCAACCAAGTCTCCCAGGTCATCATGGTCATACATTTTTATATGGATGGCAGTCGAGAGTGATTGCCACATACAAATACAATGTACATCGACCCCCAACTCCCAACCTAAAAAGCATAGTCTCAGAGCCAGTCAGGAATAGAAAAGTGAGGCATGTGAGCTCCTCATGCCAAATGAGTGCATATAATGTCAGGTAGTCATCACTCACTAATTCCCATACGTCTCGTGAACCTCTCTGCCCACTACACCCCAATGTATCTCTATCCATCATTCACTTTGTGAATGCAACATCACCATTCACCGATGGCATAGAACCTTCGGTTCCTTACTCTTCCTTTGGTCCTTTCACTTTTGTCGTCGTGTCATGTATGTAGCCCTCGTGCCACATATGACAAACATATTCAAACATTCACACAACAAGAAATAGAGGCGAGAATCAAGCATACTTACTATTCTCAGGAAACCAATCTCAATCTCTCAAGTAATAAAAAGAACACGAAACACGTCGATTCATGGATAATGTAACGGCTAAAAATACAACCAACCAGAATCTATAAAAAAATTTGATGAAGATCAGAAACCCTCAGACCCAACCCAGAGCATGTACAAAAAATGATAATCGAAATATATCAAAATATAAATTTCACACATCATAGATAGAATTTGTTGGAGTTCACACTCTCCCGGTTTTACTCATATTCAGTGACTATCCTAGGGTTCCAAACCAGAATAAAATTCACACACCATAGATAAATAGTGTCAGAGTTCACACTCACGATTTTATTCATATTAAGAACAACAACAATTCAGAATAAAAGGTCCAACATGTTGATTCATGTCATTCGGAAATGCAAAACACAAAGTGCTCAATTCTAGCGATTTTATCTATCTAAATCTATTGTCTTGTAATTTTGCCAGAACTCAATTTTTTCACTCCTTACTATCCGATGGTTTTTCCATGTTCTAAATTCATTTGTGAGCTTAAAATTACTGAATTAAATAATCAAATACTCAAAATTCCCCTACTGTCCAGGTTCACCAAATGTTGTTCCAAAACTTTATTTGGATTTTCTAGGTGCTCTGAAAATCGATTTTTCCTAAAGGTTATGTGTTATCCTACCTTTTCATACCTAACAAACTCATTTTTGAAATTCAATTAAAACAGCCTATACATCAACACTAACCAGTTCAATTTCATGCTAAAATTATGGCTTCCTAAAATCTCATTAACTTGTTTTGCTCATAACTTTCTCTAGAAAAATCCGGTTAAGACACACCTTAAGTATAACCCTAGGTTTTAATAACCAAAGAACTCATTTTTGGCATCAAAATCTCAAGAAAAAAAAAAAGCTTAGCACAAAAATCTAGAACAGGGTAGCAGTACGAAATTTTTAAGACAACATATTTAAGGAAGTCTAACAACAACAATAGGGTTCAAGAGTTGGAGAGACCCGATCTACCTTAATGATACTCCACGAAATTTAGAAAGAAGAATGAAGGAGTTTAGATTCAAGTTTCCAACCTTTAAGAGTTCAAAGATAAGATTTTGAAACTACAAGTGAGAATAGACCAAGAAAATGAAGTGAAAATCAAGCTTAGAATTGAAAATGAGGTCATTTACCTAAGCTTGATGGAAGAAGGGTTCAAGAACACTTGGAAAAGCTTGGAAGAAGAACGAAAATGGTGTCTCCTTCCCTTGTGACTAGCTTGTGAAAGAGAGGAAGAATGACCAAGTTTTTTGAGCTTTTGGAGTTTAAATGAAACTTGTTGAAGAAGCTTAGAGCATGGTCCATTGGAATCTTGTGTAGGATTTAGTTAATGACCAAATTTGACGCATTAAATGACCTTGATCAACTATGTGCACCCGAGCCATCCAATACCAAATGTGGTGTGCTTCACTTTTAAAAATTTTACTCAAAAAGATTAAAGTAGAGTTTTGCCATAAATGAGTATTCTTGCTTTATACCAAAACTAGTAAAATCTATCCTAAATGCCTTGATTATTGTGCTAATCTTCTAAGGATTACGCATAATCAGAGTAAACCTCACACAGAGATCATTGTCACATAGAGCTAAATTACACTATCACTCAATGTACAGTATACTCTTGTCACAAATAGAATTTTTGTTCAGGCAGTTTCCATATCTCTTCCAGTTAAGCTAAACAAATTATATATATATATATATATATATATATAACACAAATATATACTTAAGATTATACAGAGAATAAATTAAATCACATAAGCATGAAATCATTTACTTAGTATAAATTTTCACTACCTAGCCTATCACAATGTAAATTTGCACAATGTAGAGTAAATAAAGAAGTGAATTTCAAGGTGTTATATCCTTCATGGTTATTGTGGTCCTCCCCCTAACAAGCCTCTGTCTCCTTTTCCAATCTCCCTGTCCAACTTTTGGGGGCCAACTTGCAACTCCTCTTGAAGATTCCCCTCTTTCACACACTTTACCTGTTTTTCTCATTTTCTCAAACCCTCTACCTCATCTGAAACACAATTTGCCCCTAGATTTCCATACCCATCTATTAAGTTTATTTACATTGCCCTAAGTACAAAAGTCTATGCTAACTTAACCTACTCAAATTGCACCACCTCAAATCCTTCCCTGCATGCCCACCATCTCTCCTCACTTAATTCCCCGAAGTGCAATCCAACTAGCACACACTCACCCATCTCTCCATCTCCATTATTCAATCCCTAACTATCAGCTCTCCTCCCATCCCAACCCGCATGCTTCCCTACACCTTCACCTACTCCCAATGCCTCCCTCATGAAAAGACAAGAGAAAACATAACCCATCCAATCCTCATCTCCACCCAATCCATCATCCATTACCCCATGCCAACTCATCAATCCCTACCCCTCTCTCTCATTCACTAATACCCACAACAACTTACTTTGAGGACAAAGTGAATTATGGAGCGGGAAGTATTATTGTTGGCCCAAATGTTGAATTCGTGGATAAGGGTCTAGATAGACCAAAAAGGAGGACTCTAAAATCAGTCTAGTCTGGTTGAAAGACTTTGTTCAAACTAGGCCTTAGTGTTTTTGGGCCAAGTTGCTCTTATTATTTCTGTGTTGGAACCTTGTTTATCTTTATTGGCCTTTTGACTTTGTTGGAACCTAGTATTTTATTCCCTTTTGAAGAGCAAACTAGGGTATGAAATGAAATAGTTAATTTTATCTTCCTTACATTTATGTTTTTCCCTTGCTATTTATCATTCTTAGAGTTCACAGTAGGTGTTGCCTAACAAGAGACCATGACAAACATATGATTAATGGAATGAACAAACACATGAGTTTCCTATCATTTTTGTAGGATTAAGGATATATATCGACAAGTGTTGACTTATCATAGACAAGTGTTGACTTATCATGTGTTAAATATTTTTATTTTGAAGTCTTTTTCTTAATGTGCTGAAATGTGTCAATTTGAAAAATAATTTTTAAAAAAATGTAATATAGTAGGCTAGTAGCAGCATTAGAAGAAGAGAAATGTTATTCTCATTCTTTTACAGCATTTTTTTATAACAAAAAGAGAAATAAAAGGAGAAGAGAAAAAAAAAATGATAGAGTAATAGACTACAGAGAAAATTTAAAAAATTGTAAATAGGAAATAGAAATAATATTATTCTTACACGTACACTTTTCTAATTTTGTCTGCACTAATTAATAACCCAAACTCTATCAGTCTATGCCTAATGGCATGTTCATGTGCTACAATGGCTATTTTGTCTCGATATTTAAAACGGGTAAGCAAAGCATAAAAAGTCGGTGAAACACAGCTAAGAAATGCATATTTAATTACCTGGACCATGTGTTCAGTTTTGTTTTATTTTTCGCCTTGGTCGAATGGACTTCAAAGTTTGTAATGCACTAATGCGACATAAACGAGAAATAAATATAACTTACAAATCACAATTTAAATGTCTTTTTTTACTGTGCAATTTAAATGCCTTTGCATATTAATTATATTCTTATTCTTAGTTATTTTTTAAAAAAATATGTTATTAAAGAGGTGTTTGTTTTAAATAAAAAAAAGTAATCTAAAATAATTTTATGTTGTTATCTAATTACAACTCATTTTCATGATTAGTTTGTTAATTTTTATGATAATTATTTTAAATGTTATATTAATAGTAATGTGTAACTTGATTATACTAAAATATTTTACGCAACTAATGCTTGAGTATAATTGAGTTGAGTTGAGTTTTGTTTGTTTTTTAACTCAATCCAATTAATTGGATTAGATGTACTTTTTTATTTTGTCAATCCAATTCAACTCAATCTAACTTTAATTGGATTGGATTGAGTTGATGATTGAGTTTGACCATTAAAAAATTGCTATTTCTTTAAGTTTTAGAAAAAAAATTAAAGAAATCTTTAAATTTAAAAATAGTAAGGATATTTTTAAAAATCAATATTCATAGTACAATGTATTATTCATATGATAAACTGAAAATAAACAAACGGTAAATATATACTCAATGTACCATTCATAAAAAAAAAAAATTATCTTAAAATAAACAAGAAAAGGATTAATTTTAAAACAACATATTAGCTTGAGACAAAAATATATTATCTTGAGAATGATATATGCTTAGTTTATGGTTTTTATAGTGGTAATTTAATTGTATGCGAATTGAATTAGATTGGATTGAGTTTTGGTCAAATCGAAAACTCTAAACTTGTCACCTAATCCGATTTTAATTGAATTCATTAAACTAAAATTAATTCAATCCAATGACTCAATCCCACCCATAAAAATCTAATTGGGTTAGATTAGATTAGATTTGATGGATTAGGTCTTATCCATTTACACCCTTATTAATACATGACTATTGAAATCTTTAAATAATTTATTTAAGTTTTAAAATAAGCTAAAATATAATTTTGGTATCATATTTTATCCAATATATAATTTTAGTTTCTTATTCTAAAATAAAAACATTTAGTCCCTAATTTTAAAAAATTCATAATTTTGATTTAATTCAAATTTTACCTATAGTTTCTTTTGGTGCAATTGAACCTTAATCCTAATATATTCATTTTTAAAAAATAAAAAATAAATGTAAACAAAAATTTAAGATTAGAACAAAATTATATTTTTTAAAACTAAAATTTATTTTAAAATAAGAAAATCAAAATTATAAATTAAAAAAAAGAAATTAAACTTATATTTTAGCCTGCAAAATTCTATTCTTAGACAAAGCTTGTTCCTAACATTTCTTTACATTACAATTATCGTTCTATTTTATCTTATGTATCATCAAGTATTATTGGACATTTATTTTAAACTATATAAAAATACTAAACATAAATAAAAAAATATTCTCGAAAATATTATTTCTAAAAATAACATTTCGGAAAATATAATATCCAATAATAAACACAAACAAAATTAAACTGACCACATTGCAAAAGATAATATATAGATTAATAAATACAGTTAATATCCGAAGAGTGTCAATGCTATATCAATTGTTTAACATAAATATTATTAAAAATTAACAAAATAAAAAATTTGTTTTTGACAAAAATCATGGTATCATGTACATTTGAAGAAAATGTTTTCATACTAATAAGCATTTCTGTTGATATTTTGGTACATTAAATACAATTAACATATTTATATTAATTTTCTTATTATGAATTTCTTTCATTTACGAGAATGTATGAAATAATTTAAAATTAAATAATGATAAATACATAATCAAAAATAATTATTATTCTTGTTTTAATTCTTTAAAAAATGAGATGTTTTTTTTTAGAGCTTATAAATAAAAGAGAACATAAATACTACATTCGACTCTTTTTATTTGTACATTTTAAAAACATGTTCGTATTTGTTTATATTCTTATAGTTTATGATATTACTATTATTATTATTATTATTATTTACTTAAATAGATTATCTTGTCAGATCTAAAGATTTTTAATCACCTCCATTTAGCTTTTTTGACCAAATACATTTTTATAAATGTCTTAATATAATCTATTTAACAAAAAACATAATGTGACCTATTATCACCCCGATACCAATGGACACATAATAAAAAAGCCCAACTTATAAATAAAATAAATTTACTTATGAAACATATTTGTTTTTGTTTCATTTTATTTATCCTCTTTGCATATCACATCGATTAAACAATGGGCTTTTAAGCTTATTTTTTAAAATAAATAAATTAAATAAGTAATTTTATAATTTTTTTTATATTTTTATCTAAACTATTTTTACTTTAAAATAAACAGTTTTATGCTTTTTTAGAAGCAATCTCCTCCTTAAAAAAACACTTATATATAAAAAATATATTTTAAAGTTATTTTTTAAAGTTTAAACAAATTCACCCAATATTGAAAAATATCTCTATTTATCTATATTAAAAGTGTTTTTATTTTCCTAGAAAATCTTATTTCTTTCTCATTTATGAAAAATCTTTAAAGTATTTAAGAATTAGATAAAGATAAGAGTGTAATTAAAAAATAGCTTTTTTAAAAAAAATATCTGAGACGGGTTAAAAGGAAATAGAAAAACTGAAGAAGTATCCATATAAGATAGTATACAGCCTGTTTTTTTTATCTCCCCAATTTCATATAAAAATATTGTTCCTATTTATTTGCCCATTTAAAAAAGTTGAAGATAATATTAAATACTATCTTCTCAAATATATTTTTATCTTTAACTAATTCTTAAATATTGTACACACTCTTCATAGAGAAATATATTTTAGGAAGTTAAAAATATTTTGAATATAAATTATGTGTTTAAATATATCAACCTTAACTCATTAACATTTAAAATTAAATACATCTTTACTTACATTTACATACAAATTCACTTTATGAAAGTCTTTCAAATACTTTTCAAAAATACCAGGTACAAAATATTATTAAGCTGCATCTCGGTTCCAACTCAAGGCTCAAAATAACATTTTTTTTTTGTGTGTAAACACCCTCGTAGTTTTCGGCAAGTTAAATAATAAAGTACTGACGATATTAAATGCATTTCCTTGGAAGAAAAAAAGAATGGAAAAATTAAAATACTATATTGATTGAAGGAAACTTCAGCCTTTATTTTTCTATCATGTGAATGTGATATGACCTAGCAGTATTGGTAGTGTTTGGTTTTCCTTTCCTTGGAAGGGTCCTCTCAAAGAACCAAGCCCACATGCCATAAAATAACAGAAAAAAGTTAAAAAAAGACATCCTTTACTTTTGTGTTTCTCCATCTCAAAGAAGTATCTACCCGCAGACTGTGAATGGCTTATCCATTCCCAATTTCCTTGCCTCCATGAATTGAGTAAAGATATTATTTCATGGAGAGTAATGTTACGTTAGACTTGTCACTTTCTTCAAATTCACCAAACCAAAGGCAGATTCCATCCCCACTTCCTTGATAGCAGCTCAAATTCAGCCCAAACCAGAAGTAGAACCAAACCTAACGCCCACACCTCTGTGAATAAGTAGCTAAGCATGGGGCCTCAACCACATTACACTCACATATTCACATCATATTCAATGCACACAGGACAAACCCACCTTGCTCAAATCTTCAATCGATATTTAGACACAAAAAATGAAGCAAAGATGAGTCTGCAATCGTCCCGCCAAGCTCTCATCTATCAATGGAATCAGATTTTTATTACAATGAGCTTTAGATGAAACATCATCCCTCAAAAATAGCCCACTGGAGCCACCACACCAACCAAGGCCTTGTTTGGATAAACTCCATAAATATTTATAAGAGAAATAAATATTTATAAGAGAAAAAAATAAGAAAGTAAAATATATTGAAATTATCAACTAATGCACTCTAACTTTTGTAGAAGTTAAATGAAAAAAACTTATGGAGAAATTATCAACTAAGTGTATTAAGTTTATTTTAACTTATTCAAGAATTTATTTTACCTTCTTATTTTCTTCTCCTATAAGTACTTATGGAGAAAGTTATCCAAACATGACCTATAAACTACAGGACTAATGGTATTTGAACCAAACTGCAGTTCTGCTGTAAACACTAATATAAAGATTTTCCATCAGATACTTTCTTAATAGAACATAAGGGAGGGAAAAAGGAAAGAATAAATTCTACAGAAATTTTATTAAATAAACATTCTCGTACATGTTTACAGTATTTGATAGAAAATCACCATGAAAAGGGGCTAGCTCCTAGCAAAAATATTTCATTTTCCACATCTTTTACCCACTGACACACCCGATTGCACGTCTTTATTGCCAAGGCCTGCATACCTCAGTGTACAAAAATAGTCAGAAGTTATCCAGCCAGAGTAGCACAAAAATGCAACTCTTTTACTATCATTCCCCAAACAAATGGACTAAAGAAGATTTTTTTTACCAACTGCAGTACTCTTAATGAAGAAAGGCTAATAACAAGATACACAGTGCTAGGTTTCAAACTTAAGAAATTTTATTCAGATTTTCATTGAATGTTAATTATGAATATACAGTTGGCTAGTGATAGAAAATATAGTAGTTAAAGCCTATAAGTTCACGTTTTTTTACAAGATAAAATAATTAAGATTTGAGAAATGATGAAGGCAAGCAAAAACAATACCTTGTCTGCAAGGGGATCAAATGCAGCATAAAGCTCAAAATCCGGTGTTACCCAACAGAGCAGAACTGCCAAATAAAATTATTACAAGTCTGATTAGTGTTCATCGAAGCATCCAAATGTAATAGAGCAATTATATCCCACATGTATAGATTGGCTTGTCTATTATTGGTATGAATCTCTAAATGCATCTCACAGAAAATAAGGGGTTTGCTTATTGATAGAATCACTCTTTCTGAAACATCCGGGACTAAAACTGCAAAAAAGGACTATTACCACCTCCCCTTCTTCCCCATAAGAAGAAAACCGCAATTCATAGAATTCAACATAAATAAATGCATCAGGTCATAACTAGACTTAAAATATCACAAATCCATCACTTGGATGTATACTACAAAGCAAGAATTACAATATTTGTTACCGTAGTTTTCATCCCTTCTAAACTGAGTTTTGTGTGGCCCAATTCCTTTGTCATGCATGGATGCAAAAAGTTTCTGGTAAGCTCTATATAGTCTGCAACAACGGAGGCAGGTTATATTGCTGACAATAACAAAAATGCATTAAAAAAAAGCTACAGCAACATCGCTACCTTTTCTGCTGCTTAGGAGTGTTAATTGGTGATGAGAACTCTGAAGATATATATTGATCCAGATAAATGCTGCGATATATGAAATGCCACAACCCAGCAACACCACCAATGCGACAAGTAGGTTCCCTTTCAGGAGAATCTGATGGAAGCCTATGCTGACTCAAATGAGGAGATGATCCAGAACGAGGTAAGGGTGGTAGATCCTCAACATGCATGCCACCATCTAGCAAGGATCTCTGAACTTCATTAAGGACATTTGACTTCAAAAGGACCATTTCAATACGAATCCTGTGAATTGGCAAACAAGATTCTGAACCATGCAGCCAAGAAAGATATTGCTACATAGAGACTGAGGATCTCTTTGCTATGAATCATTATGTTCTTTCCTCTTTAATTTTCTTCTTTTCTCCCAAATAAAACATCATGAACCCAATAATAACAGCAGTCAGATTATTAAACCATCATTTACCTGCAATCCTTAAGATGATAAAATGCATCAGAACTTGTGGTCAGCAACATCAAGTATGTGTCATCCTGCCACACATGTAAAGCTCTGTGACCTCTGTCATTTATAAGATGTAAATCATATAGCAAATTTCAGTGCAATCAAATCTGACTCACATCAAAAAAGTGGATATAAGCATACAAAAATGCCAAAGCATTGTATCTCGGCAAGCAAACAGGAGAAAATGCTTCTGAAGTCCTGCATAGTCAAATCCCAAGAAGGAGTAAGAAAATGCAAAAAGGCACCCTAAAGTAAACAAATCCAAAGTCCAAATGATTTGCTAATGCACTGTATTTAAGAAGTTTTATTGTTTGTGTCAAGCAGACTGAATAGATAGAAAACTATACCATCAAACATCAACTAGAAGTCTAGACTGAATGAAAAGTAAGCTATACTATCAAACCATCTCTGAGATGCTATCTAAAAGATAAAATAGTGTCAGTTCTACTTACCTAAAGGATTCTGATGACATAACAAAGTTGGCCAACAGCAGCATATCATCTGGATGAAGAGAGGCTTTCTGAGCACCAACTAGACTGATTACCTGCTTTCAATCTTTAATGAATTATTTTATCATTTTATATTAGCATGCAACTAGACAAATTCAGTGTTAAACCTTGTGTCTGCACATCAGAATAGCAAACAGAACACCAGAATCAGCAACGTCTTGCAAGATAGCACCAGCAGCTTGCCTGGTTGCATATGCAAGAGGTAGACAAGTGTAGGCATGAAGAAATGTAGCTGGATTCCTGATACGATCAGAAAAATAACAATATTTATCACCCAAATATAACATAAGAAATTGGGAAATAAGGGGCATTAAACATACAAACAACCGTCAGTCCCCAACTCTGTCCTACCAAGGAAATGCATAGAAGATTACAGAAAAAAGCACCCTTTATCTTACAGAAAATGTTTTAGTATTTCTATTTTGAAACTAAAAGACAAACTGTGCACAGAGCAGAGAAACAAACCAACTAAAAGAGTGGATTAGTGAAGAGAAGACAATGTCTGTTCCACCAAGCAAGGGTGTCATATCAAACTTCGGATTCTTCTCAAAACATCTGTTTACTGACTTTGTTAGTATAACAATCATCTGCACACATATCAACAACAGGGATATATCATACAACTGCTGCAACATAACTAGTTCATCTGAATGACAAAAAAAGACACAATAGCAAGTTGAGAAACAAAAGCTGAAGAAACAGGAATAGCAAGCAAGCAAACAGCAAATCATTTTTCTTGGGACATACAAGCATCCAACTCAAGTCCAACTCAGTTATACCTGACCATGAATAAGCTCCAACTGCCCCCTTAGTGACTCATAAGGCTCTTCTGTGCAGCTGATGCAGACCAAGTAAATTGGTCCTTTTACAAGAAAAACCACCTGTAGCACAACTTTAATGAAACAATGCATTCATGAAAAAAAAAAACCTTTTACAGGAGAAAAGTGTGCGATCAGACCTGATGCTTTCCAGCCCTCACCAATTTGACATGGTCACCCCTGAAAACATAAAAGATAGCCATTATAAAATTTACTCAAATTATAGTCAGATAAAGACCCAAATGTAATTAGGAATATGGCTGTAATTAGAAACAATCAGGCTATAATTAACCAGAACAAAGACAGCTACAATACCCATTCTCCACAAAGGAAATGATTGCTTGCAAAGTTGCTGAAAAACCAGCAAGCTTGTGTTCGTCTCCATACCTGAAACAAGAAATAGAGGTACGAGTCATGTTGCTTGAGGTAGCAATCCCAGAAAGAGATATGAACAGCAATCAAGACGAGTTTGTGTGAGGAGTTGATAAACACTAACCTAGAATATATTGGTTTGCCAGAATGACTCAGAACAAAAAAATGCTTCTTCCTTTTCCTCCATGAAATGGAAGCATCATCCTGCACTTTATTCATTAATCAAACAGAATATGATATTACAGCCTTTACAGATATCTTCAGTGTAATGCCCTCATATTGCTTGAATTTAAAAAATAAACGTCTGTATCAGAAAATATAAAGTACTTCACTGGAATTTCCAAATATCTCATAATATCCACAACAACAGTTTGTTGGAATTCAAAAGTTAATGATTGAAACCAAAACAATATTTATTCAATTTTGTTTCCCATTTTCCCATGCAATTTCTTATCATTTCATATCTACTCAAGCATTTACTTTGTGACTATAGCAACCAGAATTCTAAGTATAAGAGAAAATCGTATCATTTTCATTTCTACCAAAGCATTTTAATTGTCACTTGCAACCAGAATCCTAAGTAAGAGAGAAAATCCTCAGATGCTAGCCCCCCTCCCGAGGGCCACAACGGCGCATTTATGATTCTACACAACTGCTTATCTCAGCACAGGTTCTACTTATGTAATAAACTCAAAATCTTGATCATCATAGACTTGGCACAAAAAGTTGAATGAGTGCAAAGTTAATAACGGAACTGTCTTGGAATAAACCCTATACTGCAGCATTTAATCTTCGTCGATGAAATCTAAGGAGCAACTGAAAACGCAAAGAAATAAGTTTCAAATTTATCACTCGTTTTGTTCTAAGTGTGCGTGTAGAATTTTAAAACCATTCATCAAACACTACTTCATCATAGTCGATGATAGCCCGAAAAAATATCCAAATGTAGGTTTCCTAATCAATCATTAGACAAGCCGTATTTGCATTATGACGAGAACAATTACAACGGTCACACAATTCTACATGAAACTGTAATCAAATCACTAGATCAATAATCAGTCGTTCGTTCATAACAGTGAGTGAGTGAGTGAACGGAACTAACACGAACTAGCAAGGAATTTTGCGAGAAGCGTGTATTTATACCTCATCGCCGTGTCGTTTTCCGGGAAGCCAGGAGGAGTGAGAGGAAGGTTGGGAATCGTGGATGGTGATCTCTTGAATTTCGTGGTGGAGGACGTCATCGACCTGGGAGACGCTTGTGGCGGTGCTGCTGCCGCCCCTTTCAGCGGCGTAACCGCTGCTGGTGGGACTGGAGGGGTCGGAGGAGGGTCGGGCGGAGGATCCGTGAGAGAGCTCCGGTGGTTCGGAATCGAAGAGGCTCGGTGAGAGAGGAGGCAAGTGGAGTCGGATGGGAGGGTCGGAGTCATGATCCGCTGAACTCATCTCACTCACTGCAATTCTCCAATTGTGAAAACGAGAGAGAGAGAGAGAGAGAGAGAGAGAGAGAGAGAGAGAGAGAGTTGCTGGTGCTTTGCCTCCAGTGTGCATCCCGCTACGCAATGCCATCTGTGGGCCGGCCTAGCACGTTTCCAGGGGCCCAAGCCTGCAATTAGCCACTCCTACTTTTAGGCAGTTGCTTTCTGCACCTTCAATTGCTTCCTGCACATATCATTGACTTTGTTAGTAAAGGTCTAAAGGATTAAGATTCGGTTGCATCCAAATCTACAATATTGGCTTTCTTACATTATTTATGTATATAATTGGATGTAAATATAATGTTTTTTATATGGATTATATATAATCGATATAAAAAATTTATATACCTATATTCAAATATTTAAATTGTTACAAATAAAAAAAGACACATTATAATTATATGCATAAGAAACTACTCTTTTAACTAAAGTCAATCTCTGCTAGTAAAATTGTGTATATTTTTTTTTGGACAGAAATTGTCTACTTTAATGTTACAAATTTTTTAATGATTAAATGAGGAAGCAACCAATGAGAAAAGGCGAACGAGCAACGGACCCATTGGTTCCCACTTCCCACATTCATCACAAATTGGGTGCAAGGAAAAATAACAGTCTCAAATTATAAGATTTGCTTCTGAATTCAAAAGTATTTTTTCAGTATAAAATGGACTGATCTAATGAAAAAAGATTAGTTAACGGTAGATAAGAAACTTTAAATGTGTCTGATTAAAAAAAATGGGACTTAAATTAAGTCATACAATTTTTTGCCTCCACCACAAAATTAAAATTGGTAAATTTGAGCCGAAAATGTTGTTTTGATGAGTAAGAAGTCTCTGGCAATTGTCGTGGATAGATGGGGTCATAGGCCTAGGTTTTAGTCGCAAAACTAAACCCACCCAGTCATCAATTACCCCAAATCTATATCTCAGTTGAGATGAAAAAATAGATTCAAATCTGATGGATATTTAAAGGTGAGAAAGATAATTATTTATTTATTGAGATTGAAGATGGAGATGAATATTTATTCATAAAATTTTGTAGGAATGAATGGGTGGCTCATATGGTTCTACACATGTGATATATATAATAATTGAAATGTGTTATTTAAGTAAATAATTTATATTATACATATATTTATTTGTAAGAATATACTTATGTTTTTTTAATTCAATTTTTATTTTAAAGTCACATATTTATATTTTTCAATTCAGGTATTGGTGACATAATTGAGATTATTGGACTAATTAAAGATTTATTATTGATTTTATTTCATGTAATTACTTTTATATTGGAAGGTGAGTGGTATAAGACCATGGTTTGACTTGTAATTTTTATGTTAATCCTTTTATGTTGAGGTTAGTTAGTTATCCATATGTTCACAAATAACATTTTAATTTTGGATTGACTTATAAAAATTAAATATTGTTTTGTGTATGTAGGAGGACGGTATTAGATTTAACATACCTTTACACTATATTTGTTTCATGAATAATACATTCATGTATATCATTATATATCTAAGTTTAATGAGAAATTTTGTTAAACAATTAGAATATTAACTTTAAAAATTATTATATTAGATGATTATTTTTATAATGTTTAACTATGATTTAAATTTTTACGATGTTATGTTTGTCTATTTTTAATATTATTTTATGGGTGCTTAGATTATTTAAGAATAAATTTTCAATTTATTTATAATAAATTTTTAATTAATATATATTTTATCAATTTATTAACTTAATACATAAATAAAGTTGGGTCACAGATGGGATATATATATATCCAACAAGTAAATTAAAGTTGTTTCATGGGAAAGAATGAAATCGGATACACATTTTATAACACGCAAATATTAAAATAAGTAATATAAAATCCTACCTATTGTCGGCAAATTGACCCCAAGGGGTTAGTTTTACAAACTAATTCCCCATCTGGGTCTCTTTCCAAACAATTTACGGATGGGGTCTCTTTTTAAACTTAACTCGCCATGCATGCTTGCGAAACATGCAAGGGATGCGACACATAGCGATGGTTTCGCCATTGCCATTTGCGAAATGGCATAAGTATTTCGCCAGTCAAACTGGCGACACAGGCAGTGACGTGGAGAGGGTTTCACCATTGGCATTGGCGAAACACCTCAGGTAATACAGGTAGGCTCCTAGGTGCAGCAGGTGTAGCAGGGAGGGCACATTGTTGCATGCACATTTCGCCATTACCATGGGCGAGACAGGTGCAGTTTTCGCCATTTTGAGTGGCGAAACAGGTGCATCCAGACCCTTTAAATGCAAGCCCCTTATGCTTTCTTTGTTCTTCCTTCAAATTTCTACTTTCAATTTTTTTTTACGTTGAAAAGCCTTCAAGCTTTTAAAGTTTGTCTTCTGAGATATCTCTCACAAGTTATTTATTTGAGTGGCGAAACAGGTTACCCCTTTAAATAGGAAGCCCCTTAATGCTTTGTTCTGCCTTAAAATTTCTACTTTGAAGTTTTTGTACGTTGAAAGCGTTCAAGTTTTTCAAGTTTCTCAATAATTCTTCTGAGATAATTCACAAATTATTTATTTAAAGTAATAATTTTTTTTTAGAATAAAGTTTTAATTTGAAGTTTAAGTGTAGTATTTTTTGTAAATAGATTTTTTTATTTTGAAGTTATTGTTGTTATCATTAATTATTTATAATATTGTTTTTGTAGGTCTATGATGAATTCGGTTATTTTGATGTTTTGTTCTGGCATAAAATTTCTACTTTGAACTTTTTGTGCGTTGAAAGCGTTCAAGTTTTTCAAGTTTCTCAATAATTCTTCTGAGATCATTCACAAATTATTTATTTGAAGTAATAATTTTTTTTAGAATAAGTTTTAATATGAAGTTTAAGTGTAGTATTTTTTGTAATTAGATTTTTTTATTTTGAATTTATTCTTGTTATGATTAATTATTTATAATATTGTTTTTGTAGGTATATGATGAATTCAGTTATGACAGTCTTGTATTTCAATGGAAGGATATATGAAGAGAATGATGGTGTAATATTTGAAGGCAGTAAAAAAGTGATTCAGATTAAACATGGAATTAGTTTCAATGCTTTGAAAAAAAATTGGAGATAAGGTAAAAATAGAAAATAATTAAATTATTTCTGCTATAAGTTGTAGATTTTTAGTTTCAGGAAAATATGTTGCGTTGCAAATTTGTGATGACGAAAATGTTGAAACTATGATCGAAAGTTTTCAACAACAAGAACAAATGTCAGTTCTAGAATTATACATAGAAAAGGATGTTGCTGGTGGTTCTATGTTTCATTATGCAAATTTTGTTACTTCATGTGGAAATAATTTATCTAATAATGAGTCAGAACCGCCAAGAAATGTAAACAATTTACATGATGATGAAGATGATGATGATTAACTTGTGCCTAACTCATACGTTGAAGAGTCTTTAGATGAAAATGATAGTGTTGATGATATATCTGATACAGACGATGAAGTCATCGACATGGTTCAACCAGTTACAATTGTTCACCCAATAGAAGGTATATTTTATTAAATAAAAAAATAGGCGAATACATTTATCATTTTAGGACAATTGTATTTAATGGTAAATAAATACGATTGTGATATTGACCTGAATTTTTTTTTAACTATTTGGTATAGAAGGAATTCAAAATCCATTTTGAAATGATGCTTTGCATTATAACAATATCAATTGGAGTCATCCTGATGAGGAGGACATTTGCGGTTTGGAGATGCCATCGAGTTTTAATGTTGGGCAAAAATTATATGTTGGCATGGATTTTGATAGTAAAGATGCGGTAAAAAATGCACTGAAACAATATGTTATGAAGGTGCATCAAAGTTTTAAGGTTGTTGACACCAAATCGCACAAATATATCGTTTGTTGCCTCGATGTCTCCCCGCTTCAACTTGGTCAGCCTCAATAGAAAATTTATGACGTAAATCAACACCTAATAAGTCATCCATATTAGGTATTGTTCCGGGTACATTCCATTGAGTACCGAATGGGGCATTAAGTGTTGGAATTGGGGCATCATGTTGCTGTGAAGGGGTCATAGTAGGCCATGAAAAATTAGGATGTGTTTCTGCAACACCACCCAATGAATGTTCGCTTGCAGAAGTATCACTTTGATGACCTTCGAAAGGATATTGATACATCTGTGTCGGATACTGAGAAAATGTTGGTGGTGTGTAATACATTCCATGGCCACGCTCTTCCATCTGTGGGTAGAAATATGGTTCCGCTTCAACAGCTTCCCTTCGTTTGCCTATGCCTTGAGTTTCAACACTTGACGGGAGAATATGAAACTCTTGTGGATGCTCTGTTGCTTGACCATGTGACACAGGCTCCTTGATTCTCTCTTGCTCTTCGGATAAAATGCTTATTTTCTCCACATACGGCACGAGATCAACAACTGTCCATGTATTCCTCCTTTGTGGAGACACCATGTATTGTAATGTCTCTGCAACTTTAGCCTGCAATTATTAGGATCAGCAAATTAATGGCGATGATTTCAAAAATAATTTGAAGTTAAATATTCAAAAAACAAAAAAAAAATAACGATGTAGCTGTGTTTGCATTTTTAGGGTCAACAAATATCTTCGTTTTTTACCTATACCAGACCATATAGTCGGAGTTAAATCTCAGTAGGCCCTCTTGTCGAGGATAACCATCGACCCTAAAATCAACTCGATTGTTCCATTGATTGATCATTTGGCACCACTGCGCACCACGCTACACTTCCAACTAAACAAATTGGAGGCAACACTGACATAACATTTGTTGTGTAAGGCTCCTACAGAAACTGCATATAACAACACAGTTGTTTATTTTCAGTAAAATATGACATATTATTTATTATTTAACCAATATATTAACATGTTCTTACCTCATGTTGTTTCATAATATCTAATTTGCGACGAAAAACTATCAAATCATCATTGTCGATATGTTGATTTCCACGTCGCAGCCACCTAAAAAAAATTATAAATTAATATATGTTACATTATTAATTATTTTGAAATAAAATCTAATTTTTAAACGACTAACCTGTGTCCGAGTGGTTTATTTTCTATTAGGGGAGGAGTCCTCTTTGGAGCCAAACTTGTACATCGTTTCCATGCTCACATTTGTATTAAGATGCACATACCTCCGATTGATTTAATTTTATAATCAGTGGCACTGCACACCTCTATATAAATAAGTAAGTACGGCAGGTTCCCATGCATACTTGCTGCTCTCTTTAAAGTCACGTAAAAATTATAGGTACCTTAGGGAAACTTTGTTACTGCCTTTGTCAACAAATAAGACACCTCCAATGAATCTTAGGATCCATGCAAGGGTAAACCTTTCTACTTGTTGTAGGTTACCGTCATGGTTATTTAATCGTGAAAAATGGTGAGCCAACCAACTTAATTTAATCATATTACCTTGAAGCTCACCTTCTTGTGGTTTGACTCCTAACAATTTTTCACATAAATCAGCCCAATTAAGGTTTGTTGGACCAATTAATGGTGACCCATCCACACGAAGACCTAATAAAATGGAAACATCTTGAAGAGTAATAGTGTACTGTTCGCATCTCATGTGAAAAATATATGTTTCCGGCCTCCATCTTTCTATCAAGGCATTAATTAATGCCGCATTTATTTTTAAATATCTCTTCTTCATAATCCAGTAAAAACCAGATTGCCGAAGTAGAGGAATGATTTCCTCTGATATTTCTTCTTTGATACGTGGGGACAACTCGTCTAATGTGTAATTTTCTATCTTTTTTCCCATTTCAAATATGTTCTTGCATCCTTTAAATTCTTGTCTTTATTGTTTTAATTACATGTTATTTATGTTTCAAGTCATAAAGATACCGTGTGCCAAAATATTTAATATAATATCATTCATGTTTAAAAAAAGAATATCTGTTGATATAATTGATGGCTCCGTGTTTCCATTGCCATCCTTAGCAATTGCCAGAAAGAATCATATGCATCGTTATATTACTTGAAACAGATTGGAACACTACAATATGACGAGCAATATTGATAGATGCAGGTAAATTTGGAGCCTCTTCCATAATCATGTTAAAATAGAAAGCAACCAATTTATCAACACACTGTGATCAGAAATCAAAAGCGTTGGACAAAGGTAGAGTACTAAAAGAAATCAAATACAAAATATTTACACCAACAAAATCTCACCTAAGGAAATGCAATGGGTTCAGAGAACCACTGAATTGGTTTCAGTATATTAGTCTAACATAAGCAAGCCAGCTGACCTGTTTCAGTATTTGCAGTTCTCACATTCAATATCAATTGGAACTTGTCCAATATCGGATCTAGTAGTTATCTACCCTTGCATAACCTAATAAGTTAAACTGTAATGTAGTTCAGTATGATAATATTATAATAACATATTTATTAAAAAAGGAATAATAGCAAAAACACAACACAGATGAATTGATGAAGTATCTCCCAAAAGATATATCTCTAGCTAGAGTATATTGCAGGCAAGTGATGCTCAAAATCATGATTACAACAAAACAATGTAAAAAAAAACATACAAACAAAAGTAACTCCATAACCATGTACAAATACAAATCATCCTCAAAAGCATTATAGAACTAAACCATACTTTCACGGCCAATAAATTCCAAGTCCTACAACTTTTCCTTTTAATAGTTTTGTGAAGATCATTAATCCTTCATTTTCATCAGGATCAAGGAAAATCATCAAGGTTGAAAGCAGTAGAGATTTCTGCTGCATACACTTCCTTGTCTTTGATTTTCATATTCAGACTAATTGATTTTCCCTTGAACTTTGATCTTTCAGTATTGTGTTGTATAGGTGGACTAAAAATATGTAACTTCACCCGTGCAAATCGAGTCTATATCCAATTTACAATCAACATATTTGGTTAGGATTAGATAAAAGATTCACTTTTGATTGTAAGAAATGGTCAACGGTTCTGTGGACTGAGTACTATAGAATTTATTTAGTTTCCCATGTTTAGTTAATTTAACTGTCTCCACTCTCCAACATTTGCCAAGTTCCCAGAATTAAAGTATTTGAAAAGGACATTCAATTGAAATAATACAAAGAGGAAATCATAATGATGGGTGGTTAATATGTAGTACTTTCAAAGTATGAAAAGTAGAGGCAATTTTTTTTGTTTGTAATTGTGAGCATCTTCCAAACACATGTTTAGAATGAAACTTAAACGATATAATTATCTCATTCAACCAATTTAGTTATCCCTCAGTCACTTAGTTGTCATCATTATCTATAGGATTATGATTTTTTTAACACTTTCTCTTTTATATATATATATATATATATATATATATATATATATATATATATATATATATATATATATATAAATTGTTAATCATACATTATTGATCACATCTATCAAATATAACAATTTTCACTAGACACATCGTATTTCAAGCACACACGAGCAATTAAAACGAAAGTCTTAATTATTTCTTAACGAAAAGGGGATATGAAATTCCATGAATTATAAGATAATAACAATATTCTTGTATCTATCCAAATAGAAAACAAAAGTTCATACATAATATGTTTAACAAGTTGTCAATTTCCTAGAGTAAGCTAAGCATGCTATACAACCTTCAAACACAAAAAGATGGGCTTCCAGCGTTGTCAATGAACAATCATCAATGTGATCTCTTGCGGTACTTTTGATATATTTATCGCATTGGTCTAAGAACCCAATTTTGCTGATTAATGTAGTGAGGGACTGCCAGATGGATTTCATATAACTCCTGCATTGTAAGATTTTGAAAAGGAACCCCATTCTGATGATCAATGTGGTGAGTGATAGGGCCATCAAGATTTGGAAAAGAAACTCCATTCTGCTGGTAAATGCGGTGAGGGACAGGACCATCTGGTAGGACCATGTCATGAATGCTTCTTCTTTTGCCTTTATTACTTGAGGCCTGACGAAGGAAATACTTTTGGGCATGACTAGCAACTTGAGTTGGGTTTCTTGTTTTGATGATTCTTGAAATGTTTATCCAATCTCCCTTTCCATATTTCTGAAGCCCATGCAGAAACAACCTGTCATAAGAAAACAAATCGGTATAAATATTTGAGAAAAGTGAAATATTCAAGAAACAAAATACTTTTAAGAGACACAGACAGTACCTATGTTCTTCTTCACTCCATCTCTTGCACTCATTGGACTTCGAAGAACTGCCCTTCCGTGACAACGAGTGATTGATTTGGGAGCCTGGCCACATGGGAGCAACCTGGTTCGCTGCGCTATTAACAAACTGTGTCTGCGGGTGATCATAAGTGTTGTTCCCGCTATTGATGTTCTGTAACGCTGACAATTGATCTTGGAGGTTGGGTTGCACGCAGGTGGCATCCTCCACCAGTGGCAACATAGGAGGAACCCGAGTGGCGGTGGTCTCCGATGAGGGAGACATCGATAGTGGAAGAACCTTAGGGGCGAAGTTATTTGACAGAGACGATAAATCGGGAGGAAGGAAAATGAGGGTGCCTACCCACTCAAGATCTTGCAGCGCGGGGTACTCCAGATCTTGTAAATTGAAAAATATTATATGAAAATGATATACTTCATCTATAGGTTATATTACTCACACAAAAAAGTATAACTTATATTAACTTCAAAAAAGTAAGTTTCACCTTCTGTTTCATTAATTCATTTATTTATGTCAACAACTTAAGAAGGTCAACATTACACTTTTAGTTTATTGATTTATTATTTTCCTAACATTGCAAACCAAACTTATGCTTAAGAATAAATAAATAAATAAATATTGTATTTTTCATAAATTAAAATAGGTATAGGATTATATATTGAATTCAAGAAATTGTTAGATAGTTCAAAACTTTGACACAAAGTCATCACAAAATCAAGTGATAGTAGTGGGTTGCATTTCACTCAAAATAAATAAAAAATAAAGTTATCTCAAAACAAACAACAATTATGATTATTCGTCAACATTTTTTTGGTAAATTCATTTCATACTAGATAACTATTTTGTAGATTTAACCTAAGTATTTGTGAGCGCATGTTTGAGCTGTGTTGTAAAAATAAATAATATCTGTTTATAATATATAAAAGTTGAACTCCTTACTATTATGTTGTCACATCAAAGTTGATTATATGGAGAAATGAGAGTATTCTCCTTTTGTGTCTATCACTTCTCTTTTCCTTCTTCTTTCTTCAATGTTACCCACAACATAACAAAACATATATCAAAACATTTCAATTTAATCTTAGTGACCTCTAAATGTTTCTCATGTTTACGACCCTCATTCTTCAATATTCTATATTACATTCTATAACCATTTTCTTTTACATTTTATACATCATTCAATTTTTTAATATTAGTAATTTCTAAATTCTAATATATTTTCTGCTCTATAAATATATAAAAAAATATTTCACATCAACAAAGTTCATGATCTAAAATTAGTTTTCAAATTAATCTATAAAAAAATATGTTGGTTAAACAAAGTTGAAATTTATTTATTTTTCACCTTAGTTTGTAAAAAAACATATTTCACATCAACTTTAATTATTAAAAATATAATTTTATTTCTATCTCCAATATTACATACCATAAAATGGAAAAAAAATACTTTAAATTACTTTAATAAAATTTTATATTCATTAAATTTATTTAATATTTTTAATTTTAATCTGATTTGCACTTTTAAATATATTGCTACAAGAAATTTCACTACATGTAGCAATATGGGAGAACATGATTTCAAAATTTAATAATATTTTACAAGAGGGGAACTTATATACCATACATAATTTAAGAATTGTCTCAACAAATCATGCATACAAACCTGTCAACAACATTTAAGGGATAATATATAAAAGCTGAACTTCTCACTATTAGGCTGCCACATCAACAATGATGATTTGGAGAAAGCATAATATTCTCCTTTTGTGTTTATCACTTCTCTTTTTCTTCTTTCTTCTTCAATGTTACTCACAACAACATCCAAGAAGAAGGCTGAAAGATAGTTGCAATCACTTCTATCATAATTAAGAAATTCAAAAGTTTGATTACTTTCACACGTTCAAAATCCTCAACAAAATTTATATTCTACACTTTATATATGTTACTACTCTATTTCTTTTCTTTTCTTTATATATATAAATAATTCAGCCAAAAAATATGAATAACTAGATAAATGGATGGTTAAATTGTACTTAATATTTACATTAAGTGATTCTCACATGTCATTTCACAATGAAAATTGAAATTATTTTTCAAAATTTTATTTTACATTAAGTTATATATATATATATATAATCTTTAAATAACATTTAAAATAAATTCATCCATAATTTCCTATCCCTTTATTTTTTCTATTGGCATGTTTATTTAATTTTATATTTATTTATTTATTTATTTATTTATTCATGTCACAATGTGGTCGGGTACTACACCATGGAAATATGATGTCATAATATACATGCTTTCCGAAAGCCAAAGCATTCATGTCACAATGTGGTCGAGTACTACTCCTTGTGTTGAAGGGTCCTTATCATTCTTCTCTAGAAGGGGATTCACCTTCTACTGGTAGTGGGGAGTCTAGCAACTTCTCTAGCTTCTTGAATAAACTTTTAGAGAGGGTGGTCAATAACATAGGAAAGGTTCTAGATGAGGGAGTTATTACCACCAATGAATCAAATTTCAAAGAGTGACGTGAATTCTTTTGACATCCTATTGAAGTGGTGTGATAGAAATGTTAGTGTTTTTTTATGGAGAAGAAGGTGTACCCTCCAATTACTCTTCTCAGTTACACGTGCGCTTAGCGCAATTCTGAACCGCTTAGCGCGCATGAGTGAATTTCGGCTTAGCGCATGCTTGTCTCGCTCAGCGAATGGACTGAAGCGGTGCGCTTAACGGGATGACCCTTTGCTCAGCGAACATGCACAACTCATCCTTCTTCCAGATTCTTCCTCGCGCTCAGCCGAGGAGTGTTGCGCTCAGCAGATGGCTCGCTAAGCCAGCAGATTGGCTTAGCGAGAGGATGAAAATCAACACTTCACAAACTTGCCTAATTAACCTGAAATTGAGAGGAAATGATTATTAAACACATAAAATGGAAGTACTAAGTATTTATTACCTATCTTTAACCAAAAGTAATTACAACACTAGAAAATAACCATAAATTGGAGGAGTTTGATACAATTTACACAGGTTTTATACACAAAAGTTAGTTGTATTCATCGACTAACAATGCACTGCTTGCAAGCTTCTGCCATAATAACGACTGTTAGTATAGAGCAATAAAAGAAGAGAAAGAAATAAAGGGAAGAGAGAAAAGACACAAGTTTTAACGTGGTTCAACACACAATATATGTGCCTACGTCCACGACTACACTAGGAGAACTTTTTATTACTTGCACATATAAAAGCTTGCAAGGTGTCTCTATATATAACACTAATGAGACACAAGTTTTACAAACCAAGCGATGTGGGACTAAGACTACAAAACTCTAACAATCCAAGCGATGTGGGACTAAGACCACAAAACTCTAACAATTCTCCCACTTGGGGTCTAAGTTCCAAACTCTAGCAGCTCCTTGTAAGCAATGAGTTCATCGACTCTTTACCTAGTGTAGCGCCTTCATTTTCAATTATCCTTGAAGGCCAACCGAGGCAATTCAAAGCCTCAGCTTGTTAGTTGTAACAGCTTTAGTCAACATATCTGTTGGATTCTCTGATCCTAAGATCTTCAAAAAAGATAAGTCTCCATCATTTATCAACTCCCTGATAAAATGGTATCTTGATTGAATATGCTTGCATCTAGAATGGAAGACTGGATTCTTAGCAAGACTTATAGCACTCTAATTGTCACTGAACAATGAAGCATTATCTTGTTCTTTCCTTAATTCATTGAGAAAATTCTTTAGCCAAATCATCTCCTTAGCTGCTTCTGAGATAGTTATGTACTTGGCTTCCGTGGTTGAGAGAGCAACTCTATTTTGAAGTTTAGACTTCCAACTCACAACAGTACCTGCCAAAGTAAAAATGTAGCTTGTGGTGCTTTTCTTGGTATCAAAATCTCCTCCCAAGTCTGCATCTGAAAATCCCTGTAAAGTGAGATTGCTTTTTCAGCAGCACAAACACATCTCTGAAGTACCCTTCAGATATCTGAGTATCCACTTTATGCCTTCCCAATGCTCCTTTGCTAGATTTGATAGGAACCTACTGAAAACTCCCACTACATGTGCTATGTCAGGTCTGGTACACACCACAGCATACATCAAACTCCGAACTATTGATGCACATGGTACTCTTGACATGTAACATTTTTCTTCACTTGTCTGCAATGATTGCTTCTTTGAAAACTTCAAATGAGATCCCAAAGGGGTATTCCTGGTCTTAGAATCTTCAAGGTAAAACCTGTCAAGCAACTTGTGTATATCTTTCTCCTGAGACAACTTCAAAATTCCTTCTTATCTGTTTCTAAGAATTCTCATACCAAGGATTTGTTTAGTTGGACCAAGATCCTTCATTTCAAATTTTTCTGCCAACTATTGCTTCAACCTGTTAATTTCAGCCATACTAGATCCTGCAATCAGCATGTCATCAACATACACGACAAGGATAACATAACTATTAGTATATTTCTTAACATAGCAGCAATGGTCCATGTCACATATGTTGAAACCTGAGTTGCTCATAAACTCATTAAACTTCTTATACCACTGCCTTGGTGCTTGTTTCAAGCCATATAAACTTTTATGAAGCTTGCACACAAGATTCTCCTTGCCTGGCACTTCAAAACCTTCTAGTTGGGTCATAAAGATGTCTTCCTCTAAATCCCCATGCAAAAATGTAGTTTTAACATCTAACTGCTCCAAGTGAAGATTCTCTGCAGCTACAATATTCAGAATAACTCTGATGGTAGTCATCTTTACAACTGGAGAGAAGATCTCTATAAAATCAATTCATTGTTTCTGCTGAAACCCTTTCACCACAAGTCTCACCTTGTATTTTCTTCTACCGTCAGATTCTTCCTTTAGCCTATAGACCCACATATTCTGTAACACTTTCTTTCCTTTTGGAAATTTAGTTAAAGACCACATCTTATTCTTCTGAAGGGATGTCATCTCATCTTTCATTGCTAGCTCCCACTCAATAGAGTCATTCCCCTATGTAGCCTCACTGAAACATTCTGGCTCACCAGCATCAGTTAACAATAAATAATGCAATGAAGGGGAATACCTATCTGGTGGTACTGAAATTCTGCTAGATTTTCTTGGAGGACTTGATGGTTCTGGTTTTGACTCAACCTCTACGCCTGTACTCTGGTTTCTGTTGGCTACATCACTTTCTGAAATTTCTTCAAGTGTTGCTTTCTTAGAAATTTCGGACACTTTACCTGCACATGTAGATTCTGCAGAAAAATTTTCCTTATAAAATAAGTTCTCATTAAAAGTAACATTCCTGCTTCTGATAACTTTCTTGGTTTGGTCATCCCAAAACCTGTAGCCATACATGCCAGATCCATAACCAATAAAATAACACTTCCTCACCTTCGGATCCAATTTATCTCTACTATTAGAGTCTGTCAGTATATATGAAACACAACCAAAAATTCTCAAATGTGAAAGTTTTACCTCTTTTCCAGACCATATTTCTTTGGGCAACTGATAATACAAAGGAACTAATGGTCCTCTATTGATGAGATATGCTATTGTGTTTATCGCTTCAGCCCAAAATGCTTTAGGCAAGCCAGATTGGATCCGCATACACCTCGCTCTCTCGTTCAAGGTTGTATTCATCTTTTCTACAACACCGTTTTGCTCAGGTGTTCCTGGTATTGTCTTGATCATTCTGATCCCATGCTCTGAACAGAAGTCTTTAAACTCCTGACTATCATACTCCTCGCCATTGTCAGATTTCAGACTTTTAATCTTTAGACCTATCTGATTTTCAATTTCTGTTTTCCACCTTTTAAACACAAAAAACACATCAGATTTATTTTTAAGAAAATAAACCCATACCTTTTTGGTAGAGTCGTTGATAAAGGTGACATAATAGCGTGAGTTTCCAACAGATTTCACATGGGCTGGCCCCCAAACATCTGTGTGCAACAATTCTAGCTTTTCAACTTTAGGAGTCTTCCCTGCCCTTGAGAAGCTGACCTTTTTCTGCTTTCCAAGGATACAATGTTCACAAGCACCAACATCAACATGCTTAAGGCTTGATAGCTTACCATTTGCCTCCATAAGCTTCATTCCTTTTTCACTGATGTGTCCAAGTCTTTGATGCCACATGGTTAAATTATTGACAGCCTTAGTAACTGCTACCATATCCTCATCTAAAATCATGTAAAAAGATCCTTGCTTCTTTCCACGAGCCACAACGAGATTGCCTTTTGTTACCTTCCAAGCTTCATCTCCAAAAGTGGTGTGATGCCCCTCATCATCCAATTGCCCTATAGATATTAAATTTTTCTTTAAGGCGGGAATATGTCTGACATTGTGCGATGTCCATAGGGATCCACTGAAAGTCTTGATGTTGATATCACCTCTTCTGGCAATGTCAAGAGATTTCCCATCTGCAAGGTAAACTTTCCCAAATCTTCCAGAAATATAGTTAGACAATAAATCTTTAGAGGGAGTGGTGTGGAACGACACACCTAAGTCCATGATCCATGAATCAACAGGACTATCCACACTGCAAATTAATGCATCATCAAGTTCATCAGTTGCTGCATTTGCGGATTCATCATCATCGCGCTTCTTGTTTTTGTGTGACTTGTTCTTCTTTGGTGCCTTGCACCGATTGCTAAAGTGACCTCTCTTGTCACAATTCCAGCAAGTAATGTCACTTTGAAATTTTCTCTGACCTTTCCCTCTTGACTTTGATCTGCCTCGACCATTTTGACCCTTCTGGGTAGTCGTTCCCCTGCCTTCAGTATTCAATGCTGAATTGGAAACATGACTGGAAGATTCTCCTGAATCTCTCTTGCAAACATCTTCGCTTAAGATCAAGTCACAGATGTCACTAAGCTTTAATGTGTTCTCCCTTGTAGAACTACTAACTACAGTAACAGTTGCAGCCCAACTATCCGGTAGTGATGACAATAGAATCAATGCCTTCACCTCATCCTCAAATTTAATCTACACTGATTCCAACTGTGCAAGAATAGTATTAAATTCATTAATGTGATCAGTTACAGAGATACCTTCTCTCATCTTGAGGTTGAACAATCGGCACATCAAGTACACTTTGTTGGCTGCTGACGGCTTCTCGTACATATCTGATAACGCCTTCATTAAGCATGTAGCAGTCTTCTCGTTTACTTTGTTAGTCGCTTTGGCCTAGCCATTTGCTTATGGATGCTCTATGGGCGTCGCCATGTTCTTCATGTTGAGGCCTGCCATAAACTCATTTAGTTTTCTATAATCGAACTATAAACCATTATCAGTCACACTGAGACATGGGATGCTGAAGAAAGTGATGATATTCTTCCAAATGAACCACTATACATTTTGAGTCGTAATTGTTGCGAGGGGTTCAACCTTTACCCACTTGGTAAAGTAATCAATGACTACTAACAAACATTATCTTTTCCCTGAGGCCTTAGAGAAGGTTCCTAAGATATCCATTCCTCAAATAGCGAATGGCCATGGGAAAGTGATGGGATGTAGCTTTTCGGTTGGCCAATTGATCAAGTTTCCATGCTTCTAACATTGAAGGCATCTCTTAACAAAATTTGAGTAGCTTGTTCTCAAGGTTGGCCAATAGTACCTGACCCTAGTACACATGTTGTCGTTGACCTTCCCCATGAGTGCATACTACGAATGCATTCGTGAAATTCTTTGAGGACGTAGTCGGCTTGCTCCTTGTTAAGACATTTGAGCAATAGTGAGGAGAAACCTCATCGATATAGCTCGTTGACTATTATGACGTACCTTGCAGCTCAAGTACTTAACTTTTTTGCCTTCTCTTCGTCTGTCAAAAGCATGCCTTTGAGCAGATATTCAACATCTGACTCTCAAAGCTCCTACTTCCTTGGATAGTCTTAGGCCTGCTAACAATGCTTCATATTTGACCTGGTTGCAAGTGGCTTTAAATTTGAAACGCAGAGATTATGACAAGCCATCAACATGTAGAGTACACTGCTAATCCTACAACTGAGGCAATGGTGGGTAAATTCATTTATGAAATCTGCTATGCTTTGGGCTCAAATGATGCCTTTGGATTCATAATAGATCTCATACTCTAATAACTCAACGAACCAAGCCATCATCCTCTTGGCCAACTCAGGCTTTCACAACATTTCAGCTATTAGGCAGTCGATTGAAGCATTAATCCTATGGCTTTCTGAATACTGCCGAAGACACTGAGCAGTAGTAACCAATGCCCATGCCATTTTCTCCATTACCTGATACTGAGTTTCTTGATCTTGTAACACTTAGCTAACAAAGTATATCGATCTTAACTCATTGTTTTCTTCTTGGACAAGGACATCACTTATGGCTTCAATGGAGACTGAGAGGTATACTAAGAGTATCTTACTAGTGCTAGGTTTTGAAGGCACTGGAGGGTTGCACGTCTAACTTTCAACTATCGAAAGGTTTCTTCACACTCATCATTCCATTGGAAGTTCTTTGCCTTTTTACGAAGATTCATTATCGATTTGGCCTTCTCGACAATTCTTGGCAAAAACCTAGACAAGGAGGTTATTCTACAAACCAACCTTTGTGCTTCCTTCATGTTCCTAGGACTACTCATCTCCAAAATGGCTTGACATTTATCAAGGTTTGAGTGTATTCCTCTATGTGTCAACATAAAGCCTAAGAATTTCGTCCTTTTACCCCGAAGACACATTTTTTGGGGTTTAGCCTCATGTTATGTTTTTGAAGTTGTCCAAACACCTCCTTTAGATCCTTAATGTCTGCCGACAAGTCGTCGAACTTGAGGAACATGTCATCCACATATAGTTCCAGGTTTTGCCATAATTATGCATCAAATACCTTATCCATTAGTCTTTGATATGTGACTCTAACATTTTTCAACCCGAATGGCATAACTTTGTAACAATAGTTTGTCGATCCAGTGATAAAAGTGATTTTATCATCATCTTCTAAGTCCATCTTGATTTGGTTGTAGCCTAAATAGGCATCAAGGAAACTCAACATTCAATATCCTTCTACGCCATCTACTAAGCGATCGATCTTGGGGAGGCGGTATGCATCCTTTGGACAAGCACGATTCAAGTCTGTATAGTCTATGCACATCTTTCATTTACCATTCAGTTTTTTGAGAATGACTAAATTTGATAGCTATGTGGTGTAGTCCACCTTTCTAATAAATTGGGCCACCATCAGTTTGGAAACCTCTTGTTGCACTACCTAACACCTTTCTTCCCTCATATTTCTCTTCCTTTGAGCAATGGGTTTGGTGTCTTAACATATGGATAATTTATGGCAATGGAAGGCTAGATCTATGCCTAGCATGTCAGTCATGGACCATGCAAATAGGTCGGCATGCACTCGAATAACTTGTTGTAAGTTGTTCTTATCTTCCATGGAGACTTGATTGCCAAATTTAGTAACATGTTTTAATGTCGAGTTGAAAAGCAAATATTTCTTCAATTGGTTTAACCCCATTGTTGTCATTGGTTCTCAGGTCTAGATCTAACTCCTTGAATCCTTTGGCTCCCGCCCCAATCTCGATATATTGAATAACTCAATATGGCTCATCTTTCGTTAAGGGCCAAGCGTGAGACTTGCTATAGAATTCTCTAATTGTTCTCTGAAGGGAACTCCATGGCTAAGTGGAGGGTGGACACTATGGCACCAGAGCATTTAGGGACGGGTGACTGAGAAGTATGTTGTAGGAGATGTGGGAATGCACCATCACATATCAAATCTTCAAACCATCTGATACTTGTACCTACGGACTCCTTTTACCATTAAGGATAAGTCGGTTTGGTCCTCCATGTGTGCTTCTCTATGCTATTGAATCCCTGGTTGTTCAATTGTTGTTATGTTTGTTCCATATCATGTAAATGCCATAATTCTTGGGGTTGGGGGACTATATTACACAACCCCACAATAGGCGGCAAAAATGTTTCTATGACAATATAACTAAGTACTACTCCTTGTGTTGAAGGGTCCTTGTTGTTCCTCATTCTTCTTTACTTCATTTGACGGGTGATCCAAAGGAGGGGTACTTGGAAAAGGTACTCTAATGCTCAAGTAAGGATTCAACCTAGAGTAATAAATACGGATAATAAATGTTAATTCAATAAATAGTGGTTTTTATCTGGGGGTTCCTACCCTTCTTATATCAACCTTATTGGGCCCTAGACCTTGAGCTTGTGTGTACTGATTACCATCTAGGTAATTTTTCCTCTAAGCAAGATTAAGTGGCCTAACCTTACGATTACTTGTAACTGCAATTTCCATCTGGGGTTCCTACCCTTTTCATATACTTCTTACTTTTAATTTTAAATTTAATTTGATTCCTACATTACTGCAATTTCCAATGTAGGAAGTTTAGCTGAATCGAAAAAATGCATGGTTAACGAAGATCGTCCATCTCCATGGATCATGTTATATCATTCAGTAAAGGCTTCATCAACTAGCAAAATCATATGATAAGAACCCATTGTGTGTTCTCATTCTGATAAGGCCTAAATTAAACATCTGGTTATTTCATTCCAGTTTTCCCTACTTTTCCCAATTCAATTAAATTTATTTTTAACACACATCAAATATTCACTTAATGCATGTAAAATTACAAAACTACCCTTAATACTAAAACTAGTCTAGGTGTTCTAAAATACAACGACTGAAAAATCCAACATTTCTAGGATACCTTACCTATATTATGGAGTCCTAAATACAAGGCCCAAAAATAATGAAACATTAATCTAATATGTACAAAGATAACTGAGCTCATACTTAGCCCGTGGGCCTAAAATCTACCCTAAGGCTCATGAGAACCCTAGGGTCTTCTCTTGCATCTTTGACCCAATCTTCTTGGAGTCTTTTATCTAATACCCTTGGGGGTAGGATTGAATCATAGGTAATGTGACATAAAGATTCAACCACAACAAGTAACAAACATAAGTCTTGAAGATTCAAAATTCACGTAATGTGATGGCCCTAGAAAGGGAATCCTAATTAGGAGTGAAAAATTGAGTCTTGAAACCTATTCAAATGCAACCTATGCAGGCTCTTGCTTGATAGGACTTAGGAGGTCAACATTACGGTATTGTAATTTTCTAGGAGGAGAAAATTGGTCACATGAAAGAGTAAGAAACAAAATAGAGTGGCTAGACCACCTCCAGAATTAGAATTCATGTCATTTTCCTAAGGATCGTGTGAACTTCCATGGCTAAAGATTATTCTAAATGACTTGAAGTTGAATTAGAAGGTCCCGTGAAGCTCTATTGTGACAACACATCAACAATCAATATTGCTCATAAACCTATATAGCATGAAAGAGAAAACATATTGAAATTGATAGACACCTTATCAAGGAAAAATTGGAAGTAGCTGATATGTTGACTACAGGGACTGAGTAGCTCCAAATTCCATGATGTAGTTAACAAGTTAGGAATGGAAGACATCTATTCCTCTGCTTGAGGGGTTACTGAGTGATAACGATTGTCAAATCATTCCGAAATAAATAAAATTAGGATTAATTTTGCAGTACAAGAATAAACTAGGTTGACTCAGAGATACAATTCATTAGGCTTCTAACTTTAATCCACTTATAAATAACAGGATATTTTAACAAATAGTTTGCAGACAATAGAAGAAAATTCAGAAACACAAACAAAAATCCAGAAATTGACACAGTTTGTTACAAATGATGATCATATTGTGTAATAGATTCAAGAGCATCAGTCCAATTCATCAAATCCAAGCAATTTGAGATATCATAGCTTGCTACAGAGGATGATCATATTGTAAAAGTGTAGTCAATGTCATTATAGGTAACTCAATCAAATTAATCCCTAAATCCATTGAGATCACAAAACAAATTGAAATATCATCCAATCAATATGTAATTTGATTCAAATTAGGAAATTAACCAACAACCTAATATTTCTAGCATCAAAGCAAGTTTGTAGTTTGTTGTGTTTGGTTATTCAGTTCTTTAGGCTACATATTTCTATTTTCTAAAAAATGGAAAACTATCAATGATATTATTAAGTTCCATTGAATTAGTTATTAGCAGCACCCTCTCTCGCCATCCTATAGATGACCGAACAATTATTTAGCTCGGCCAGTTGAAGTATGACTATCGAATTGATGTATGAGCTGCTAATTGTGCAGATGGTTGTATTCTTAGTTTTGTTAATGGCTACATTTGTCACTACTGCTCTTTGTTTATTTAATTCTGTTACACTTCAGACTTTTTAGATAGAAAATGGTTTATGCTTCTTTTTTCGTTTCACTTCCTCTGTTTTTGTAGAACGTGTACTCTTACACCTTCCTAGCTGACTCTTCCTTTAAACACCTCTTTTTAGTATGGGATGAATGTATTCAATTTCCTCTTCCATGGCAACCTCTGTCCAGGTCTACTAAAAGCAGAAAAATAAAAATAAAAATAATAATAATTCATAACTAGTCACACAAAAAAAAATATCAAGTAACACAAATAAATAAAAAATGCTGAAACTACGGTGAGGTGGAAGGAAAATGAGCCACTCATGTCAAAAACCCAGATAACTACTTTTAATTGTTTTTTTATCCAACTCTAATACTAAGGTAAAAGGGTATTAAGTTAATTAAATACAGTGAGTAATTTCAATTAAACAATTCACGACATTTTAAATTTATGTTTTTGAGATAATTAGTTTATAAGAGCATGTGTTAAATTCTTGTCTTTATTGTTTTAATTAAGAAAGAAACAAATTTCAAAACAAAGCGAGATAGATTTACATGTTATTTATGTTTCAAGTCGTAAAGATACCACGTGCCAAAATATTTAATATAATATCATTCATGTTTAAAAAAAAATATCTTTTGATATAATTGATGGCTCCGTGTTTCCATTGCCATCCTTAGCAATTGCCAGAAAGAATCATATGCATCATTATATTACTTGAAACAGATTGGAACACTACAATATGACGAGCAATATTGATAGATGCAGGTAAATTTGGAGCCTCTTCCATAATCATGTTAAAATAGAAAGCAACCAATTTATCAACACACTGTGATAAAAAATCAAAAGCGTTGGACAAAGGTAGAGTACTAAAAGAAATCAAATACAAAATATTTACACCAGCAGAATCTCACCTAAGGAAATGCCATGGGTTCAGAGAACCACTGAATTGGTTTCAGTATATTAGTCTAACATAAGCAAGCCAGCTGACCTGTTTCAGTATTTGCAGTTCTCACATTGAATATCAATTGAAACTTGTCCAATATCGGATCTAGTAGTTATCTACCCTTGCATAACCTAATAAGTTAAACTGTAATGTTTCAGTATGATAATATTATAATAACATATTTATAAAAAGAGGAATAATAGCAAAAACACAACACAAATGAATTGATGAAGTATCTCCCAAAAGATATATCTCTAGCTAGAGTATATTGCAGGCAAGTGATGCTCAAAATCATGATTACAACAAAAAAATGTAAAAAAAAAAAAAAACAAACAAAAGTAACTCCATAACCATGTACACATACAAATCATCCTCAAAAGCATTATAGAACTAAACCATATTTTCACGGCCTGTAAATTCCAAGTCCTACAGCTTTTCCTTTTAGTTGTTTTGTGAAGATCATTAATCCTTCATTTTCATCAGGATCAAGGAAAATCATCAAGGTTGAAAGCAGTAGAGATTTCTGCTGCATACACTTCCTTGTCTTTGATTTTTCATATTCAGACTAATTGATTTTCCCTTGAACTTTGATCTTTCAGTATTGTGTTGTATAGGTGGACTAAAAATATGTAACTTCACCCGTGCAAATCAAGTCTATATCCAATTTACAATCAACATATTTGGTTAGGATTAGATAAAAGATTCACTTTTGATTGTAAGAAATGGTCAACGGTTCTGTGGACTGAGTAATATAGAATATATTTAGTTTCCCATGTTTAGTTAATTTAACTGTCTCCACTCTCCAACACTTGCCAAGTTCCCAGAATTAAAGTATTTGAAAAGGACATTCAATTGAAATAATACAAAGAGGAAATCATAATGACGGGTGGTTAAGTTGTAGTACTTTCATAGTATGAAAAGTAGAGGCAATTTTTTTTGTTTGTAATTGTGAGCATCTTCCAAACACATGTTTAGAATGAAACTTAAACGATATAATTATCTCATTCAACCAATTTAGTTATCCCTCAGTCACTTAGTTGTCATCATTAGCTATAGGATTATGATTTTTTTAACACTTTCTCTTATATATATATATATATATATATATATATATATATATATATATATATATATATATATATATTGTTAATCATACATTATTGATCACATCTATCAAATATAACAATTTTCACTAGACACATCGTATTTCAAGCACACACGAGCAATTAAAACGAAAGTCTTAATTATTTCTTAACCAAAAGGGGATCTGAAATTCCATGAATTATAAGATAATAACAATATTCTTGTATCTATCCAAATAGAAAACAAAAGTTCATACATAATATGTTTAACAAGTTTTCAATTTCTTAGAGTAAGCTAAGCATGCTATACAACCTTCAAACACAAAAATACGGGCTTCCAGCGTTGTCAATGAACAATCATCAATGTGATCTCTTGCGGTACTTTTGATATATTTATCGCATTGGTCTAAGAACCCAATTTTACTGATTAATGTAGTGAGGGATTGCCAGATGGATTTCATATAACTCCTGCATTGTAAGATTTTGAAAAGGAACCTCATTCTGATGATCAATGTGGTGAGTGATAGGGCCATCAAGATTTGGAAAAGAAACTCCATTCTACTGGTAAATGCGGTGAGGGACAGGACCATCTGGTAGGACCATGTCATGAATGCTTCTTCTTTTGCCTTTATTACTTGAGGCCTGACGAAGGAAATACTTTTGGGCATGACTAGCAACTTGAGTTGGGTTTCTTGTTTTGATGATTCTTGAAATTTTTATCCAATCTCCCTTTCCATATTTCTAAAGCCCATGCAGAAACAACCTGTCATAAGAAAACAAATCGGTATAAATATTTGAGAAAAATGAAATATTCAAGAAACAAAATACTTTTAAGAGACACAGACAGTACCTGTGTTCTTCTTCACTCCATCTTCTGCACTCATTGGACTTCAAAGAACTGCCTTTCCGTGACAGCGAGTGATTGATTTGGGAGCCTGGCCACATGGGAGCAACCTGGTTCGCTGCACTATTAACAAACTGTGTCTGCGGGTGATCATAAGCGTTGTTCCCGCTATTGATGTTCTGTAACGCTGACAATTGATCTTGGAGGTTGGGTTGAACGTAGGTGGCATCCTCCACCGGCGGCAACATAGGAGGAACCCGAGTGGCGGTGGTCTCCGATGGGGGAGACATCGATAGTGGAATAACCTTAGGGGCAAAGTTATTTGACAGAGACAATAAATCGAGAGGAAGGCAAATGAGGGTGCCTTCCCACTCCAGATCTTGCAACGCGGGGTACTTCAAATACAGTGGCTCATCGAAGTCATCATAAAACGTTATCATCAATTGGACCAGACTTAATTTTTATATTTGATGAACATGATGAGGAAGATGTTATTGATACTGTAAAATAAAATATAATACAATAAGTTGACAAGAAAATTTATACATTATTTGTACATAATATAAAAAAAAATTAAGTACATTTATAAAAACTTAATTAAATATATATACAAAATAAATTATGTAACACAATATGTAACAAAAATTAATATACAAAGAATATACTATACAAATAACATAATATATATATATATATATATATATATATATATTTGAATAACAAAATATATTATACAAATAAAAAAATTTAAATATATTCTACAAATATATTAAAATACATACAAACACAACTTTAAATAAATAACAATATATATATATATATATATATATTTGAATTTATATATTTGAATAATAAAATATATTATACAAATAACAAAATTTAAATATATTCTACAAATAATTTAAAATACATGCAAAGACAAATTTAAATAAATAATAGAATATATATATTTGAATAACAGAATATATTATTCAAATAAAAAAATTAAATAAAATAAAATAAATTAAAATACATGCAAAGACAAATTTAAATAAATAACACAATATATATTTGAATAACATAAATTAATATGCAAAGAAAAATTTAAACAATATATATACAAAATTAATACAAACTAATGTACCATATGTTTGAATGATAACTTAGAATACCTAAAACAAATAATATTAACATACAAACTAAGGTACCATATATATGTAACACAAATAATAGCATACAAACTTAGAATACCTAAAACAAATATAGCATACAAACTTTATAATACCTAAAAAAAATAATTTAATTATCAACAGCAGAATAAATAGAACACAAAAAATATTAACTAAGTTACCAAGTTTGAGACAACCAAATATGGACTCGAGAACACCACAACTGAAGCTACCACACAACACAAGCTTTTTGCCATCACCACAAGCGTAACAACACCAGAAGATGAATGTGTTCATTCATTCGTTCTGGAGAGTGTTTTATACAAGGGAAACCATAATCATGAAGCTTATTTCGCCACTCCTAATGGTGATACCCTTCTGAAAAGCTTGCCTGCTACCCTGCTACGTTCTGTTGCCTGCGACCCCTGCATGTGTGCCACGTCACCCTCTATCTCGCCAGCGCCAATAGCAAAACGCCTACTTCACATGTTTCGTCAGTGCCACTGGCGAAATATGCTCCACGTTAGATGTAGCCCGTATTTCGCCAACATTTTGGCGACATGACCTGCCTGTTGCTGTATCGCCAGTCAAAGGGGCAAAATCCAATGACAATTATTTTGCCAGCAGCTTTGGCGGAACCAGCATAAGCTACCACGTGTCAATCCAAGACATATATCGCCAGCCTGACAAGTTAGGTTTAAAAAGAAACTCCCTCCGTAAATTATTTGAAAAAAGACCCGCACGGGAAATTAGTTTGTAAAACTAATCCCTTAGGGTCAATTTGCCAGCCAGATGGGGTTGTTTTGATATTATTTCTGGCAGGGGGCACTTATTTACGTGATTTGCATGGGGCTGCTAGCAAACCGCCATTGCCAATGGCGAGTTTGCTGTGCAACGCCCACGTGGCATGGAAACCGCCACCACGAGTGGCGAGTTGCTTGCAGGTGGAAACCGCCAGCATGACTGGCGAGTCTAATCCTGGTTTTAGAAACCGCCAGTCAAACTGGCGGGTTTGCTTTGCTGGATTGCAGGTAGGTTGCAGGCTTTTCAGGCGTAGGCACGTTAGGGCTGCTTTTTTTTTTTTCATAGAAAGGGGAGTTGCAACTGCCATTGGCGATTTGAGTGCAAGTTGCAACTCCCTCTGGCGATTTAGGGCAGAGAAAATAGCCACTTCTAATGGCGATTTAAGGGCTTTAAATAGACAAAATTCTTCTCAACGTTGTTGCATGTGTACTCAGATTTGAGTTTTGAAAAAATTGTGAGTGTGTACTCAGATTTGAGTTGCGGGTTTTGTATTTGCTTCTTCAGTCTATATTTTAATCAGGTTTGTAATTTTGAAATTAATAATTTATGTTATAATTTCTTTTTAAGTATGTTGTTGTTTGTTCAGATTTGTCCGCATAAGGTTATGGAATTTGGTAATATTTGAGCTGTGTTATAATTTTTACTCAGATTTTGAGTTGTGTTTGTTCAGATTTTGTTCAGATTTGTCCGCATAAGGTTTTGTATTTGTTTCTTCAGTCTATATTTTACTCAGATTTGAGCTATGTTATCATTTTTTTTTCCAAAATTGTGAGTGGAATTCTACAATTAAAGTCCAGAAAACTAAAATCATGGATTAAGAAATGAGGAAATCAAAATTACAATTTAATGAAAATATATGATACGCTAAAAGCTTTAACTTGTAGTTGTAACAAAAAAATATATAGCATTTCGTTACTCGTGCCACAAACATAAGGCAATATAATAAGAATTAAATGATCAAAAATGTAAAAAACAAAAAATTTACATGATGAATCAATTAAAAATTATTGTTGTTATAACTTTTAGAATATTTATTATAAAAGGCAATAAGTTTATGATGCATGATTCATCTATGAGTTATTTTCTCAAATTATAATAAATACTAGGTTTAGTCTTTTTTTTTTTTTTGCTAACTAGGTTTAGTCATATTTTGCTCATTTAAATTCGGTGTTGTTTTAGTTTGTTAAATTTGTTATTTTAATTAATTTATTTGTCTTTTATATTAAAAAAAATTAATTATTTAATTTTTATTTAAAATTCTTAAATTACCACATTTATTCAGAATCTTAAAAAACTTAAGTAAATTAAATTGTTTTAAACCTTCGCATTAAAAATTACCAATTAAAACATTATATTTTACTCACAATAAAAATAAAAATATTTCTCTTCAATAAAGCCTTATTCTCAAATTCTATAAAATCTTAAAATTTTAGTACCACTAAAATTTTAAGTTTTGAAAGAAAATATTCTCATTTTCTATTTCACTATATCATTAAATTTCAAATGTTTAGATAAAAAAAATGAGAATTTAAGAGTTTTATAAAATATAGAATTGATATAAAAAGACTAAACATACTTAATTTTAAAATAAAATATAGTTAAGAACTTAATTTAAATACATTGACATTGGTTAAGAAATGAGAATACTAAACTACTTAGGTCAAACAACATTTGATAGTTTCCTCTCTTTACAAACGAGCATGAATCTCTCTAGTTCTCTGCTACGGCTTGTGGGGCTTTGTCTTCTTGTTTAATATCCTTAAATATGACACTTTTATTTGATAGTTTCCAGTAAAATAATTTGTATTATAATTTTTTTAAGTAATTTTTAAGTAAAACTAGATTTTAGCTTTGAAGTAATTTTTTTTATTTGTTAGTTTCCAGTAAAATAACTTGTATTCTGATTTTTTTTAAGTAATTTTTAATTAAAAGTAGATTTAAGCTTTCAAGTAATTTTTTTAAGTAATTTTTTTATTTGTTAGTTTCCAGTAAAATAACTTGTATTCTGATTTTTTTAAAGTAATTTTTAATTAAAAGTAGATTTCAGCTTTCAAGTAATTTTTTTAAGTAATTTTTTTTATTTCTTAGTTTCCAGTAAATTAATTTGTGTTATAATTTTTTTAAAGTAATTTATTTTATTTAGTAGTTTCTAGTAAAATAATTTGTATTATAATTTTTTTTAAGTAATTTTTAATTAAAACTAGTTTTCAGTAAAATGATTTGTGTCATCAAATTTTTAATTAAATTTCTTCAGTGTTGGTGTATATTAAAAACTACATTTCAGCTTTGAAAAAGTGTGAGCGTTCTTGAGATTTAAATTTGTCCACATAAGGTTGAAATTTGCTTCATGAGACTTTTTGTGATTACATTTTACTATTTTGAATTTATTATGAATAATTATTTAAAATATTGTTTTTGTAGGTACACGAAGAATTTGGTTATAACAGTGTTGTATTTCATTGGAAGGGTATATGAAGATAATGATGGTGTAATATTTGAAGGCAGTAAAAAAGCGATTCAGATTAAACGTGGAATTAGTTTCAATGCTTTGAAGAAAAAAATTGGAGACAAGGTAAAGTTAGAAAATAATGAAATTATTTCTGCTATCAGTTGTAGATTTTTAGTGTTAGGAAAATATATTGCCTTGCAAATTTGCGATGACGAAGACGTTGAAACGATGCTAGAAAATTTTAAACAACAACAAGAAATGTCAGTTCTAGAATTGTACATAGAAAAGGATGTGGTTGGTGGTTCAATGTTTCATTCTGCAAATTCTCTTACATCATGTGGAAATTATTTATCTAATGATGCCACACAACTGCCGACAAATATGAGCAATTTAAATCTTGACGAAGATGATGATCATGATGATGATGATTATCTTGTGTCTAACTCATACGTTGAAGAGTCGTTAGACGAAGATGACAGTGTTGACGGCATATCAGATACCGACAGTGAAGTCTCCGACATAATTCCACTAGTAAGAATTGTTTACCCAGCAGAAGGTATGATTTCCTCTTAAAAAATACGTCAATACATTTATTATTTAACGACAATTGTATTAAAGGCCAAATAAGTATGATTTGAATTTTTTTTTTGGACTATAAGGTGTACAAGGAATTCAGAATCCATTTTGGAATGATGCTTTGCATTATAATAATATCAACTGGAGTCATCCTGATGAGGAGGACATTTGTGGTTTGGAGATGCCATTCAGTTTTAATGTTGGCCAAGAATTATATGTTGGCATGGAATTTGATAGTAAAGATGCGGTCAAGAATGCGGTCAAACAATATGTTATGAAGGTGCATCAAAGTTTCAAAGTGGTTGAAAGCAAATGGGACAAGTATGTGGTTTGTTGCGTGAATAAATATGCAGATTGTCCTTGCCCTTTCTACATGAGGGCAATTCTATCTAAAAAAACTGATTCATGGAAAGTCACTCAATGGGGTGGACCACACACATGTCTCAATATGACCATGACCCAAGATCACGAGAAACTTGATTCAGATTTAATTGTCACTTGTGTAGTAGGTACGTATTTTATGTTCATATTATGTTATTGTTTACCCTTAACTGTCATTTAAATTTTGTTATTCTATTCACAGGCATGATCAGAGAAGATTCATCCATAAAAATTTCATTGATTCAAGAGAGGATTAACAGTCAATTTGCGTACAAGGTGTCGTACAAAAAAGCTTGGTTGGCAAAACAGAAAGCCATTGCTATTGAATATGGCGATTGGGATGAGTCATATGCGAAACTTTCGTCGTGGCTAACACACATGCAAAATCATTCTCCTAGATCGTATTTTCAAATACTACATGAAGATTTTATCATTGGAAATACGGTTAGTCGCGAACACCGCCAATTTCATAGAGTTTTCTGGACTTTTGGCCAATGTAAAGAGGCTTTCAAGTACTGTAAGCCAATCATACAAGTTGACGACACACATTTGTATGGCAAATACCGTGGGACCCTCTTAATGGCCACATCTCAAGATGGAAATGGTGGTGTCCTTCCTCTAGCATTCGCGGTGGTGGAAGGTGAGACGTTGACAGCGTGGTCATGGTTTTCGGCACACTTGCGTGAACATGTCACAGATAAAAATGGTATTTGTCTGATATTTGATCGACATGCGAGTATAAAGTCCGCTGTCGTTAACGAAGCACTTGGTTGGCAACCTCCCCACGGTTATCATGTCTACTGTGTGCGACACATAACAAGCAACTTCAATAGAAAATTCAATAATGCCAAACAAAAAGAAATGTTGAAGAAATTGGGTAAGATTTCATATTTGATGGTCACGTTTATTTTACTTTCATTTATACTTAAAATTGTTATTCATAACTAATTTTATGCAGCCTACACTCCATGCAAGCACATTTTTTATCAAAATTTAGAAAAATTTCGTGAACTGAGTCCAGCCATAGCAACATGGATTGATCGCATCTCAAAGGAAAAATGGACGATGACTTACGATAGAGAAGGACGTCGATATGGCCACATGACAACGAACCTCTCAGAATGTATCAATAAGGTTTTAAAGGATTGTCGCAACATTCCCATAACAGCATTGGTGAAATCAACGTACAGTAGGTGTCGAAAGTACTTTGTTGAGCGTGGCCGCCAAGCCCAAAGACAGTTAAATGAAGGCCAAGTATATTGTTCAAAGCTTGTTAAAGAACTGAGAAAAAATCAAGAACAAGCTTGTACGCACATCGTTCGCGTGTATGATATCCACTCAATAGGCCTTCTTGTCGAGGATAAACGTTGACCATAAACTCAACTCGATTATTCCACTGACTGATAAATGGGGCCAACAGCTGGAACCAATTTTCATCTTGTTTGCCTTTCAGCGTTAGCCCATGGATATTTTGTGGTTGCGAAGGAGACTCCGGAATAGGTTGTTGCATTCCAAATTGTCGCAACACCCTATCCGGTTGGTGCCACTCTACAACATGGAAACAAATGAGTGGCACCACTGCGCACCATGCCACACTGCCAACCAAACAAATGGGAGGCAACATCGACATAACAGTTGCTGGGTAAGGCTCCCATAGAAACTGCATACAATAACACAATTGTTAATTTTTCTTAAATCATGACATTTAATTTATTATTTAACAAATACATAATGATCTTGTTACCTCATGTCGTTTCATGATATCTAATTTGCGACGGAAAACTATTAGATCATCATTGCCAATATGTTGGTTTCCACGTCGCAGCCACCTACAAAAAAAATATGAAATAATTAGTGTCGACGCGTTACATTATTGATTATTTTCAAATGATTTTTTTTTAAACAACTAACCTGTGTCCGAGTGGTTTGTTTTCCATTATAGGAGGAGTTCTCTTTGGAGCTAAAGTCGTGCAGCGTTCCCATGCCCACATTTGGATTAAGATACACATACCTCCGATTGATTTTATTTTGTAATCGGTGGCGATGCACATCTCTCTGTATAAATAAGCAAGCACGGCAGGTCCCCATGCATACGTGCTGCACTGTTCAAAGTCCCGTAAAAATTGGAGGTACCTTAGGGAAACTTTACTGCTGCTTTTATCAACAAATAGAACTCCACCTATGAATCTAAGGATCCATGCACGGGTAAATCTTTGTAACTGTTCTACGTTACCATCATGAATATTTATTTCAGAAAAATGGTGAGCCAGCCAACTTAATTTGACCACACTGCCTTGAAGTTCACCTTCCTGTGGTCTGACTCCCAATAATTCTTCACACAATTCAGCTCAATCAAGATTAGTCTGACCAATTAATGGTGTCCCCTCAGTATGAAGACCTAACAAGACTGACACATCTTGAAAAGTAATCGTAGCTTCTCCGCATCTCAAGTGAAACGTGTGTGTCTCGGGCCTCCATCTTTCAATCAAGGCTATAATTAATGAAGAATTAAGTTTTAGGTACCCCATTTTCATAATCCAATAAAATCCCGATTGGCGAAGCAGAGGAATAATTTCCTCTGGTATTTCTTCTTGCCCTTGATAGATGGGTACAACTCGTCTGATATGTAACTTCCTGTCTGGTTCCTCATTCCAAACATGTTCGGAAACATGTTTAGGTTGCAGCCATAAAACGTCTCCATCTATTGGACCAGACTTAATGTGTATACCAGATGAAGATGAGGACGAAGATGCCATTGATACTGTAAAGTAAAATATAATACAAAAAATTCACAACAAAAATTGTACATTAAAAAAATTAACTACATTTACAAAAAATCAATTAAATATACATACCACATAATTAAAATCTGAATAAATAACAAAATACATCAATTTGAACAAATAACAAAATTAAAAATAACAAAATTACAAATTTAATAACTACACAAATTTAAATAAATGTTCTAAAATACTCTACAAATAAAAAAATTACAAACTTAATAGCTACACAAATTAAAATCAATGACCAACTTAAAATACATAAATTTGTTACACGTATAAAAATTTAACACAAAAAAACTTAAAATACTACCTAAAATACTCTACAAATAAAACAATTAAAAATTACATACCTACACAAATTTAAATAAATTACCAAATTAAAATACATAACAAAATTAAAAATTTAAACACGTACATAAATTTAACACAATAAAACTTAAAATACTACCTAAAATACTCTACAAATAACAAAATTAAAAATTAAATAGCTACAAAAATTTAAATAAATGACCAAATTAAAAATACATAACAAAATTAAAAATTTAAATACGTACATCAATTTAATACAACAAAACTTAAAATACTACCTAAAATACTATACAAATAACAAAATTAAAAATTAAATAGCTACAAAAATTTAAATAAATGACCAAATTAAAAATACATAACAAAATTAAAAATTTAAACACGTACATAAATTTAACAAAAAAAACTTAAAATACGACCTAAAATACTCTACAAATAACAAAATTAAAAATTAAATACATACACATATTTAAATAAATGAACAAATTAAAATAAATAACAAAATTAAAAATTTAAACACGTAGATAAATTTAATACAAAAAAACTTAAAATACTACCTAAAATACTCTACAAATAAGAAAATTAAAAATTAACATACCAACATAAATTTAAATAAATGACCAAATTAAAATACTTACATAACAAAATTATAAAATAAAAAACGTACATAAATTTAACACAACAAAACTTAATTTACTAACTAAAATACTCTACAAATAACAAAATTAAATATTAAAATACCTACATAAATTTAAATAAATGACCATATTTTTTTCCAATTATTAAAATTTAAATTAAATAACATATATTATACACAAAAAAATGGCATTAAATCAAAAAATTACCATGGAATAAAAAATTTAAACAACGTATATATATAAAATTAATAAAATATCATATATTTCAATAAAAACTATAAATAAGTCAATTAAATAATATTCACTTTCTAACTAAAACTAAAAATACCATATATAAAATACAAATAATATCATACACGCCTAATAAATCTAAACCAATTAATAATAATATAACAACTAAAATTAACGTACAAATCATTTTATCACAAATAATAACATAAATTTAAAATCAACTAACCTACAACTAAGGTACAAAATAATAATATACCAACTCAAATTTGTAACATATACTACTTAAAATTTAAAAGTCCAGTTAACATCAACTAAAGTTGTCAAGTTAAGAAAAACTTACCAATATGAGAAATCACCTAACAGTAAGACAAGAGAAACCACTTAAGAAGAGGAGAGAAACCACTTAGGAAGAGAAGAAAGTTACTGTCCTACAAAAATAAACAAACGTATCAACTAAAATTAAGTTAACATATATATTTATATAACACAATAAATATTTATCATTCAAAAATACTTACCAAAAAGAAAACGCAGGAACAAAATAACAAGAACGTTGGGAGAACTTATGAGGAACAATAACAAAGAAGTGCAAGGAAGGCGAAGCTGTGTGGAGTCGGGAGCTTCTTCTTTTATAAGGGAAGGAGTGAAATTTTTTTAAACAAAGCAAACCGCCAGCCAAGCTGGCGGTTCCTTCTCAAAGCAATTCGCCATCTGTATTGGCGATTTCGTTCTACACCACTACTGCACCTCCTGCGCGCCTAGCCCTCAACCTAGGAACTCGCCAGTCAAACTGGCAGTTCCCTATGCTTGGTCATATCGCCATTGCAAGCAGCAATTCCTTCAGAATAACCAAACTCGCCAGTGGTACTAGCGATTTGGGTGCTGCATGCATGCCACGTACAAAACAGCTCCATGGTGCAAAATGTTTTAAAAAGACTCCATTTGGAGAAAATGTTTTTAAAAGGACCCAAATAGGAAAATTTGGGACCTATTGTCATCCACAAACCGTTGCTTTGCATCGAACACCTACTACTATGCCTACTTCCACAATAGCACAGCCAATTCACCATTTCGATTTTCATCACCGCATAATAATCGGTCCAATCCGAAAGCTAACAAAATAAAGCGAAGACTGAAAGATAATAATACTGTAATACTAAACAACAACAATATCAATATTTTAAATAAAAATAAATAAATAAAAACCTCTCGATACAAATTAAAATCTCAAATTCCGATCTGATACACATAGATGCTGATCGAAGAAACAAAAAATAAAACTCCGTGGTAAAATGAAAAATCTAAAAATGACCTCTCAACAAAACTCGTTTCAATTCGTAATACAGTAGTAAATTAGTACGGTAATTAACTCATGTTATGATCCTATGGTAAGGGTCTAGTCCTGGAATCCTGTTTTAGCCCAAATCGCGTTTCGAACCCTACTGAGATCGCGTCCTTTGAGAGTCCTTCCAACTCCTTCGTGCACCGAGAACGAAGCGATTCCCGTCTTCGCCAGAAACTCGTGCGGAGGCACTCTCCCATCTCCATCTTCCTCATCGCTCTGCGCTTCGTCGTAGTTCCTCCTCTGGTTCCGTCCGAACTCGTCGCCGAGAATCTTCGACCAGTCCGGCACGTTCACCGGAAGCGACACCGGAGTACCGACGCGGCCGCCGGAGGAAGAGTAGTTGTGAAATCTGGAGGCGCGTACGGATTTGCGAAATTCGGGAGAGTTAGCGCGAGCGGAGTTGTAGAGATCGGATTCCTGGAATTCGAAGTTGGAATCGGAGAAAGAATCTGTGTCCATGGCAGGGAGAAAGCGATAGGTTGCTCTTCGAATGTTGGTCATGCGAATCGCACTTTCGATATCTTTGTTAGTTGTGGAGTTTGAACGTTCAATTGCTGAAGTTTTCTACTATAGTACTGTGTTTTGGGTTGCTGTGACTGTGCTTTTATAAAGGTTAATGGTTGGTTTTTGTCTGGTTGCTTGCGTAAGCATTTTGGATAAGACACAATGGATTGGAGGGGGTGGCATAAATTACGAATGTACCCTGTGTCGGATAAAACCACCTTTGTGGTTGGATGCATTGAAAGTTTCATATATAATGGATAATCTTAGATAAAAGAGAAATATGTTAGAAGTTTTAGTTTTAGTTTTACATTGATTATTGAAGATAGTGACGAAATACATTGTTTTTTTATTTTTAATTATAAGATTTTTTTTAAAAAAATCATTTGTTGCTTTCATAATTTTTAAATGTATTATTTTTTTTCTCTTTTATATATATATATATATATATATATATATATATTTTTTTTTTTTCATACAATGGATAATTGTAGATAAAAGAGAAAAGAGGATAGAGGGTCCCGTTGAGAGGTTGGAGGAAGAGGACAGGTGTGAAGCGTGGAAGGGGGAAAGGCCATGACCCATGAGATGGCAATGGCTTGGATTGGATCCAGTGCACAGTCGTTTTGTATTGCCAGCTGAGTACTAACTGGATATCAATTGTCCTCTCAAATCCGACACGCCATAATCACGCACCATGCTTTATCGTTTCAAACTTCGAAAATATACTTTTCATTTTCTAATTTGATTAATGGAGCCCTATGTTTTCTGTTTCGTCGTTTCATTTTCTATCATCATTTCAATGTTCTAACGCCATCTTTTATTTATATATAATACACAAAGAACAACCATAAAAAAGGTCACATTTGCGCACAAATATATTGAATTCACTATAAAATTCTATTCCGTTTAGATGGTGATCTGAATGAAATCATATAAGAGTACTCAATTAAAATTTTATTTAATGAAAAATGAACTAAAGATATATCCAACCTTTCAATACTACACGTTACTATGCTCCTTCCAAAAAAAACATGTTATTAGGTGTTATCTATTATGTAAAATTTGATTAAATTATAGAGATTAAATTTCAATTTATTTGTTTAGAGATGGATAAAGGAACCTCTTCAAAAACAAGCAAAAAAGAAAAAAATTGAGAAATTTAATTATGCAATCGAAACAACTTATTTTTTTATTGGAATTATTCATTTCGATAATTTCATTCACACGTGTGAGATTCGAAAGGATTGACGAGTAAATTATTTTTCGACAAATCGAAGTACAAGTTACTATGATTGTGAAAAAATTATGCAAAAACAATTATTAATATTAGATCAATGTATATAGGAATGTCTTTGTATACGCGTCAAAATCATGTAATTCGACTGTTAATATTGTAAATCTATAAATAAAATTGTTGATGATCAATTTAGAGAGATCGATCCACAATCACTTAATTCCTCAAAATAGCAACACACCTACCATCCAAATTGGCAAAAGTTCATCATCATCCTCGTATGTATTTAATTCTCAACTTTTATAAATTCATATATGTTTACTTTATCGCACATTCCTAAACCCTTGATTTTTTTTCCAATTTTCATTTCTTCTCAAATTTTTTTTACTTTTCCAATTCTTATTTTTTATTACTATCGAAATCCCACTATAGTAATGCCAATAAAAATAGAAAATGAGAGACCCAGAGTAATGAGAAAATGACTTGAAATTACTTACAAACTAATTACTGAATTCAAAACACTTTTATCAAAAGTTATTCTATTATCTTATAAATTATAACTAAAATTGATATGTTTATTGAAATTATTATCGTAATTTGTATTAAATATTAAATGATTATCTATTAAGTTAAAAATTATGAACTTGCTTGTTTAAAAAAAAAACTCGTAGTTGAAAATGAATTTTATATCTCATTTTTAAATATTTATTTGTTAATAAAATCATTCAATGAAATTTTTTTTACTATCTTAAAAATATTTTCCTTTCAAGAAATAAATATAATTTTCACGATTAACACTAAGTGTGTGATAGGTGCTCATCAATTCTATAAAAGAAAGGGTGTTGATCATCAAGTTTTTTTTTTAATACTTTGATGTACTAAGTACTACTATTCATTTTCTGAAGAAGAGTCATTTTCTTATGTGTATATACGAGGTGTAGATTTGTGCATTTGAGCCACAATTTCATTTACTTGTCACTTAACAATTAACAGATGCCAAACCATAGAATTGAAAAAAGAATTGCTTTATGCATGTTAAGTATGAACATTGAAGGCAAGATAACATTACTAAAAATGTGTTTTTTATGACGCGATTTCTAAGTCGGTTATTCGGAATCGTCTTAGAAAGTGACGCGGTGACAAATTTGTAATTATTCTCAGAACTGTCTTAGAAATATCAGTCTTTAAAGACAGTCTAAAAACCGTCATTGTAAAAGTTGACACATTTTACAACACTGCGTGTTATGACGGTTCAAAACCGTCGTAAAATGACCTTCAAAACCGACTTAAAAAGCTTTATTTGTAGTAGTGTAACTAAGCTCAACAAGGGGAAGTGCAAGTGTTACTTTCAAATATGAAATGACTAATACAAAGCCTATGGGTCTAGCAGAAATAATTTCTTATAACTTGACTAATTTAAGTTCAAATATTATTAAGAGAGGTGGTTTCGTTTACTGTTCAACCATGCTTTGCATAACATTGCTTTGGAAAGATGACATACATATGGGGAAAAAAGCTAATACGAATAAGTTTCAAATAAATATGAAAAATATTCATCTGATTATTATCTGAAAAAGTCTTATATCAGATAAAAATGAAAAGATTAAACATCATAAAAATGAGAAAAAAATATATAAATTTAAATTAAGATTTTGAGTTAAGATATGATGTTAGACAATTTATATAATTTCCTCAATTTATTTCCAATATTTAATTTCCTCAATTTATCAACACTTTCTATTTCCGAGCTTGTCGAAACTTGCTTTTGCAAGCATGAGAATGCAGAATTGAAGACTTATTTGTATTCATCTCGCCCTTTGCTAGGGTCTGCTACTATGCTTCGTAGGACCTAGGCTTAATTGGTTGGAGTTTTCTTGCAATAAATAGATAAAGAAATGTTATTTATGCACGATATTGTAATTTCTACACAATTGTTGCTATATAATGGATTGTACAGGTTAAGTTGGATACATCACCACTACTCTGCAGTTTCTAATTATAAGATTTTTTTATTGTTTTTGTAAAAAATAATTAATTTAGTTCATGGTATTAAATTTATTAATTATTTATATTATTATTTCAAAATTATTATCTTTTTATTTTTCTATTCACTTAAAAGAGAAAATAATTAAGTAAAAATATGGAGGAAAAAAATAATTAATACTTTTACAAATAAAAAAATCTTATAAATAAAGATAAATAAAATTTTGAATAATTAAAAATGAAAGAAATACAGTATTTGACTGTTGATAATCAATGAACCCCTTTTAGATTGTGAGAAATTATTAAGTGATTCTTCTTATCATGTAGTTTATGATGTCAATCAATCTTTACATGATATAATAAGATACTATTAATTATTTTATCTTAAATTTAAAATTTAAATAAATGTCACTTAGAAATTGGTTGAAACCGTGATAATAATATAATTATCTAATTATTTTTCATACGTTGCACTTTGAAGTACCTTTTGTGAATGGACTTGTCTTATGTTTGTGACATTCGCAGTACGATACTGTTGTTGGGCTTTGGCCTAGCCTTATCATGAATGCAAAAAAAACACTTGAACAAATGAAAAGTTCCTACACTGTCAGAATGGTGATCTTACGCAATTAGGTGAAAACTATGTTTTTAATTACGGGGCAAAATTTATAATTACAAACCATAACCCCGTGGCTGCGATCTTTTCACGTGGAGATTAAGCTGATAATAAAGGATGAGTTTATATATACAACGAGAGGGTTTATATATATGATCCATCATGTTGTGGATTCTTCTGAACGTGTCATTGGTAACGAGTAGTGAAAATTAGCCAATAATTTTAACTGATCTTACTATATAATTGCCACTGTCAATGGACCCTAGCTAGTATGTCATCTACAATAAGATTTCAATCATGCATATACGCAAAAACACCCTTTCAGTATCCTGTTCCATCATGCTGCAGCCTAAACAAAAGAGAAAGAGTAAGTTAAAAGGTTTTGAGAGTGAAGTATATATAATGACCAAATTTGGCTTCAGCTGGTGCGACGTTTAATTTAGTCATGCTAAGAAGGGACGAGAATGGTGCAATTAATGCATAGACTCTCGTGCTTTAAGGTTGAGATGGTGATTCAAGTAGTCGTCCTCTGGTGACATTGTTTGATGGGTTGAAAAATTGACTCAGCTCTCTGCAGGAAGGAGGGTGAAGTCGCAATTTGCATGAATTATAACTTATTGATCCTATTCAGTAAAATATAAATATATCTAATGGTGGAGAGTTAGTTGCCTTTGCAATTCTGTATCTATTCTATACGCATCAAAAACTTAAGTATTATATTATACATATTTTTGTGTTCTTAGTTTTACTTTAATAATTAATTGTACCGACTTTCATTTGTGAATTATGAAAAAAGAAAATTTATTTGAAGAATAATATTAAAAATATTTATAATATTATTTTTTTTTCTTTCCTCGAAAGTTGTTTGATACAAAATATTTAAATAATTAATTTATTGAGGAAAAATATTTACATATACAACAGAGATTAAGGTATGTTTGGATTAGGAGAAAAAGTGAAAAATAAAGATAAAAAAATATTAGAAAGTGATATGATTATATTAAAGTTAAAAAGTGTTTTTTTATTAATTATATAAAAAAATAAAAGAAAAAAATATGTATATAAAATAACATAAATACCTCTAATAAGAAAAAAAAATCATATACAGAAGAGTCTTTATTAATTATTACAACATACAACTCACCCTTTTCTTTTCTCCCCAAAACCAACGGATTATATTAATTGGTGGTAAGTTACAATTTTTTTTTTCTTTAAGATATTCCAAGAATTAAATAAAAGAAAAAAAGTTTTGTTTTTTTGTCCGTTTATTTCTAATCTGTCTTGATTTTTGCGTTCCAAACTTGCGATAATTTGAGAAATAAGGATAGAAGAATAGAAAACTTGATTCCCCTATGTTAAGCTTTAATCTGTCCTTTGTTGCGTTAATTATAGAGTAAAATAACAAATTGGTCTTTCAGTTTTGGAGGCATTGTCAATTTGGTCCCTGAGATTTAAAAAATGTCAAATCATCTATTTTACATTCTGTTTGTCACGTTAGTCCCTGCCGTTAGTAGTCTTTAACACCGTTAGTAAATATATGATGTGGTACGTTAAGTGCTACCGGGACACACGTGGAACTTTCACATCAATTTCTTCTACTTACCACGTAAGGAGAGACTAAATTAACATTAAAGGGATTAAAATGACATAATTTAGGTGATTATCTTTTTCTCCAAAATGTTAAAACCCTAACGCATTCACGCTTTCATTCTATTTTTTCTCCTACTCATACTCTCATCCAATTCTTATTCTTCTCCTATTCATCTTTCTCTAAGTTCTTCTTCTATTATTTTGTGGTCTACCATGTCGCTAATTCAAGCACAAGAGGAAATGTCACGTCAAACCATCTTTGCTATTGTCGTAGAAGAGTTATCATTCGAACAACAAGGACGACAAGAAATAATGGGAGACTGTTTTATACTTGTCCATTACCACAAGTAAATAATGTTAATGGTATTTTTTGTATTCTAATTTTTGTGCAAGATTGAACATGAGTATTTTGTGTTGTGCAGCAAGATGCAGATCGATGTAATCTCTTTTCGTGGGTTGATGAATACATTGATGTTGGTGCAACTGAAATTGGTAGAATAGAACCAATACCAAACTTTGGTCTAAGGTTGAGATTGGAGATTCTGCAAAGAGAAGTTAGGGTTTTAACATTTTGGGGAAAAAGATGATCACCTAAATTATGTCATTTTAGTCACTTTAATGTCAATTTAGTCCTTCCTTACGTGGCAAGTAAAATAAACTGATGTGAAAGTTACACGTGTGCGTCCAGTTGACATTTAACGTGGCACATCACACATTTACTAACGGTGTTAAAAGACTACTAACGGCATGGACTAACGTGACAAAGAATGTAAAGTCAATGATCATTTTGATATTTTTTAAATCTCAGGGGCCAAATTGACTGCGCTTCTAAAACTGAGAGACTAATTTAATACTTTACTCGTTAATTATATGTTTTTTCAATTAATTTTACATATGCAATTAATTAGTTTAAGAAGATTAACACAAAAAAAGGGCTGACGACTAACGTGTTCATATTTTCCACCTAAATCTAAAGTTCTTATGATGTTTGCCCACTTACTGTTTTGCTGGAGAGGATGTCTCCATAGTATACATATCCTAGCCTACTACGTAACTTAATTCCCAAGGAATTTGGACAAGATTATTCTACACTAAACATCTTTTAAAAAAGCTTGGCCCAAATATCATATACGAACAGTTTATTCTGTCAATCAATTAACAAGAAGGCGAATGTTTAAACCTAACATTTAGAATATCACATCAACTATTGGAAAGCCTCCAGCGTGTCAGCACGCTGTGATATATAACAGGCTGACTAATCGAATTGGACCTAAATAGCTAGTCATCTTTGCTTATTATATGGTATTAGAAATATGCTATGGTCTTATTTTTCCAACCACTCTCAGGACATGGACAACAAATCTGCCATTGAAGCAATGTTTTTAAGCAGATTTTTATTGAAATAAATAAATGGGGGCAAATAATGATGACGACCATAACGATAAGAACACAAAATTGACATGTATCGCCGCCACCTAATTCCGGTACATATATGATTTAGTCATATATATTATTCCCGTATTTCAAATATCATGTGCATAATTTAAGAATGAATGAGTGAATTGTATTTGGCATTTGTCATATGAATTTCGATTTTTCAATACCCAAAGTGATGTTGTGGCTGAGAAAGCACCACGTGTTGAACGCTTGTGCACCAAGTTTTTGTTGTGTACAACAAATCTTCTCTCACACTGTCTGTGTAAGATGAGAATGACTCTTTAGGTGGACGGTGGCTCCTTTGAAATTTTTAAGGAATAAACACAATTTCATTAACTTATCTTTGCGTTTCAGCGGAATTTTCTCGCCTTGTGAATAGAATTTTCACTAGGCATTTAAAATATAAATATTTTTACTAAGAGACATAAAATTGTAATTTATAATTAATTTTGTTTTAGTAAGAAGACGATCATTATGTATGTTACTCATTCTGACTGGGATTGCCACGTTTTTTATGTATGATGGACCAAAGGCAGCTTAATTATATGTCACTGTCCAATAATTCCTTCTCTCTACAGAAATTGTAGACAACTTCATTATTCACTGGAAGATGAAGGAAGGAAATCAGCAAATTGAAGCAAAATATCCGCAATCCGTGAACAATTAGCCAATGGAAAAAACTTGTGATTCTAATTCATTAGTAATCTTTTCGACAGTCCCTACTAACAGAAGAAAGAGAAATTGTTATCGTCCATTTATACATGTTTTATTCGTGAATTGAAGTTGACTTGAGCTACACTGCTACGGGTGATAAAATAAGCTTACCTCTAATAAATATAAGAAATTCGTTCTTGAATGGATAATAACAACATATATAATTTCCTACCCGTAAAAATAGCCACACATATAAGCTTTTTTGGTTAAGCTTAAAAAAATTAATTTTCTTTAAAATCGTTATAAAAAGTATGTTATTTTTTTGTTTAATTATAATTGCATAAAGTATTCTTATTTTATGTCAAAAAAATGTTTTTATTTATTTTAAAAATTGGTTAAAATTAAATCTTTTACAACTATTCAAAACAACTTCTTGAAATAATTAAAAAAAAATTACTTTTTGTTCTTCTTTCTTTTGAAAGTTTAAGAATTACGTACACTGAAAAAAATTGAAGTATTTTTTAAAACAAAAATTGAAACAAATTAAACTAACTCATAAGTGACGAAGTACACATTTTGTTATGTTATAACAATTTATTTGAATCAACATGGTTGGGTCAAAGGGAAAGGAGTTACTAAAGTTTGAAATTCTTGTAGAAGATGTGCCCAGATTTAATGTTCTATAATGTATTAAATAAGATTGTTTCAAAAGAAAAATACATATGTGAAACAAACAAAAAATGAAAAGGAGAAAGAAAAAAGAAATGTCAGTAGTATATTGACTATTGAGGAATTTTTATTACATTTATTTTATAAAATTGACTAATAATAGTATAATAAAAATAAAATGCAATTAGCATTATTTCATATAAATTGAAACAATGAATTTGTTTAATCTATTAGTTTAGATATAATTTTTTTTTACAAAGTTTAGATATAATTTTAAAAATATGTTAAATAACACTAATGCATTAGTAACTTACAAAAAGAAAAGGACTATAAAAGTTGTTACGTTTTAAAACTTAGCTTTTATATGTCAATCTGTATATATCGACTATTATTTTATGTTCTCTTTACCTATAATTGGTCATTATATATTCGTAATAATTTTGCTTTTGGTACCAATATGTGTACAATTTTATATTACACATATCAACAATTTGAAATGCATATTTAATAGTATAAAAGTGCATTTTTTTTTTAAAATATAAAAAGTATTTCAATGTATTCACTATAAAAAAAAATAACATATACCTACGGACAAAAACTGTCACTATAAATAAAAAATCCATAGATAAATGTATGATAGACTTTATCCTTCAAACGTTTTCTTCCGTTAACTTTGAGGGGACGTATAATGACGATTAATTGTCTATCACTATAGGTTTTACCTACTATGTATAATGTGTAGGTAAAAGTCATTAACTTTTACTTACATCTTCTAACTGTAGGTAAAAGTCTTTAATATGTACCTATCATCTTCAACTGTAGGTAAATATGTTTAACATGAACACCTCTAATAAGAAGACAATTCTAGGGTGCTAATTTGAGAGCCTAACTAGAAAGGCTATGACCTGTTTGGTAACTAGGGATGTACCTTGGCATTGCAATCTGCCCTCCTCAACCTTGCCTTGCTATAACATAAGTGTCCAAGTACTATTTTTTCTTAAATTATTACTAGCTGGAAGCTTACCAATCATCTTATACGGACACACTTTGCATAGAACCAATATTAGAGAATCTCAAGTCAGAAGCATATCTTTTATTACATTAGAAAGCGCAACTATACAAGAGAAACAGAGAAAATTCTAGCTAATGAACACCATAATAAACTCTACTACCAGTTGCACTCTTCTCATAGTTATCATTAAAGGTATTTACATGGCCCCGTATGCAAGCCTTACCGTCACAAGCACATAAACACATTACTCCATTAATGCATCACACGGTACTCTATTTGAAAATGGATCTTTTACTCTGTGCCTGCAAGGACTGCTGACCCTTTCACCTGATAGTTCATCGCATCAAATAGACAAAATATATCATAAGATATAAATCTCAAAGTTCATAAATGGAGAGAGCCACACAGACAAAATAAGCAAACTAACTATGAATGCAAAAACAAATATTGAAATAAATAATACCACTATTATGTGTAGTGGAGCTTTCCAATTTTTGCACGTACCACTCGATTTTCTTGTTAACCAAGGCCGAAAAGACCACCTAAACGAGACTTGTCAACCACTTGAGAGCCTAACCGAACTTGCTTAGATTATAATTTTGCTCTTAGGAACTTACAATGTTATTTCCTCGGTGAAATTTAGTTGCAATGGGCAATCCTAGTTACATAATGGATATTCAACTCTAACTTCTTAAGCTCTAAGATTACCTTCAAAAGTGATATGAAGATTTAAGTTTAAATTAGTCTAACCCATTCATTTTGGACACTACACCTTCCGTTTAGTGAAATTTTGCTGTATGTGTGGGCTTTTTATGAACTCCTATTCTATTGTCTCTAACCTCACATTTTCCCTTTGTACCTAATGTAGTCTCAACTGACATTAACCTTATATTACTGTTGGGACTGATCATTGATTCTCTATTCTAAACAGATGAAAAGAATATTTTGCAAAGAGAACTAAGAACAACACCAGTAATTATATTTAAACTCATGTCATCTCGTTACCTTGAAGAATGCACCCCAGATTTCCTCTTCCTCAACAGGTACTGCAGTAATCTTATTCTTTTGGATTCTCATAGCATCTCAATCCTCCAACTACTGTAGAGTAGAAACATCCTGTACAATTTACAGAATAACAATGTCAATAGTAAGGGAATACTTACAATTCTAGGGAACAAAAAAGAAACAGAACATAGATAACGTCAATGTAAAAATCCTCATATTATGAATTATCATCATCTTGAAGGGGAGGGAGGAAATTATCCAATCTGGGATCACTTGGAACAAATAGTTGCCAAAATGTTGAGGATTGTGATACGCTGGAACAAAAAGAAACTCACCTTGAGGGAAAGAAGCAAGTGACTTGCCACAAGAACCTTTAAGCAAATCTGCATCATCAGCAAATGCTACGTATCCATCAGTTGTAATTCCCCAATAGAGAGGAACCTTACTAGCTTGATCCTAACAAAAACAAAACAAGCAGAAGGTTGTGAGTAAAAATGACTAAAGATCATGTGGTGGATCGTCATAACAAATTTGATGGGATAGATAACTTACAGAAGCCACAAAGAGGGTAGAAGAGGACTTGTCAAAAACTATTTGGTAATATATCACCTACCATCATTGAATACAAACCAACAATTGCGGGGAAGATATAATTTACTTTACTTGTTTGATGAACAATATATAAAATTTGGTCAAGTGAGACAACAATATAAATACTAAGTACCAACTAATACAATATATATGCCTTTTTATATAGCTTTGCATTAAAAAAGTAATAGAAAATAATATGTATCTATATTGGGAGTATATTTTATTATTATTATTAAATCATTAATTATGATAAATATTAATTTTTTAATTTTAATAATAAATTTTTAATAGGAAATAATAAATATTTTAAAAGCTATATAACAAGGGATTTTTAATTAATTGACAACTTAAAAAGAAGTTGTCAATTAATTAAAGAAATTCAAATACTTCAAGGATTGCAGACAATATGGTCACAGCTAAAAAATTGTAGAGCTAAAAACTTCTAACTAAATGCTTAGGTGTAACATAAATGGGAAAATAAAAAATTTGATACTTACTAGGTATAGTTCAAAATCAACAACTGGCCCAATGTTTAATATGTTCAGAACCTCACCTTTTGACAAGTCATGCTGTTTAACACTTGTCAAGAGCTCATTGATGTTCTCTCTTGTTTGAACAGAGGCAGTAGTTTCAACCAAATAATCATAAACGTGCTAGATATACATCACATTCATCTACCAATAAAACTTACAAGTATTCCCATTTATTAAAAAAAAAAAATCAAATCTAACCTTGTATTCAGACTGCGCTACTTTGGCAATAACTCTTATTGGATCCTTTGAAGCTCCTTTAGCTCGTAAGAAATCAAGGACCTCAAAATTTGTGAGTGCACTAACATTGCCCTCTAAGCTATGACAAAGCTATTAAACCAGCCTATAGTATTACAATCAGCATCCCTATAATTTAAGTGTGATTCTTGACATCAAGAAAAATTAAATGCTTGATTACAATCAGCATCCGTGTAATTTAAGTGTGAAATAACTACTATCTTTCATTCATTTCCATAAATTATCACGAAATTCATCTCTTTCTATTCCTTTTAATACATGTTAAAATCAAAAGATAAAGATTAAACCAGCCTATAAGATTTAAAAGATAAATTCACTAGAAATTACCTTTACCTTTCGTTAAGTTATCATGTATTAGTCATGAGAGTGAACACTAAATAAAAACAATTGCAATATAAATATATACATGAAGAGCTGGGTCAAACAAACAAAAAGTAGAAGATGAAGATTGAGAAAAACTGAACACAAAGCCATAACTGATATATATCCGGTGTAGGTGTGTGTTAAACAAAAGAAAACTTAAATATTTTTTACATAAAATCCACGCATTGAATTGGCTAACGGCCAAACCAAATACGCCGAATAATACAGTGAGTTGCATATTAATGACCACTGGTGACAAATCAAAATATTGTCACTAAATATTCCTAGTGACGATTTTTTAAATTTTTAGTCACAATTTTTTTCATCACAAAAGATATATTTTCTTGTAATAGTAGTATTTTAAAATTTCATTAATTTATCTACACTATTCATCCATTTGTAAGTAAAAATCTTTTTTATTTTACCTATAATTTGGCTGTAGGTATAAGTTTTTATAAGGTTTTACCTACACTATATAGTTATAGGTAATTTTTTTTTATATTTTACCAAGATTTACTTATACTAAAAATTGTAAGTATAAATCTTTAAATTTAACCTACATTGAACAATGATAGATAATAAAGTATTTTTAAAGTTTATATACACTAATTTATGTTTGTAGGTAAAGGTATTTGTAAGTATAAGACATTTTTCTTGTGATTCTTTCCAACTCTCCCCAACCTCTTTTCTATTTTAATTTTTTTAACAACTTGTCAATTCATCGAATAAGACAGCAATGAAATCACAGGAAACTTCGAATATTCTTTGTTTTATGGTTTTGACTTCTTCTTTTTGTTGGATTATCAAAGCAGATGCGCAGAAAATATAAACTTAGAAAAAGGAGCACTAAAACCATGTTTAAAATAGTTATTATGATCTAAACTTTGCATAATAAATTGATTTAATTACAAATATAGTTGCCTCATAATTGTGACAAGGACAAGGTGAATCGCCCTTTAATTTTGTTCACAAGCTATAAGATTTTAGGTGCGTCCAGATAAGTTCATCTGGCAAAGCCTTCGTCACCCAACAAAATTGACAACTACTTTTCTCCTTATTTTAATCACATCAACAATTACATAATATTGACACTAATTAATGATTGACAGCTTTCTTTTATTTCCCAGTATAAGATATCTTAATCTATTGCTATTTTTTATGCAAATATTTCTTGGCCACTAACTTGTAGTGCTCGAAAGTTCTACAAGGGTATACTCAAATTTTACGAAATGGCAAAGTTCAGGCAAATCAAAGATAACTTCACATCCAATACATTATCCTAAAAAATAAAAGATAAAAGATAACTTTACAACCTTTAGCAAAATAAAATAATCCACAGTCTAAAAAACTCCAATTTTCTGGGTGCCACGAGATCGTATATGAGATTGGAGTTTCATTAAATTCAATTTATGTGATGAAGTTCAATAAATTGACGTAAGCAAAAATGTTGGATATGAAAGAAACAACTTAACAAATTAATATGAAAATTTCGTGGTTAATTTTTATTTGTCTGTCTATTTAAATCACTATTAATAAATTGTGTATGTTTGAGAAGTGTTTTTAGTTAGTTTTACTAGTTTGTTTGAATTTATTAATCAAGTTTGATAAACAAGTTTATTTAATAATTAATTTGCAATATTTTTTAGTAGCTTATTTTATTAATATGATGGTTAAACATTTTCGCTATAATTCATATTAAAATTTCGAATAGCAATGTTCTATAGTTAAAATTAATGATTAGGAAATTAAATTTATCTAAAAATCAGCCCCAAATCCGTGGAGAGAGAAGCATGAGACCGTTGAATTGGCTATTGCTTGCTGCATAACTTGCGTGTCTAATTTATATCTCATGGATTTAAATGAACAATATCATTTATTTGCCTCTTTTATTCCTTCTTTAATTAAAAGTAATGTTTAACAAAATTCTTCTTTTTGAAATAATTTATTAATATTATTATTATTATTATTATTATTATTATTATTATTATTATATTAAAATATTATTTTTTTTTACTTAAGAAAATACAAAAAGGTTCTTATAAACATATGTCTTATTCTCTTATAATTTATTTTTGCCTCTTTTCCCCCTATTTTTCTTTATATTTCTCATTTCATCGTATATTATATGTATTTTTTTCTTTTTCTTGATCTCTTTTTCTTTCCCACCCTAATTTACTCAAAATGGAATGAATGTGTACAAGTTTTTCAAAATAAAAAAACGGGTAATAATTGTTGGTTAGTTTACCATTTACATGACTAGGCCTTAGCCTTAGTCACATGTAACCGTTGAATTAAAGAACGTTATTAGGCCATGTTGGCCCAGGGAATTGAAAGATAAGTAAATGTAATACAAAAATTGCAGATTTAAATATAGAAAAGATAATCGCAGAACGTTGAGAAAAAAAAAAAAGAGTGGGGCCATGCAAGCGAAATGAAGCTAATAGGGCGGCAAAAAAAATACGCTAATCTTGTCATGGTTGCCACATAACCACATACGTACAAAACCTTCCCAATTAAATTATTAATTCCACTCATTACAACACTCTTCCTTAAATACCATCATTCTTCACCACACACATAGTAGCTAATAGCTATACTCTCTCTAGAGTAATTGCGGAATCAGCTAGAATTTTCTAATAATGGCCAAAGACGTTGAGCAGGTTACAGAGCAAGGTGAATACTCCGCGAAGGATTACCATGACCCACCTCCGGCGCCGTTGATCGACCCAGATGAGCTCACTAAGTGGTCCTTGTACAGAGCCGCCATAGCTGAGTTCATAGCAACACTCCTTTTCCTTTACATCACCGTGTTGACCATTATTGGCTACAAGAGACAGAGTGACACCAAAATCCCCGGTAACACCGAGTGCGACGGCGTTGGCATTTTGGGCATCGCTTGGGCCTTCGGTGGCATGATCTTCATCCTTGTTTACTGCACCGCCGGCATCTCTGGTATAGTTGTTCTCACAAATCCCACATCAACTAATCATATAACTAAAACATAATATATAAAGGAAAGACAAACACTTTTTTGGTTAAAAGAATGCAAGACTTTGGAAAGTATACTAGTATTAATGTTTATGAAATTGTATTGTGCATATTATTATTTATAGGGGGACACATCAACCCTGCGGTGACATTCGGGTTGTTCCTGGGACGCAAGGTGTCTTTGGTGAGGGCGTTGTTGTACATGATAGCACAGTGCGCCGGTGCAATCTGCGGTGCTGGGTTGGCCAAAGGGTTCCAGAAATCGTACTACAACAGGTACGGAGGTGGAGTTAACACTGTTAGCGATGGCTACAACAAAGGTACCGCTTTGGGAGCTGAGATCATTGGTACCTTTGTTCTTGTCTACACCGTTTTCTCCGCCACTGATCCTAAGAGGAGCGCTAGGGACTCTCATGTTCCTGTAAGCATAAATACCTTAATTAATTCTTAGCTAGGTTTGGTGTGTTTTTTGGAACATATATCACTTAATTTGCTCACTAACTTTACTTTTAAATAATCAAAAAAAGGTGTTAGCACCACTTCCCATTGGGTTTGCCGTCTTCATGGTTCACTTGGCTACAATCCCTGTCACTGGAACCGGCATTAACCCTGCAAGGAGTTTCGGACCAGCTGTGATCTTCAACAACGACAAAGCCTGGGACGACCAAGTAAGTAAACCTTAACTTTTGGACAAAATAAGGTTTTTTTTTTAGCATGAAAAAAATATATATATATTTGTTAGCACTAATTAATATATGGTTGTGATTATTATTTTCAGTGGATTTACTGGGTTGGACCGTTTGTTGGAGCTGCGGTGGCTGCATTCTACCATCAATACATTCTTAGAGCTGCTGCAATCAAAGCTCTTGGATCATTCAGGAGCAACACTTAATTAATAATCTCCACTACCTAAATTATGATCATTTGTCCTGTGTCACCCAAAACAATAACAGTGTTTCAGTTCAACTCTTGGAGTTCCTTCCTTTTTGGCTTTTCTGCTTACCCGTGGGTTTGGGGCAAAAGCCAAATACCGTGGGTTTGGGGCTCTTGAATTTGTAGATAAGAATGCTTTTATGTCAAGGGTGTATTTGTATCCCTTTTGTTTTGTTTTTTTGTTTTTTATTTAATTTCTTTCTTTCTTCCAGTATTTATCATCATGTGTTCACTTTTTATATAATGTGGTGGATCATTAGCCAAATTTTACCTTTTGCCTGCTTCTTCGTTAGTGGTGTATTTTCATCAGCTTCGATCTGCTTCTGCATAAAATTTATCACTCGTTGCTTCTGTTCTGAATGCCTTATCAATTATCATCAACCTTGCCTTTAGTAATCAAAGTTTTCCGCACTTAATTATTGCTGGTTATTTCATAATTCATACACCTACGCGTGAAATAAAATAAGTAACAATTATAGCCTTCTTCTTTAATTTCAACTATTGCTATTCTTCAAGTGGTATTTATGAAAAGTAAATACAGTATTCAAAGGACATAAGAAATATTTTTATTGGGAGTTAGAAAATTATGTTATTTATAATTTATTTTAAACTATTTTATGACTTATATAATAAATATATATATTTTTTAGTTTCTCCAGACATTTATTAGAGATTCCTTATGAAATACTTGAATGTACTTCTATATATGGAACAAGTCTAGTAGTACGTTTACTTCTAATTAATTTTAGTAAAAGAATATTTCTAAGAAGAATTTTAAATATAAACAATGTAATAGTTGTTAAACTTTTTTTTTGTTTTGTCAAATATAATATTTTTAGAAATAGTTTAGGTGTTAGTCTTCATCATAGCCTCATAGACTTGAAAACGGATAAGAACAAAAGTGATGGCCCTTCCAATGGGCAAAATCTGTTGTGCTTTCACAATCATGCTACCTGTAAATAAGTAACTACAAATTTCTTGAAGCTCCACATTAACTCACCTGTTATCGCCCCACTCATCAACTTCTTTCCCTAAAGAAACAAACATAACTTTCCCTCTCTCTGCTACAGATTCCTCAAGTACTGTTAACTGTTGAAGCTTAATCTCGACAACTATTCTCTAACATTTTTTATCATAAATTTATGTTTGGATGCTTATCCCCAATGTTTAAATTATTGGGAAGAATAACAATGTAATTAGAATGGTAGTTAAATTATAATTGTTGTAGAAAACTCCCCAGCTTATAATATTATCTGACTCGGTTTTCGTGCTGGTCGTATTGCACACGAGATAAAGCAGTGATTTTTTCTTTTTCTGAAAATTTTTTCATGGTTGTAGTTGTTATGGACACTATAATATAGTTTGAAAGAAAATATATGAAAAAAGAAAGAAAGAAAGAAGTAATAAACACGTTAGGTTGATCATTCAGGATTCGTTAGTTTTGTGCCCCTCTGTTCGTATATATAATAATAGATTGATGAGCTAAAGTACTTATCTTTGCCATATTTTATATGTCTCTGCTTGGTACTTTCTGGCTATTTTTTATGTATACGATTACGAATCATTTAGTCATTGAGATAAGAGATATATTCATATAATAAGTCCAAGAATATTTTTTAAGTTCCTTTTCTAATATCACCATTTTATTTTTTCTTTTTTTTTTCTTTTGCTTTTCTTTTATTATAATATGTTAATTGTTTCATATATATATATATATATATATAATTTTTCTTGGTTGTTTTATTTACGATCAGAGTTGAGTATGGATAATTGAAGTGGGACAGTGAGTGGGATGGTACAAAGTACAGACAGAGATAGGGAAGGAGCACTCATTGTCATGATAATAGTAGCGGTAATTAATTTCTTCGTGATTGAGTATTTATGAAATTTGTCATCATCCCATAATTGGTTCTCTTCGTCAATCTCACGTTTTCAACTTTCTTTGTTGTTCTCTCTTGTTTGGATGGTAACTGATAGAGTTTTTACAGGATACTGTCTCTCTGTCTATGAGGAAAAAGGACAACTGAGCTTCTGTTAGGTCAAATTTTTATAATTATTTTTATGCAAAATATACCGTCCCTCATACTCACATTTTTTAGGTAATTACCCAAGTATTATAAACTCAAACTTATTGAATAAATTAGAGCATTCTTAATCCTAGATCTGTTTTTGAGATCTTGAATCAGTTTTTAGTGGTTCTAACGATGTCACATAAAATTTAAAAATTTCTTTCATTTTTTGTTTTAATAGTAAATTTTATTCTGAGATTTTAAATTACTTTTTATATTCTTTTTTTATGGAAAAATATATCGTCACTCTAATTGCAATTTTTTTAGGTAATTACCCATATATTATAAACTTAAACTTATTGAATAAATTAGGAGGCTTCAGTTTCCTGTAAAACAAACTACGCTTGAGTCTACTTTTGATATTATTTCTACCTTTCACTTCATTAATATTATACTTATAATTTTATCCTGTCTTTTAATTTAGGTTTAATTTGAAACTGTCATAACTTATAAAGTAAAGTCAGATAGACATAAACCTAAGTGATAAATTTTTTATTATATTTATACAAACATACATTACAAGTCATAAATTATAGTTATAATTTCTATAAACTTTTTTAAATAAAAATTTGAAATTATAAATGTCAATTACAAATTTGTATTTTATTATTAAAAAAATATAAAAATAAATTCATTGTTAGTCTTATCAACGACTATATTTATTTTATTATTTGTCTTCATGTAAAATTCATTTTATATATGAAATAATAGTTAACTTTAAACTACAAAGTATCAGCTTATCGATTAAAAAGTAAAGTCATATACCTAAGAGAAGAATTTTTCATCATATCAATACAAGTATATAATATAGGTAATAAATTATAGTAACGACTCTGAAAAAAAGCATAGGAAAAATAAAATAAAATTTGAAGCCACAGATGACAATTATAATTTTTGTATTTTATTCTTATAAAATAAAATGTAAAAAAAAATAAAGCCATTAACCCTATTAACCATTTTATTTATTTATTTTTATTTGTCTTCATGTCATTTTCTTATATTTAAAATAAAAAGTTCTTATTCACACTTAGAACCTACTTTTGAAGTAGTTATTATCCGTAATCAGGACTTACATACCATTTTTAAAAATTATACAAATTGTTTAATAATTTAGAGAGTAATTTTAAAATAAAATTATCCCACTTTATGAAAAGGCAAAATAAACCTAATAAATCCACTAAGATTGGTCTTATATAAAAGAAATTTAGATAATTTCTATGAAGTTATAAGTTCAAACCTAATCAACAAAAGTCCAACCTCCAAAAAGTTGAGTCGTCCAACAAAAAAGAAAAATCAACAAATGTCATATAAGCTTCAGGTTGATCCAATCCAACAGTGAATAATGATCTTTCTTCCCCACTCTCGAATGTACAAAGCTTCACACTGCCTCACTTTATCTGTTTCGCAAAGGTTGGGTATCTTAAATTGCAGGAATTGCTGGGTTTACTCTTGGAAATTGGTTGGGGTTTTGCTTTGGGCACCAGCCCAAGCAAATTTGGGAAAGTGATAAAAATATTCTCTTCACTTATTTTTTAAAAGCGTTTTGTGTTTGTTCTTATTTCTGCCGCTACAGTATCTTCTTCTCCCTCTCTTTGTGCCCATTTTTTGTCGCGCCACCGCCTCTGTTGTTCGTGCTGCCGGCGCACCACCAGTGACCTCCACGGTAGTAACCTTGCCGTTGCCCATCCCCGTTGTAAGTTAGTTTCTCTTTGTCATTTTTTGCGCATTCATGGTGGTGGAATTGAGGATTCATATAGACAATTCGTATGTTTTATACGGATTATTAATCCATATATTTATTTTAATTTATTTTTTAAATTTGAAATAAAAAAATTATTTTATAATTATTTTAAAATTTTAAGTAAATTAATATTTTTCTTTAATTTTTTTTGTAATAAATAAATATTATTGTAAATTTTTTGTGTAATTTTATTTAATTAATTATATTTATATTTTGAAGTTGATTTTTATTAAGAACTTAAGTAATTTGTTTATTTTAAAACAAATATATATATATATATATATATTATTGTGATTTAATTATCAGTAAATTATAATTTGTTATATTTCTTATTTTAATTACATAGTTATTGTAATTTTTAATCAAGAACTTAAGTAATTTTGTTATATTTGATATTTTAAAAAGTGTTTTATAAATTTGTTAGATATGATAAATTTCAAATGTTTATTAGTATATATTTGACAATTTAGTATTAAATATTTATATGGAAGTATAAAAATAAAATATTTTTATTAGTAAAAAAAAATTAATGTTATTGTGATAGTAATTTGATGAAAAATGAAATAGTTATTTGTTAGAAATAAAAACCAAAATTGTAGTTTTATTTTGGTCATTTCTAAGTTTTTATTAGAATTAGTGTTGTCAACTCTATATATTTGAAAAAAAAATTCTATATGCATTTATCAATATATTAAAGTAATAAAAAAGTTAATGAAAAAATAATAAAAATTTTATTTATGAATTATTAAATTGGGATTGATTGAAGTATTGTTTGAATGCTTACGTAAATTATTATGACTCTTTTAATGTGCAGATTATGGTTAGAATCAGAGGTTTGAGTCGAGCTTTAGGCAATGTTATAGGAAGAGTCCTAGGAAAAGAAGTCAGTCGTGATGCAGATGAAGTCATCCTAGTGGCGAAGGCCCACAACATCCGCACATAGGCAACGGGAAGTTGCGCATGTTGTTGAGGATGTTCACGATATGGATCATGCAGATGACGAGATCCATGAACAACATGAAGAAATAGCTGCTGATGATGTGGCGGATGCTAAGGGTTTTTCAGGCGAACCCCACAACACATCAGTGTTGCAAGATTATGTTTATCATGTGGCCGCGAAAGTTTAGAATAGAGAGGTATTTATAATTTTAAATAAATGTTATTTTCGTAAGTAATTGTTATTATTGTTAAAATGATTTAAATTATCATTTTTAGGAACGTCCTGAGGTGAAATTATCCTCCCATGGAAGGAAGGTTGAGAAATTTGGCAAGCCTGCCCTAGGAACGTCCTTAGTGGCTGCCACAGGATTAAGTCCTTTAATCACATGTTCGCTAGACACTCGTGATCAGGGACTTATGTCTGCTTTCATGGAAAGGTGGCATAAGGAAACTAGTACTTTCCGTCAGTCGGTAGGAGAAGTGACTATCACCTTGGATGATGTGGCATCGTTGCTGCATTTGCCCATTACAGGCGCGTTCCATACTTTTGAGCCTCTTCATATGGACGATGTCATGTTGCTCTTAGTTGAATTGCATGAAGTAAGTGTTGAAGAGGCAAGAGCTAAGACAGTACAATGTCATGGGGCATATGTTCGACTATCCTGGCTGCAAGACGTATATCGGAGCAAATGTGACACAGTACAGTGGACTTTAGCAGCTCAAGCATATTTGTTGCATCTGCTTGGTTGCACACTCTTTGTTAACAAGAGTGCCACACACGTTCATATGGTATACTTGGATGCATTTCGAGACCTGACGCATAGTGGAAGCTACACATGAGGAGTTGTTGCACTGGTGCATATGTATGACAATTTGAATGATTCATCAAAGAGCACTGTCAGGCAGCTTGTAAGATATATCACACTTTTATAAGTAATTTGAATTTTTATTAAAAATTTATTTTTAGTTGTTCACTCTATATTGAGAATTGTGTTGAATTTATTTTTGTTAAATATGTGCAGTGTTGCATCTACGAACACTTTCCTTCTATTGGTTCTGCTGTTGCTGCTGAGGATTATGAGAGGAAACCACGTACCTGCCATTGGAAGTCTGGGAAGACATTACTAGTATTGACGTATCGTAGGTGTTTGGATAGATTGATGTCTAATATTGTATGTTGGATTCCGTATGGTGACCACCGTGCATTCAGAGAGTTTGAAGTTATCTCTTTATTTTCTGGACATATCAGATGGGGTCTATCTATTGTCATACACTGACCGAAGAGGGTTGTACGACAGTTTGGGTATGTGCAGACCATTTCCCCACACTCTGCTGCTCCTTCTCTCTGTATAGAAGACATTGATGATAGATGGATTCAATTTTTTGAATACATTGCACTGGTGGGTCAGATATGTGTAGCGCTTGGTAAGTGTTCACTAGACTACATGGATTGGTTCTACTTAATATCTCATCCCTTCATGAGTCCGGCACAGCCTGGGGATCCTCCTATACATCCGTCCGTGCAGCACCATGACACATTTGTTGAACAAGATGTTGCTCAGCATCTAGTGGCGGCAATGGCTATGGATGAAGCACCTGAAGATGCACATGTTGATGTAGAGCAGCCTCGACATGTAGTGGTAAAATATATTTTCAAATGTCATTGTTACTCAATTTATGTGAATATTCATTAACCCTTAACATTTTTTTGGTTTTTTTTATAATGTCCTAGGAAGCTTGCCAAGCAATAGTTGAAAGGTTGGAAAGGCTATTGAACCTAAGAATAGTGACCGAAGGAATAGAAGCTACACTGTCACCGAAGAATGCTCGAGGATCGCAAGAGGTGTCACTGCACAATGAAATGTCTACGTTCGATCGAGACTAAGGCGGCGTATGGAAGACACATGAAGAGTTTTTTTATTTACCGAGTTTTATATGATTTATGGTTTTATATGATTGAACAATGTTTATTATTTAATATTATTTGTTTAAGTTCTATTTGAATTTAAAATTAATGACCAATTTACATTATTTTGTTAATCATTTAATAACCCTAATTAGTGAAACCAACTTAATTACTTAAGTAACACTAAACCCTGATTAGTAAAATACATAATTATATCAACGTCGAAGGAAACACGCGTATATTATCGTATTACATGACAAGCGCACAAGTAAGTAAATGTTCAATCTTTACCTAAATCAACAAATTTTGTGTTCAACCTTAACAAATTGTATACTGTTGCATTCTAATAATATATGGTGTGAGCCACTGCTTTTCCTGATAATGACAATGTGTAGACCATAACAATGTTATTGGCGGTAACGGACAACGGTCTCTTAGAAATACCTATTACATAAGAACATAAAAATTGAAAATACCATGGGGCATATTTTTTTACAATAATTACACAAAGAGAATGATCATGCATTTACTTGAACAAAATGATTGTCACATATAAACATATCACGCGATACACAGTAGAATCTGTTGGTGGTTGACTTCTAAGAGGGAAAAATGTCATGCTTTGTCAGAGTGAAAGAGAAACAATGATCACATTATACCTTGATGCAATGACAAATCCCATGTTAGTTATATTCATCCACTTGTCCATGGTAACTTACATGTAACAATCAACAAATTGAATTTTTTTAAAGTAAATTTAATTGAACATAATGTAACAATAAAGTTTTATACCATGGATAATCCATCAACAAGTAGGGACCGTTTTAATTCTTCAAATCGGTCTATGCCACCAACTAAGTTCATATACTCATCAGACCATTTTGTAAGTTCTTTAAGCAAATGGTTGCGCACCAATGACCATGAATCTTCACACATACCTAATAGGGCAGCAATTGCACGATATCCACATTTATCATCAACTTTGACATTAACAATGTTTACAATGGAATCATGAATGCATGGATGAAATTGATCCAACATCGGCATGGCCTTTCTTTGAATTGGTTGCTCAGATGATGATGCACTACGTTTTCCTGAAGAATTACCATTCTGCGCAGAATGTAATGCATTAACATACTCCCAGTAGGACAGATCACACTTTGTAGATCTTTGTTGCTTGGTCATCGGTCTCTTTTGAGAACTTTTTGTTTTCACCTTTTTTGGATGAGCACATATAGAGTTTAGATCAAGGTAAGAAATTTCTCGAAGTTTACTCTTCGAAGTAACTTTGCCACAAATATCAAGCTCTTCAAATCGCTTGGATATGGTTTCCATCTCTTCGGTTATGCTCACTAGGCGCTCAGATAACCCTTGGTCTGAAAAACTTAGCATTCGTCAAAACATATGGATTGTCTCAAGTGGTATGATACCAACAACATATTTGGATAGGTCACATGCACATGAAAGACTGTGAGTAGTTCTCATCACACATCCACAACGAGAAGGATTTTTGCTAGCATAATGTACACGCTCAAACAAAGCAGAAATCTGATTTAAAGCATACCTTAATACCATGCTAAGTAGTCTCTTGTATAAGGTAACTTTAAAAACATGTCCAACCACATGTGTCAAAAGATGCCTTAACTTCAGTGTGTTGCAGCGTGATCATGTTATTCATGGCTTCCCAAACACTACATAGGTCTCCAAGGCTATTTTGTAGTAGTCTCTTTAAGACCCAATGAGCAGACTCAACCCTGCATATGAAAAACACAACCAAGAGAAGAAACACATTATTTTTTAATCAATTCAATCGTAAAACCTGACAACTACATAAATTTAAAATTTTCATACTTGTTAGTTGTTGTGTTTCCTAAGTGCATCACCTTATTCGTCCAGACTTTAAGAAATCTTTCTTTCTGAGGAATTACTCATGTGGTTGACATAGTCAACAAACATTGGCCATGGTGAGCAAGCAATTTCAAACTTCTTAAGGCACTCATCAAACTGTTGCTCAGGAGGACAATCCACCAAACTCCCACAGGCTTCCATTAGATAATCCCATGCATTTTTTTGACCAAAAAGGGTTTTACACTTTGCCTTCACATTCTTATCAATGTGAAATCAGTACAACAAATTCGTAGCCTCAGGGAATAGAATTTTCACTATATTCATCAATGTTAGATCTCTATCGGTAACAATAACTCAGGGAGTGCATCACGTCTGAGGAAAAATACTTGAAACCTTTGTAGAGCCCAAACAACATTATTCAGAGGTTCTCTCTCCAAATAGGCAAAGGCAGTAGAGAATGTCATCCATGTTGGTGTCACACCAACAATATCAAGTAATAGCAGCCTGTACCTGTTTATTTTGTAGGTATTGTCTATAAAAAATACTACATTATAGGCATTGGTTAATTTGACTGCATCAAGATGACTACAAAATATGTCACGAACGACATCTTCATCCTTTAATCTATGCCAATGAGTATACTGATCTAGTTCAAGAAGCTTCATCAGTTGTTGCATTTTAATATTACTGCCTCTTATGGAAGAATGATAAGCATTTATTGCATTGTATATTTGTTTGATTGTTGTATAACTATTGACATTGTGCTCCTTCAACGTTAGAAGAATATTTCTTGGTTTCACCATCGACTTTGTCATATCAGCAACAATGATCTTCTCATCCTTAGTTAGTCGACCAGCATATGGATATCCTACTAAAGACTTTGCCAATTCATTATTGTGACTCCCACAAGTTAAATTCATCATCCATCCTTCGCCTCCCACAACTGGTTTTGCACGCAACTTAAAGGAACATCCACATTTTCTACTTTCAGTACATGTTTTTACCAAATCCTTCTTCTTGACCCTATATTGACCACTCCTTTCACAATCAATTAAAACAAATGAGTTCCTTCCTCTAATATCATTATTTATGTCTGACCTTATAATCACCGCCACAAATCCAATTTCATAAGCAACAGATCGAGCCCATTGCAGAACATCATCATGGGTAGCAAACACTTACAATGCAATCCATACAAATTTAGTCTTCAACGAACATTCATTTAATTACTTTAATAACAATAAATCATATTAATACCTGAGAAATATTGAACGCATCAAAACAATCAACATGTTCTTCATTCACACCACCTTCATCTTCATTTTGGTCATTCATATAAACTTTTTCACACATTACATTATCATACATCGACTGATCTTCTTCCATCTTAATAAAACATTCAAAAAATTCAATGACAAATAAAACACCCCAAACCGCACCATAATTATACTATCATATAATTTTCACATTTTTACTACATTTATTAATATAATACATTAAACTAAATTAAAAACGAAAAAAAATTATGTATAAATTTTTTAACCCTAAATATCACTTTCTTACTATACAACTATAACTATCAAATGAATATTCTGATTATATCTATTTAAAAGTTTTATAATTATCAATTCTAATTTTTTTATAATTAAAAAATTAAAAAATATATAAATTAAAAAAAATTAAGGATTGCTAATCTGTATGAAGCATACGGATTGAGAATCCGTATGTTTCATACGGATTCTCAATCCATAAGTTAAATTAAATTTACGGATTATTAATCCATAAAATTAATTTAACTTACGGATTACCAATTTGTAAGTATTACGTAAAAAAAATTGAACACCTTACCGCCGCTGTTAACGACCAAACTAGCCACCGCCACGACCACCACTTGCCGACCAACCACCAAAGAGGACACAAGAACGAACAACAAACTCTCACGGATAACCTCTCATGGAACGAACGACGGTGAAGAAAAAATGAAAACAAGCTCGGACAAAAAATGAAGAAGTAAAGCGCTACTTATAACATAGGGATATAATGGGCATTTTCAAAATTTTGCTGGGTGTATCAGCAAATCTGTTGGTGCCCGAAGCAAAATCCAATTGGTTGTGCACTTTGGGCACATAACAAGTTTAGTGGGTTGGGCTATAAATACACATCTTTTCCAAAATGTTACTATTGGCCCCTTCTAGGATTAGTCTTGGCCCCTACCTAGAGGGGAAAAGTCCATCCTACCCCCATTTCAAATTTCTAACCCCTCCATCTTCTCCCTCAATGCTACCTACAACCCTTCCTAGCCCCCCTTCCCCTTTCCCCTTTCTCCTTCTTCTTTATTTGAGCCTTCTTCTCTTTCTCCTTGCTCTTACTTCTTATGCGGCCCAACCCCATCCCCAACCTTCCTTTCTCCTCCCCAACTCCAACCAACCCTTCCCTTCTTCTTCCCCAACCTACTCGTCCTCCCAAACCTTTCCTTTCTTCCTCTTTCGCGCAACCCATCCCTTCCCCAACCTTCTGGTATTTTTTTTCTAAGCTTATGGTTGGCAACAGAATCATGATCTCGCTGTAGATTTTTCTACAATAGAATCACAATCTTGTTACTATTTTTTTTTTGTGTTTGTGAGAACACAAAACAAATCACAATTTTGTTTTTTGTTTTTAAAGTTTTTTTGTTATTATTTTTAATTAATTTTTTTCTTATTTTTTATTAACAGTTTAATTGTTTTTCCTTTAATTTCAGATGCTTTGACCTAAACATGCTTCATATGTGGCTAGACGTGATCCTTCTCATGAGGGCGGGGGCCCCTCACATGAAAAGGATGATGCTTGAGAGAGGCATCGGAGGCTGATTGCATCAACACGTGGCCGATGACATCCTTCAGTAGAGCTAGAGCCAAAAGGCGCAACCAAAGTCAAATGCGGTCAGGGTTATCCGCCCTAGTTACGGCGCAATACCCTGCGTTAAACAAGGGCTTCGTGAATGCCCTTATGGAGAACTGGCACTAGGAGACCTTGTCCTTACATCTATCCGTCGAAGAGATGACCATTACTCTAGATGATGTGTCATGTCTCCTACACTGCTTGTGACAAGCAAGCCCATAGATCATGTCCCCTCCACCTTCACTAGAAAGGCTGTGATGGTTCTACTCATGACTCGCCTTGACATTTTGGCAAAGGAAGAGGCTATAGCGACGACAACTGCAGGTGTCAGGGTTAGGTTGACGTGGTTGGCAGACCTAGATCACTGGTACGTCTAGTCAAGATCGTACTTGTGGGCTGCAACAACTTATCTTCTGCACTTGGTGAACAGTACCATATTTGCAGACAAGTCCTCGACTCACGTCCATGTCGCCTACCTCCTCTACCTTGCAACCTTGATGACTGCCATCGGTACGCTTAGGGAGTCGCTGCACTAGTGTACCTATACGACCAATTCTCCTATGTGAGCCAATACACCAACAAACACGTTGGAGGTTATATGAAATTAGTCATGGTAAGTAAACAATTTTTTAATTGTGTTTATTTGTATTTTATTTTCTTATTACTGTAATTAATTTGTCTGACATTGTTTGTTTACATTTTTGGTCGTTTGCGAATATGCCCACTGTTGGCTATTTCGAGCCTGGGACCAATGCTCTGGATGACCCGATAGTCAACAGATAGAAGCCAACATGAGGCACTGTTAAATCATTGACAAGTGCACCATATTGTCCCAAGTAGTAAAATAAAACTGAAGTCCGAGTATCGAATCCACAGGGACATTGTTTGTACTCAGAGTAGTGTCTATCCAATTTTCAAGCAATTAATGAATTGATTTCAAGATTTGAGAGATAGAAAATTAAAAGTAAATTAACATAAAATTAAACTAATTATCCAATGCATGCAAGGGAAGAGAAACAAGCACTCAGAGCTGTGAAACGAAAGTTGATTCAGAATATGGAGGTGTTGGAGCTTAGCCTACCAAACAACTCTCGATGTAATGTTAAGGATTTTTCTCTATTTGATATTATTCCAATAATCACCTACATCTACTCATATACTCTAACCATGATCCCTCATATGAAAGAGTCTAATTTACCTAATTCCTCTCCTAATCCCTTAAGAGAATAAACCAGTTAAATCGCATTATTAGTAGAGATGTATAACAGGCTAAATAAAATCATTCTATACCTAGAGATGAATTATTTAGATGCCTTATTTCAGTTGTTAAGAGTTAAACACTTTCCAATGTATAAACCCTAAAACACATACATGAATATGGGTGATCAAAACACAAACATGGAATCAAGCATAGACAAAAGACAATGAAATTGAAATAATATTAAATAGATAGTAAAGGTTTTTACATCGAAAATGTTTGGTTGCTAAGCTCCCAACAATGGGGGTTTAACCTCTCATTCTCATGAGAGACTTTATAATTGCGAGAGGTTGATGAAAGGAGAAGAAGAATGGAGATGGGGGGAAGGAATAACTCCTAATGGTTGATTCTCCTTATTCCTACACGAACCCTATCCTTAGCTCTCTATGGGATGCTTTATACTTTTTGTGAGAACTGCCTTTTTATTTTCTTTCCTTCCTCTTCTTTTAGAGACGCAATCTGCTTAAATTTTACACGAGCTCGTGCTAAGCGTGACTTCGCCGGGCTGAGCAAGTGAGTTGGTGGTCACGCGCTTAGTGCACCTTCACGTGATATCAGGCTTTAGAATATGACTTCTTTGCGCTAAGCGAGTGTTTCTCACTAAGCGACTGCATCGCGCTGAGCACGTATGGTGCACTGAGCGAGAGTCTTCAGATTTTTAACTTCTCTTCCAACCTTTTTTCTGTGTTTCTACAACAAATACACCATCAAAATGGTATAAATTTACCAGTTTAACACTTATTAGAGAGAACTTAGATGGTGTTAATATCCTAACGATTTACACAAAAAGAAGCAATAAAAGAGGGGAATTTCAACAATTATTATATGACTTGATCACAAAATATACCTATGCACAAAAATTATCAGGCACTAAGCAGGCTCATCTGATTTGGGAGATGTTGGATGACCTCTAGATGTATGTTGTTGTCTGGTGTCCTTATGAGCACCACAAGGGTGTCAGGCCTTTCCCCTAACAAGCCTTTTTCTTTGGCTTCATCTGGTGTGGGATGGATGTGTGGCCTTATTTTCTAGAGAGGGTGATGAGGTAGTTTGGTCATGTTCATCGCATCACACACCATCCATCGCAGCATCCTACGTGTGAGGCTTTTGATACGGTGCGGGCAGACTAACAACAACATTTAATTTTGTTGGGCAATGTTGTGCCACCTAGGGGTCCATAGACTTGTACCTCTGATTATCTGCCTTGGTTTTACCGGGTTTCCTACCCCTATGCCATTCTACCAGAGGAGGGAGAGCCATTATGTCCTCTTGTACGTTTACTACCCATCCCAATGCAGCTACCGCCAAGGCAACCACTGGCAGTATGTACTAGAATGAGACTACTCTTGCTAGATAAATCAAAATGGATTTTGTTAATTCCCCCCTCCCCTAAATTTTAACTTTAAAAATAGTTACTAATTGAAATTGTTCTTGTAGGATTGATTCCGGATGGCATTAGGCGCCATGTTGAGCTTGTTGAACCTTAGAGTTGTGCTAGAGGACTCGGGTCATCATAAATCCTTACAACAAGCTTTGCAATTGTTGCAGGAGGGCTTTGAAGGTAGGGCAACTTAGAGAGGCAAAGAAAGAGGGTTGCCAAGGATGGCGACAAGGACGGTAGAAAGGGTGGCAAAGGCGAATGATTATTTAATTATTATTATTATTTGTAGTTTTTATTTATTGTTTTGACATATATTTTTTTAGTTAATGGTGTGTTTCATTTACTTATTTTTTGTGTTCGTCGACTATTTAAACAACATATGCCTAGTAGTAACAATAATTCTTCAATTGATTCATAAAACAAACATCTGGAAAAACAACAACTAAATAAGCACGTATAATACAAACTTTTTTGACAATAAAATACACAAATAGTGTAAAATTTTGATAAAGTAAAAACATGACTACACATATTTAACACACAATAGAGCTAGAAGTGGGTAAACGAGCCCAGGTCCATGGACTGACCCGCGGAGCCCGCGGTCCGCTTGGGTTACGGACCAATTTTTTTAAACGGTCCATGGTTATGTCATATTTTTGGACTTGCCGTGCTTAACCCGCAGACTATGCGGGTTTGGCCCGCAGAGTCCGCGGGTTGCTCGCAGCCCGCATTATGTTTAATTTGTGTGATCTTGACCCAATTATACTAGGTTTGATTTTCTCTTTTTCACTTTAAACTTATTTTTTAAAATAACAGATAAAGAAATGTATTAGATAAGATAAAGATATAAAGATAAAAATAAAAGATTTAAATTAAAAGATGATAAAGATAAAAAAGGATAAGATAAGAAAAATAAAAGATAACAAAAATAAAAGATTAAGATAAAAAAGATAAGTGATAACCTGTTAAAAATCTTCTTTTTTGATATTTTTCTCAATCTTTTTCTCTTTTAATCTATCATTTTCATATCTGAAAGTCATAAATAATAAAAATATCAGTTTTTATCATTTAAGCCAAAAATAATTGTTAAATAAATATTTTTAAAGATATTTCAATATATTTTTATAATAAAAAATAGCTCATATCATATTTAGTAGTTATAGCAGGTTAAGAATATTTTTTCTCCTCACGTGTGCTTAACAAATATCGAACTAGGCTTCTTTTAGACAATATATACTAAAAATTGGTTACTAGTATTTGATATGCAAGGTAAATAATATGTAATAATTATTGTCTTTTAATCACTTAACTTGATTTTATTCTAATATTTATTATTATTTCGAGTTTTAGGAAAAGAAAATGAAGATATGGAGATGGAGAAGACTCAAGCTACTTCAAATATGAAATCATTTGTTGTTGGAGATGTTTAAATTTCATATTTTAGATTTATTGCTTGGATTTTCTTTTGTTAAGACATTATTTATTTTATTGATGTAATTGACTAATTATTGAGATTTTATTTACATTTGTATTGAACTTAATTTGATTGTATTATATTTTTATTAAAATTAAAATTCTTTTAAAATTAGGTCCGCGGACTGGCCCGTTTGACCCGCGAGGTCTGCAGGGTGGGGGCAGACCAATTTATTTGGTCTGTGTAAGAAGCGGGACGGATTGGACCGGTCTGCTACCAATGCGGGTTTATGCGGGCGGGCCTTATACGGGGCAGGCCGGCCCGCTTACCCACCCCTAATTAGAGCAATGATCTCATTAACAAATCTTGGTTTCATTGGTCTGCGCAGTAGGACAAGGATTTCATATGGAGATAGGCTAAAATTTGTATCCAACTCAATCAGATTTGTGCTACTAAATTTTGAAAAGATGAAAAATATTTTTCCCACATTATTGTCACGTTAAAGCTTCATACACTCGTACTCAACACAATCATCACCATCGTAAATTGGTTGATGATAAAAAATATCAAGTAAAATTCTGCAACCTCCGATGGCGTCAATAATTGTTTTCCTTAAGGCATCAAGCGACATGTGGTCACTTATTGTGACGACTTGAAGAACATTAGGACATTCAAACAATATCCCTTCAGGTGATGGAATCATGTCACCATCGCAATACACTAAAGCATATACACTCTCCATGTTTTAAACAATATGGTGAATATCAAACAAAGGTGTTGAGTTGCATCAAATCCCTACTGCTATTTATATTAGATGATCTACTGTTCTCTCGTGACTCATACCATATCAACGATTGAGGTGATACCAAAAACATAAATGGTTTAGATTGCATCTATATTTAATCGGTTGGTATGGGTATTAGGAAAAATAATTGTTCAATAAATATGTCTTAGAAAAAGTGGTGTTTAGTCAATATGTTTTAGAAAAAAGCAGTCTTAGTCAATAAACAGATAATAAATGTAGTGTTGCAGTGTTCAACAACAAATATCATTTAAGTTTCACACAAATGTGTTTCTTTTTAAAACACTACAACGGAATCAAGATACTGTTGTGAATATTTTTTTATCCCAACAGAATCATGATTCTATTATAGATAAAAAAATTTATCACAAGGGAATCACGATTCCGCTGTGATAAAAAAATTATTCACAACGAAATCACGATTCCACTATTTATAAGGGGGGTTGAAAACTGATTCACAATTTCATTATGTATTTTATACAACGAAATTAGAAGGGTGTTTTTGAAATAAAAAAGTCTGAGCCCTTTAGTAGGGCCAAGAGTAGTTATCATGGAAACAATAATAACTCCCTCTTTTCCCCCTTAATATCTCATGATTTTTTTAATTGTTAATTATTTTCCTTTTTCTAGGCATCTCTTAAAGCCCCTATTTTTATTCCAAATGGGCCTTAGTCCATAAAGACATGCGACATATCAAGGATGAGTTTTTCTGTGATAATTGAATAAAGTATAATAATAAATAGGCTTAAATGTAATTATGGACTATGGTCCTTCTATTTTATTTTATCTGTAATTTTGGTTTTGCATTTTAAAATTGAGACATTTAATTCTCTTATTTAATAAATACACAATTTTAGTCTTTTCATTTTAAAATAAAAACATTTAATCCTTCTATTTTAGAAATTTTTTTAATTGTTAATTATTTTCCTTTTTTTAGGCATATCTTAAAGCCCCTATTTTTATTCCAAATGGGCCTTAGTTCATAAAGACATGCGACAGATCAAGGATGAGTTTTTCTGTGATAAATTCGAATAAAGCATAATAATAAATAGGCTTAAATGTAATTATGGACTATGGTCCTTCTATTTTATTTTATCTGTAATTTTGGTTTTTCATTTTAAAATTGAGACATTTAATTCTCTTATTTAATAAACACGCAATTTTAGTCTTTTCATTTTAAAATAAAGACATTTAATCCTTCTATTTTAGAAAAATTATAATTTTGGTCAAATTTTCAATTTTATTTACGTTTTATTTATTCTATTTTGGTCCAATTGAACACTAAACCTAACATATTCATTTAGAGTATCATCAAGAAATGATTTGATTAATTACAAAATAAGAAATAAAAGAAATAAAAGTAAGAAAAATTAAAGATTAAACTAAAATTGTAGATTTTCTAAAATACGATAATTAAATTTGTGAAAAATTTAAAATAGAAGGATCAAATGTTTCAATTTTAAAATAAAAGAATCAAAATTATAAATTAAGTAAAATAGAAAGACCAAAATTACTTTTAAGAAAAATAAATATTATGTGTGCATTTTACATAGCAATATTATATACAATGACAAAAAATACAAAATTTTAAGCTGGTGAGATTTTATGTCTGAAATCCATTAGAATCAGGCTAATGGTGGAAGATTTGGTTAGTATACTTGAAGTCTTAGATTTAATTCTCGTTGCTATCGTTGTAAAAAAAAAAAATTTATCCCTGAAAATCGTGTATGAAAAGATATGGTCTAAACTCTAAATAAACTTCCAAGATAAATAGTGAGTAACAAGAATGTGTCCAAAAAAAGACCTAAGAATATGTTTGGATAGAAAATTTTAATTGAGGAAAGTAATTTATCAGAGAATTTGAATTTCTGTAATCTAGAATTCATTGTTTGGATGTTTTTTTTAAGAATTTAAAATTTTGGAATTTTAAAACAGAATTTTAAACAACTAAAAATCTGCAATTTTAATTTCCTTCTGAAAGATGAGAAATTAGAATTCTCTACTAATTATACCTAGAGGAACATGTATAACTAGTACACCAATTATATCTTTTCTTTTTTTTTTCATTCATTTTTTTTCACCCTCATAATTTGAGCTTTTTTTTTATCCAAACACAAAATTTTGAAAATAAAAGAATTTCAATTGAAGTATTTAAAATTTTTAGAATTTTAAATTTATCAGAATTTTAAATTTCTCCATCCAAACAAACTCTAAAAGAAAAACAAGTAGTTTAGTTTTTCGGGCATCATCATCAATGTGCATATTACGGTTCAAGATGCAAAGAAATTGGCCGGATAAGCAATCATGTTAAACAAACCTTAAGCTTGTGTTTTTTTAACGTGAAAAAAAGAGAGGAAAAGTTGCTGAGGTAAAAAAAATGGATAAAAGGTGTTTTTCTGTCGCATTTGGTTCGCGTAGAAACGAGAGAAGAAAAGTTAAATGTGATATCAAGTTTAAAAATACTGGGAGAGAGATACTTATTATTTTATATTTAATAATTTTTCTGATGCACTTTGTTACATCAACTTATATAATATTATATATTAAAACTAGCTGTAAAAATTTAATATTTATATAAAAAAAAACAATTGGGGTCAGTGAGTTTATTTAGTACTAGTTTTGTGAAATACATCACACAAATTTTAATTAACATGGCATCATATATATTCACATACATGATGTAGTGGAGGAGTGGGGTCTCCGAGTTGGAGAAGAACACATTTGATTAATATTCACCTCTAGCATGCGCTTTGTGCCTTTGCAATAATGTGACAGGGTAGACCAAACAGAGCCTTTGCTGCCCCTCTAAGCTAAGGCAACCCCATGCCTCAATTACTACTCCTTTTCCACGTAGCGAGTAAGCTAAGCATAAATCCCCCTTCCTTAATATAGTAATCTTATACATGAATTAGTTAAATGTGAATTTGTTTAAATTTAAAAAAAGATAATTTTATATATAATTTTTTTAAGAAGTAAATAGAATTTGTTTCTTAAAATAAACAAAAAATTATTTTTTTAAAAATAAAAATAATTTATACAAACATAGTAAAAAAATAAAAAATTACTTATTTTATTAAAATAATTACTTATTTCAATAAATAAGTTGAAACAAATTCACCCTAAATCTCCTTCTCATTAACAATTACCGAAAAGTTCACAAAAATTCCATTTGACTACTAACACGTGAATAAGACCCCGATGACGAAGATGGGTTTGTAATACACCAATAACCAATGCATTGCATGCTATGCATATAAGCAGTGAAGGCTTTACATCAAGGAAATGATTACTGTTTTAACTTCGCAAGGGTGGTTAATTAATTACTGTATGATTTATTCTCTTGTAACTAACTAATTACTCGTATTAATTGTGTGCACTTGATTTAAGGCACTCAAGTACATGAACCAAGCATTCACAGTCCTTACATACTCAAGTGTAAGCATCATTCTTGGAGCCACGTCAAGACATTCCAAATAGCACAATAATAATCTGTATGGTCGTGACAAGAAGCCATTTGACTTTTTTGCCCAAGCTGTTCCAATCAGTACATTTTCTTGTACTTAAAGTACCAAACCATTTTGATGCGGTCAGGGACAATGAGGAGAAAGATCAAGGGGAAAAAAACCCTCATTGATAAAGGATTGAACAAAACATAGATGCAGTTGTGATTAAAAGCTCGTGTTAAAAGTCAACATAGATTATCAAAGTAAATTCCAATTTTGATTAGAAAACAATATCAGAAGTAACTTATATAAATACCTCTATGTTCTGTCCTAAATGATTACCAATTCAATTAGTAAAATATTAAATATTATGATTGGCAGTAGAGATGAAATGAATGTAAAGACCAGTTGTTAATTGGAATCTAAAAGTAGTTAGAGTTGTTACATCTGTTACACTATCAGAACTAGAAGTAGGTAGTGATTCATGGTGACTGTTTCAATTAACAGAAAGAAGAAACAATATAATTTATTGAACAAATGAGCAGGAAAGTTCATTTGGGGTTCTCTTCCTTTACTAGAAACACAAGGAAGGTGTCTGCATGACAATCAACAAGGGATTAGTAGCCTACATAATTTAGTACTACTGTAGTATGGAAAATACTAACCAATGTCCTTAGATATGTTTTTATTAATAGACGAAAAATTGTGTTATTTATCATTTTTTTTATACTCTCTTATGACTTATACAATAAATATTTTCTTTTTTTAGTTCCTTAACCACTGCATTAAGGGTATTGGTTAGCAAGAGGTTACTAGTATTCACTAAAGCTAGATGAAGGTAGATCTGAACATAATTAATATTTAATGGGTAGTTTTGGGAATTACAAAACATTCAATGTTGGAGTGCTGAAAGCAAACCTCATAATTCTGTTTCCTCCTTGTCCCAACACAAAAATTCATGTCCAAGGAACAACCACTTCCTCAGGACCATAATACCATTATAAAAGCCAGTTCAACCCAGCCACAAGTGGTTCACACAAAGACAAGGAGACAAAACAAACTAAACATGAATCCCATTGGTTTCTCTCTTCTCAGCCTCGCTTCTCTAGCACTTGTCTCGATTGTCATAGCCCAAGAAAGAGCCCCTCACGGGCTTGTTTACGAGAACCCAGAAGCCTTTTCACCATCAGCATATAACTTCTTTCACCCCAATGAACGAAAGCCCGAGACAAAAGACCCTTGTGCTGCATCAAAATGCTCACCAATGCCTTTAGCAGCACAAGTGGAAGCTACTGAAATTCATGAAAGCAAGGCCTCAACCCCTCAAGGAAGTAAGAAACAATTGGGAGCTGGTAGCGTAGCTGGCATTATCTTTGGTGTTGCTTTTGTTGTGCTTTTAGCATTGGGGGTCTACCATGTGAGGGTCACTCGCCGAGCCAACATGAGTAAAGCCAAAGCCAATGGTGCTGTTCAACCAGATGCTATTGCTTGATGTGCCTTGCCTTTAATTCTATAATGATTACTTCAAAATCTCACCCTAGATTTAGAACAAGGCAGTGTAATGTAATACCCCTGAACTTTTATTCCTCTAATATCTTACTAGTAGACTATTAGTTATGTGCTTTTATCTTCAATTTGTTTTTGGTTAGTCAATGTATCTATTGTTGTGAATTGTGATATAGTCATCAGTTTCTATTTTGGATATTTGTCTGAGTCTAACAGTCATCAAGGTCAAGCGTTTTCAATTTCGTACTAGCTTCTTAGATTGTCCAACGGGAAGCACCAGCAAATGGAAGACAACGTATGATACGAGTAATGCAGGAAAAACTGTGTAGGTACTAATTAAAAGAATCTTGTCGTGTGTCATATGCACACCGATTAAGACTTCAGAATGCAAAGGTAAAAATGAAATCAAGGACTAAGGAATGCTAAGGGCAATATTTTCTTCATAAGCTAAAATTTATTGAAATAAACTCACATGGATTACTTGAACTTGTATATAAGTTCAGCTCATAACTACATTATTTAGACCTGTAGACATTGTTCAATACACCTGTGTGTCCTTTGCAATATTAAGTGAGAACCATGACTACTCTAATAGTCGTTTTTTTAACTAGAAAAATTCCGATGTATATCTTAACAAATTCCATCATGTATTTCGACAGAACTTGTACAGATATACAATGAAAATAACTAAATAAGTCTTTGCTTTGTATTTTGACAAATCTTTATCAGTATACATCAATAGATCTTATCAAAGGACACAACGAAAATAAACTTCCGCTATGTGTCTCCACAAGATTTATCAAAGATATACAACAGAAACATTTTTTTTCGTAGGATATTTTGATAAAATAAAAAAAATCTTTAGAAAGTTAGGACGAGCTTAGCAAAATAGGGGTGAGAAGAACAGTCCCCATGGAGCAAGAGTGTTGCTAGGTGCACCCAGCAAAACTTTTAAATGCCAAAATTGTTCCTACCTCCTTTCTTCCTTAAAAATGCAACTTTTTTTTTTTTTTTCCGGAAAAGCTGTTTACCTCCATTTTCAGAAAGCTGTGCTTCTCGTTTTCTCTTTTTCGTGCGGCATTGCCTCTGGTTCGTGGGGGTAGCAGCGTTGAGCGCAGCGGTGAAGGTGAAGGTACCGGCGTCGAGCGTTGCGGTGGTCGGTGGCGGCAAACGAGGTACGCAGATGGTGGTTTGACTGTCGCAGACATACGGATGAGTTCCAGATCAAGTTGATCCGTAAGCATATCCGAAAGTCTCTTACGGATCAACTTGATCCGAAAGAGTATTAAGAAGCTTCCGGATCAAGTTGATCCGTAAGTGTATTATTTTTGGTATTTGTTGTTTTTGAATTTATTTTCCTTTTTTCTTTTATATTACTAATTTTTTTATATGACCATTTTTTGTTTGATTTGGTTAGATGGACGAAGATGAGTGGATGTATGAAATAATGTTTGAACGAGCGGATATGGATTATGAAAATGCAGAATCATGTGGTGCGAATAAACCACATGTTGATTGTTCGGATGCGTTCAAGACTTCTCAGGTTATAATGTTAATGTTTGTCACATATTTAATAAAATGAATACTAGTAGAAAACTTAAATTATGTGGATTTTGTAGATGTTTGAGTGCCGAGAGGATGCTTTGCGGTGGGCTCGATCCGTGGCTCATGAAAATGGATTTGTGGCGGTGATTTTAAGGTCGAACACAAACACAGGTAGTAGAGGAAGGACTACGTTTATGTTAATTGGTTGTGAAAGGAGTGACGAGTATAAGTGTAGAAAAAAAGAATTTATCAGAAGAGATACTGAGACTAGGAAATGTGGGTGTCCCTTCAAGCTTCGTTGCAAGCCAGTGGTTGGAGGAGAAGGCTGGATGGTGAAGTTGATTTGTGGAGTGCATAATCATGAATTGGCCAAGTCATTAGTTGGACATCCATATGCGGGGCGATTGACTAAAGCTGAAAAAACACTTATTGCTGATATGACGAAGTCCATGGTGAAGCAAAGAAACATTCTGCTAACTCTGAAGGAATACAATGCCAACAGCTGTATGACCATTAAACAGATATACAATGCAAGAAGTGCATTCCATTCTTCCATAAGAGGAAGTGATCTTGAAATGCAACATCTGATGAAGCTTCTTGAACGCGATCAATATATTTATTGGCACAGAATAAAGGATGAAGACGTGGTTCATGATATCTTTTGGTGTCACCCTGATTCAGTGAAGTTAGTCAACGCATGCAATTTGGTGTTTTTGATAGACAACACCTACAAAACAAACCGGTATAGACTCTCATTGCTTGATTTTGTTGGGGTGACACCGACTGGGATGACATTCTCTGCCGGTTTTGCATATGTGGAGGGTGAATGCGTTAATAATTTGGTATGGACTTTACAACGCTTCCGAGGCCTTTTTTTAAACCGTGATGCCCTCCCTGGAATTATTGTCACTGACAGAGACCAACATTGATGAATGCAGTGAAAGATGTATTCCCTGAATGCACAAATTTGTTGTGCAACTTTCACATAAACAAGAATGTGAAGGCCAAATGTAAATCACTAATTGCGCAAAAAAATGCTTGGGATTATGTCATGGATTGCTGGGGATCTTTGACTGATTGTCCTTCAGAATAGCAGTTTGATGAATGCCTGAAGAAGTTCGAAATAGCTTGCGCACCTTGGCCAATGTTTGTTGACTATGTCAAGGAAACATGGATAATACCACACAAGGAAAAATTTGTTTCCGCCTGGACTAATAAGGTGATGCACTTAGGAAACACAACAACAAACAGGTATGAAACTGTTCAACTATTTCTATTAACGTTGAAAAATTTATGGAATTGTATTATTGTATATGTTTATTTTTATTTGTGTATTTGAAATGTAGGGTTGAATCTGCTCACTCGTCTTTAAAAAGACTGTTACAAAATAACATTGAAGACTTATGCAGTGTGTGGGATGCCATGAATAACATGATTACGTTGCAGCACACACAGATTAAAGCATCATTTGAAACAAGTACACATGTCGTTGGACATGTGTTCCAAAAAACCTTATACAGGAGGCTGCTTGGAATGGTTTCAAGGTATGCTTTAAATCAGATTGTTGCTGAATTAGAGCATGTTGACTATGCTGGCAAGAATCCCTCAAGTTGTGGTTATGTGGCTTGGTCTTCCTTGTGCTTGTGAGCTATCCAAATATGTTGGTGGTTGCATCCCACTGGATTCAATCCATATGTTCTGGAGGAGACTCAGTTTTTCAGACCAAAGGTTATCTGAGTCCGAGGTGGGCATCAAGGACGTAATGGAAACAATATACCAAAAAATCGAAGAACTTGATGTTTGTGGCATGTTTACTCTAAGAAGTAAACTTTGGGAAATTGCACACCCTAATCAGAATTCGATGTGTCCTCCTCCAGCAAAGGTTAACACAAAGGGGGCACCGAAGAAAACTACGAGCAGGAACCCAAGGTCAACAAAGCGCGATCCATCTTACTGGGAGTATGTAGATGCCTTTGAATCACAACAAAATAGCAATTCATCGGTGAGGCGTACTGCATCATCCTCTGAGCAACCGAATCGAAGAACGATGATGCCCATTTTGGACCAGTTTCAGCCATTTATGCACGACTTCATTGATAAGATTGTTGATGTCAAAGCTGATGGTAACTGTGGATATCGGTCGGTTGTCGGTTTATTAGGTATGGGTCAAGACTCTTGGTCGGTGGTCCGCAACCATCTGCTTAAAGAACTTGCCAATTTCTCAAAAGACTATATCAAGCTCTTTGGTGGCACGGAGAGATTTGAGGAATTAAGGATGTCACTACTTGTTGATTGGTTAACCAAGGTATGTAATTTATTTATTTGATTTTTAAGACTTTAGTTTGAAATTAAGTTTGACGTGTATATTTGTTTTATTTAGGTGACAACGGATAAGTGGATGAATATAACGGACATGGGACATGTCATTGCATCAAGGTATAACTTAATCGTTGTATCCTTGTCTAAACAACAAAGCATGACATTCTTTCCCCTTAGAAGTCAACCGCTGGCAAATTCTTCATTGCATCGTATAATTTGTATCGGTCATGTGTATAACAATCATTTTGTTGAGGTACATTGTAGATATGAAGTGTTTTTTTTATATGATTATGCAATGAGTTTTGTAGGATTGAGTTAACATTTTTTTCGCATACACAACAGGTTTATTTAAAAGAACGTTGTCCCTTACCGCCTGTATCATTGTTATGGTCTAGCAATTGTCATCCGCAGGCGAAGTCATGGCCAAATCCATATATTAGCAAAATGCAGCATTACAAGAGCTTTGTGATGTTCAAGAGAGACTATGTTGACATAAATGATAATTCAACATGTAATTTATAAATGGCTGATCGTTTTGAACATGTAATTTATTTGTTATGTCCACAACAAAATTATTACTTAATTCTAAAAAAGCATGTATGATATATCGTTGTCTGAGTTGACTACACATTGTGGAAAACCGTGTATGATAAATTGTTGTCTGCATTAACATAAAGCACGTGAAAGGACCCTGCACAACATGACTACACATGCAGATCTGATCCAAGCTAAAGCATGTCATGTCATTCGTGTAGTTGACAACACATACAGAAAGCATGTGCATGTGTATTTTCAATCTTTAAAAAATGCAACATTGATATTAAAACTCATCTATATGTATGGCACAACCTAACCTTGTAAGAAAGCACAAGTTTCAGTATCAACCCAAGTCTTACAAAAAACTATGGCATTCTTGGGAGAGACAAGCAGTCAGACAGTTGTGAACTCCACATTAGGTTTCATTTTTCCAAATGGATCCATTGTTCACAACGACAGTGGTGTTTCCTTCCAAGCTTCCACTCCAATTCCCATTCGAGTACCTAACGGGTGTGATTTTCAAACGTTAAAAACCAGAATACACAATACCCTTAAGCTAATCGACAAACAATTTTTGGATGAAATTTACTACCGGTAGCCTTTCACGTATGCAGGTAATCAATTTCGGTTTCAATGTATGCAACTGAAAGATGATGCTGATGTTAACACAATGTTAATGTGTAATCATGAATTTTCGTTTGTTGGTCTGATTGAGTTATTATGTAGCATTGCTAGAACCCCAAATGGTATTTTAAACTTACTTGAAACTACTATGACCCCTACTCATGATGCCCTGCTATATTACAATGGGAAATGGAACATGTCACGCCAAAATGAGTTTGTTGGTTACTTGTTCACAGGAAAAAATCCCAAAAACTTTGATATTCCCACCGGATGTACCATGGATGAATTGAAGGATTTGATCAAGCAAGTTGCGCCTCGTGGGATTCCCCCTTATGGTGTTGATGAAACACGAATGGTAAGACGATTGTTTTTTCGGAAACCAAGTCACCATGAGTATTCAGAAAAAGTTATAAAATTTGAAATAATTGAACTCAAAACCAACGAGGACGTGATGAAGGTGTTCATTGAGTCTAACTACCGAAAAAAGATTGGGCCAATAGAAATTGAGTGAATAGGCAATTTAGTCCCTGAGATTGTAACCAGTTTGCATATTAGTCCTTGACTTAAATTTTAATTCATAATAGTCCCTAACTTTACATAAGTTTTTCAAAATAGTCCCTGTCGTTAAATTCTCAGGTGACGACGTTAGTGAGGTGTATAGGTGGCAATTCAGTGCCACGTAGATTGTCCAACGTGGCATTGAGGTCTGCATCTATAAACTCTCTCTCACGCAAGGTTGCTTCTTCTTCTTCCCCAAAAAAATTAGGGTTTACAAAGCTGTTGGTTGCTTCTTCTTCTTCTTCTTCTTCTTCCCACGCTGAGTTGCTTCTTCTTCTTCTACTCTGAGGCTCAGTCGCTGCTGCTTGTTCACTTGATTTCTCCATGTTTGCAAGTGGTAGTTGTTGTGCATTTTCTGGTAGTTTCATTCGGCAATGCCACCATGGAAGACGCGCAGCTATTCGAACTGCAAGAACAAGGAGGAACCCAGGAAGGTTGTTCTATACTTGTGCATTACCCCAAACAGACCCAGATAACTGTCAATTTTTTCAATGGGTTGAAGAAGAAAACCAACTTTCTAATTCGTCTTCTGTCTCAAGAGAAACAATGGTAGTGACTGATTTGAGACTACAAATTGAAGCTTTGCAGAAGAAAATGAGAAATTTAACAAACATTGTGTTGTTAGGTTTTTCATTTTTAATTGTAATGTTAGTTTTAGGGGGAATGCATTTTAGCTAAAATGTGTAATAGCAGCTTTTGATATTGTAATTGTTGTTTTGCTGAAAAATTTGTAGTAGGAAGTAACTTTTGTAGTGTAATAGCAGCTTTTGTTGCTACTGTCAATTACCCATTTCAATTAAATATAATTTGTTGGTGAAATTTGTTGCTGAAATTTGTAGTTTATTAAATATAATTTGTTGTTGTATAACTTTTTGAAGTTATTGAAGTCCTACCCATTTTAAGATATGCAAATAAGTTATTGAAGTTATTGTATAGCTTTTGTAGTGTAATAGCAGCTTTTGTTGTTGTATACAATTTGGTCCTACTCCAACTCCAAATCCAACACAGTGTATAATTTATAAAAGAAAGAGAAGAAACATGACATTAAATCAATTTCACATAATGTTTGACATCTCAAAGCATGGTAGTTAGAAGCAATTGTTCAGTAGGCCATAATGTTTACATCATTTTCACTTGCCAGTGAAGCTTTCAAAATATACAACTACACATCATAATATCAAAATGCAACAAAAAATGCTTCTTCAGTTTTCTTCATCAGCAACCTTGAAACTCAGCAACCTTCAAAATGCAACAAAAAATGCTTCTTCAGTTTTCTTTATACTGCATCATCTTTATTAGCAACCTTCCTTTGTTTGGCTCTTGTTATGGTTAGCTTATTCCTTGCTATTGGTGGAACAATAGTTGCAGGGACCTACATGCAAATACCAAACATGAATAATTGTAATATATAAAAATGGAGTGCTGCAACAAATTAGGTTGAGATAAAACTACTTTGTTGTAACAAATATTTACCATCAACTCCATGTCACTATCTTGTGACAAATGAGGCTGAGATAAATTAATCTCCACCGGATCTTGTTGAACATGAGCAGCAGCTTCTTCAGCCTCATTCAAAGATTGTTCATCTTGAGATAATAGGTGGTCATCCTCATTTGAAGTTGATGGTGCAACATATTTCTTTGGCCTAACAGGAACTCCAATATTTTTACAGCTTCTAATGTTATGATTGGTTTGGCCACACCTTCCACATGTAAACTCAGCCAATTTCCTCTTTAGCTTATGTCCTTTGACATTGTCCTCATCTACAGATCTCCTTCTATTTTTCTTTAGCCTTCCTCTTTGGACCCTTTTATGTGGTGGAACAGGGTGTGTATATTGTGTCTGGGCCCAATATTGTGGTCCTTGGACTGGTTCAATAAAATGCTGGTATGTCTTATTATAAGCTTCTATTGACAGCCACTCATGACACATGTCCTCAGGCTTCCCTCCTTTGTGAGTTATTGTTGCAATGGCATGTCGGCATGGCATCCCTACATCAAAGTTGTAAAATTAGCACACATGTAGGTTAGGAATGGAAAAAAAAACTATAAAGAACACAACCTGTTAGTTGCCATACTCCACAAGTGCATGTCCATTCACCTAAATTGACCTCAACCTTATTCCCCCACATGTGGACCTCATATCTCAGGCCCATGCTATCACCACACCAAATGGGAGTCCATTGATTAGCAAAATGAAATTCTTTTTCTAGTCTTTTATACTGCACTGGACATAATGGTCCAGGCTTTCCAGAAAGTTTAACCTTGCGGGCAACCATGGTTCTCATGATATAACTTCTAATTTCTTCAAGCATTGTGATAATAGGCTTGCATCTATACTGCAGAATTCTGGAATTGAATACCTCACAAGTGTTGTTGCATATATTGTCCACCTTGGGTATTGTACTGAAGTGGGCTTTTGTCCATGCTTGTTTGGGCCATTTATTCAAATCCTCCCAAGCCTGGCAGTTGATTGTCTTCAAATGGGCCATATGGCCTTCAAACTCAGCAACAGTAGTGGATTTTGCACATTGCCACACAATTTCTTTAAGTTCCTTGCTTTTCCATTGCTTTGTAAATTTTTTCCAAAGATGCAAGACACAGAATCTATGAGGTGCACCACAGTTGATTGTCTTCAAATGGGCCATATGGCCTTCAAACTCAGCAACAGTAGTGGATTTTGCACATTGCCACACAATTCCTTTAAGTTCCTTGCTTTTCCATTGCTTTGTAAAATTTTTCCAAAGATGCAAGACACAGAATCTATGAGGTGCACCAGGCATGACTTCCTGTAAAGCTGGAATAAGTCCCTGAAAAATTGCAGCAAAGTAGTAAATACTTCTGGACTAGTCCCTAACCTATGTCATTAACTTTAATTAAATACCTAACTTATGATAACAATTGCAAATCACACCATGTCATACCTTTTGCATGTCTGACATGAAATTCCACCCAATCTGTATGTAATCCCCAAGATCTTCATGCAACAAAGTTAAAAACCATTTCCAATTGTCTTTGTTCTCAATGTCCACATCAGCATAAGCAATAACAAAGATGTGGTTATTGCCATCAACCCCAACAGCAGAGAGCAAGTTTCCTCCAAATGCACTCTTTAGGAAACATCCATCTAGACCTACGAATGGTTTACATCCAGCAACAAACCCCTTCTTACAGCCAGCAAGACAAATATATAGTCTCTGAAATTATGGTGGACCTTCTGGACTTGGCACTGTGTTGATCTTAACTGTTGATCCAGGATTGCTCCTCAACAATTCATATGCATAATCAAATACTTTGGCATATTGTTTCCTCTCATTCCCTTCCACTAATTGCTTTGCTTCTTTCATGGCTCTCCACATCTTTGTAACTTCAATGTGCACTCCAAACTCTTGCTTGAAATATTCCAAAGCTTCAACACATTTAAGGGTTGGCTACATTAAGCCCCTCAAGTTTACTGACCACCCACTGTCTATTTGCTTGTTTGTTGTTCACTTCTCTGCAGCAATTATGGTTATGCTTAAATGTCTTTATCTGAAAAGAGTTTCTAACTTCATTCTTTGCACAGTAGATTTCCCAATCACAAAATGCCTTAGCCCTCTATTTATCATTCTTCTTCCACTTGAACTCCCTGCCCATCAATATGCTATACTCCCTCAAGGCAGATTTAAATTCATCTAGAGTACCAAACTCCATCCCTAATTCCAACTTCTGTTCACCAACTCCACTACTTTGACTATATTGAGGATAAACTTCAACATCCTCATCTTCATCATCACTACTAGTGGGGATATTAAGCTCCTCTGAATGATAACCATCTGTCTCAACTTCAGCTTCAACTTCATTCAACATACAAGAGAAATTTATAAACCACTCATCACTGTCAACTTCCTTTTCCTCCTCACTATCAGCAACATCTCTCTCTTCACCACCACCATCTCTCTGCTCACCAGCTTCAGCATCCCTCTGCTCACTACCATCTCTTTGCTCACCAGCATCAGTATCCCTCTGCTCACCACCATCCCTCTGCCCACCAGCATCCCTCTGCTCACCAGCACCAACATCTGCATCAATGGTGATCAAGTAAAAATTAATCATATTAACTAATTATGGTAACCATGTCGGACCAAGTACAAATGAATTAAAACTTACCTTCCTCATGGCCAGCAACAGGTACATCATCTAAATCATCCTCATTCTCAACAACTTTTGGAATTGGATCACATTCCAAGTACAACATCTATGGGACTTCTTCTAAAATTGGATCTACTTCATGATGAAAATAAACATTTATCTCATTCTCATTTTCAAAAGCATCTCTAACTAAGTGTAATATATCTCCATCAGTTGTACAACTCCTTAACCCATGATTAAAATCTAAGTCCTTATCAATCAACCAAAAACATTCTCCTATATTGCTATACTTCTTACAAGCTTCCACCAGATCATATAAGATAAATGCATTCAGGCAATCTGCAGATATATCCTCCCAAACGTCAAATTCTCCGCCTATATATTCAACCTTTCCATCACTGGCACGTGGAGCGAATCTTCCTCCATGGTGCAATACTAAAGTTATATTGTCATTCATTCTACACAATCACAAACCACAAACATTGTCATATATTAGGAAATAAAAAAACCTACCTCAAACTCAAACATAGGCACATCACACAACAACATGCAATGTCATCTATAAAAATAGAGCATCATAAACGAAAATAATAAAGGATCATAAACCTCCCTACGAAGCGCGAAGACAATGCAAATGAAACCCTCAAACATATAAAACCCCAAATCAAACCACCAAAACAATGCAAACGAAATGAACGAAACCACCAAGTCATCTATAAAAACAGAGCATCATAAACGAAAATAATAAAGGATCATAAACCTCCCTACGAAGCGCGAAGACAATGCAAATGAAACCCCTCGAACATATAAAACCCCAAATCAAACCACCAAAACAATGCAAACGAAATGAACGAAACCACCAACCTGACAAAAAGCGCGAACCCTCATAATCACGATAATGCAGGAGAGGGAAAAGCAAACCGCAAACAGTTAAAAAACCCTACAAGTAGTAAGACAGTGAAAGGGAAAATGGGTTTACTTCATTTTTGATTTCCTTTTAACCTAATTTTTCAATTCAGTCCTTGCCTTGCCACATAATATTGCTGACTTGGACTCAAACCTGCCACATTGGGATGCTTACGTGGACTGAGGTTTACCAAATAGACATTTGACCAACGGAGGAAATTAGATTTTAACAACAGGGACTTATTTGCATAAAGGAGGTAAAGTTAGGGACTATTATGAATTAAAATTTAAGTCAGGGACTAATATGCAAACTGGTTAAAATCTCAGGGACTAAATTGCCTATTCACTCAATATAAATTTTAGTTGTTTTCAGTAAACATGTACCGCAAATGGAAGACGAGTTGTCCTTGTCGCAAAATTAGCATGAGTTAGTTGTAGTATTTGATGCAAATTTAATTTCGTTCGACTATGTTGAAGTTAATGTACTGTTTGAATTCATGTTTTGCATAATCGTTTTCAATTACAAGAATCTCAACTAAAAAAATAGATTGCTATATATAACAAATTAATTAATGTAACAACGACATTACCAACGATAAGAGTGAGAAGCATTGGCAGCAAAGAATAAACAATTCCAAATACCTGCCAATGTTTATACCTCAACAACTAAAAACTAAGACGAAGAACACAAGTCTGAAACACAAAAAACAAAAGGGGGATAGTAGAAATGAAAATAAAAAATTAATTATTTATAATAAATCAATATTTATAAATTAATATAATTAATAAAATAAATATTTGTATAAATTATATTATAAAATAAATATCTTTAAATGTATAATTAATAAATTATTGTTTTTCCTCTTACGAATCAAGGTGATCCGTACGTTGATCCGTAAGAGACATACGGATCAAGTTGATCCGTAAGTCTCTTACAAATCAAAGTACGAATCACCTTGATTCGTAAGAGGAAAAAAAAGCAGGGACAATTTTGCCATTTTGTTAGAATGCTGGGTGCACCCAGCAACACTCATGGAGCAAACGTCTTTCAATGGCAGCCCAACAAGTTTGGTGGGGATGGGAAAAAGAAAACCGCCCGACGCGTGTTGGAGTTTTTCTTTTGGCACCATGCAAATTGCTGGTACACCCAGCATAACAATGGAAATTCCAGTTTTGTCCTTTCATAAAATTATGTGACTTTCATGCTATTAGCACAATGCTCTAATCAACTAAGTTAATTGACTAATTATGTTATAAAATAATTAATGTCGCTATATATAACACTAAAATTTTCAATGTATATTTAATGCACATGTAAATTTACATAATAAATTTTGAAATAATTAATTTTTATCTAATAAATTTATTATGTAAAATTACATGTGCATTAAATATACATTAGAAATTTTAGTGTTATATATAATGACATTAATTATTTTATAACATAATTGGTCTATTAGTTCAGTTGGTTAGTGTTAATAACACAAAAGTCACATGTTCTCGTCTTCTTCCTTTGTCTTTTTTTATTTGTGTCATGCCGCTGCCGTCCGCTGCTTCCATTGCCGCCTTTGAGGATGTCTCCACCACCACCGTGCCATTTTCGGTGTCGAGGTAAGCTTTCTTCTTCTCTTTAATGGTTGTTGTTTGGAATCTGTATAACACATATGAAGTTGTTAATCCGTATGAGTTATATAAATCTGTATAACTTATACGAATTACGTAATCCGTATCTTTTTTTAATTATTAATAAAATAATTTTTTTAATAGTAGATGTTTTTTATTTATAAATATATTATTTTTGTTTTTAAATAATTATTTTTTATTAAATATGAATATATTATTTTGTTTTTTTGTAAATACTTGTTGTTTTTAATAAAAATAGATTATTTTAAATTATGTTTATAAATAGTAATTGTTTTTTAATTGTAAATATATTAATTTTATTTTTTTAAATAGTTATTGTTTATTTTTTAAATAAAAATATATCATTTTGAATTATGTTTTTAAATAGTTGTTTTTTAATTGCAAATATATTAATTCTATTTGTCTTTTGAAATAGCTATTTTTTATTTTTTATATCAACAATAATTTGTCTTTTCATCCTTAGTCAATCGACCGGCGTATGAATGTCCAACTAATGATTGTCATTCTATGATTGTGAGTCTCACACATTAACTTCACTATCCATTCTTGGCTTCCAACCACTCATTTCCCACGAAGCTTAAAGGGACACTCACATTTCCTAGTACCAGTATTTCTTCTTACAAAATATTTCTTCTTAGACTTGTACTGATCACTTCTTTCACAACCAATTAAGACAAATCCAATTTCATAATCCAATTAAGTCCTTCCTCTCATACCACTGTTTGTGTCTGACCTCATAATCACCGCCACAAATCCAATTTCATAAGTAACAGATTGAGCCCAATGCAGAACATCATCTCGGGTAGCCAACACTTACAATGCAATTCATACAATTTTAGTCTTCAGGGGCATTCATTTTATTACTTTAATAATAATAAATCACATTAATACCTGATAAATATTAAACACATCAGAACAATCAACATGTTCTTCATTCACACCAGCTTCGTCTCCATTTTGTTCATTCATATCAACTTCTTTAGACATTATACTGTCATACATCAATTGATCTTCATTCATTTTAACAAGACATTCAAAAATTTTAACATCACAAACAAACAACCCCTAACCGCACCATACATATACTATTACACAAAACCTTACGTAATTTTTTACAGCATATAATATTATAAAACATTAAAATTGATAATCCTATATATTAAAAATCAATAACATCAACTTTTTTTACTTACAATTGATAATCATATAATACATAAAAATTATAACCGAACCATATGTAGTAAAATAAATTATATTATTCAACTTAATTCTAATTCATAAACTTATAACCAGAAAAAAAAAATCAATTTTAGACTACAACAACTCAAATAAATTATACATAAATTACAAGTGTAAATTATTTTACAATTAATAACATTTCCAAAATATAAAAATAAATAATTACAAATTAATTATCAATCTACACTTATTTAAAAATATTTAAAATAATATTATGAATTACATTTCAAATAAATAAATAATTTTTTTATACACATTAATTTTTTTAACAATCATATTAACATTTTTATAATCTTAAAAAATTCAAAAATTTAATATTTCTTTTAGTTAAAAAAATTAAAAAATCCATATAACTCATACGGATTGGTTAATCTGTATGAGTTATACGAATTACCTCCATTTTCAGAAAGTTGTGCTTCTCGTTTTCTCTTTTTCGTGCCGCATTGCCTCTGGTTCGTGGGGGTAGCAGCGTTGAGTGCAGCGGTGAAGGTACCGGCGTCGAACGTTGCGGTGGTCGGTGGCGGCAAACGAGGTACGCAGATGGTGGTTTGACTGTCGCGGACGTACGGATGAGTTCCGGATCAAGTTGATCCGTAAGCTTATCCGAAAGTCTCTTACGGATCAACTTGATCCGGAAGAGTATTAAGAAGTTTCCGGATCAAGTTGATCCGTAAGTGTATTATTTTTGGTATTTGTTGTTTTTGAATTTATTTTCCTTTTTTCTTTTAAATTACTAATTTTTTTGTATGACCATTTTTTGTTTGATTTGGTTATATGGACGAAGATGAGTGGATGTATGAAATAATGTCTAAACGAGCGGATATGGATTATGAAAATGCACAATCATGTGGTGCGAATGAACCACATGTTGATTGTTCGGATGCGTTCAAGACTTCTCAGGTTATAATGTTAATGTTTGTCACATATTTAATAAAATGAATACTAGTAGAAAACTTAAATTATGTGGATTTTGTAGGTGTTTGAGTGCCGAGAGGATGTTTTGCGGTGGGCTCGATCCGTGGCTCATGAAAATGGATTTGTGGCGATGATTTTAAGGTCGAACACAAACACAGGTAGTAGAGGAAGGACTACGTTTGTGTTAATTGGCTGTGAAAGGAGTGACGAGTATAAGTGTAGGAAAAAAGAATTTATCAGAAGAGATACTGAGACTAGGAAATGTGGGTGTCCCTTCAAGCTTCGTTGCAAGCCAGTGGTTGGAGGAGAAGGCTGGATGGTGAAGTTGATTTGTGGAGTGCATAATCATGAATTGGCCAAGTCATTAGTTGGACATCCATATGCAGGGCGATTGACTAAAGCTGAAAAAACACTTATTGCTTATATGACGAAGTCCATGGTGAAGCCAAGAAACATTCTGCTAACTCTGAAGGAATACAATGTCAATAGTTGTACGACCATTAAACAGATATACAATGCAAGAAGTGCATTCCATTCTTCCATAAGAGGAAGCGATCTTGAAATGCAACATCTGATGAAGCTTCTTGAACGTGATCAATATATTTATTGGCACAGAATAAAGGATGAAGACGTGGTTCATGATATCTTTTGGTGTCACCCTGATTCAGTGAAGTTAGTCAACTCATGCAATTTGGTGTTTTTGATAGACAACACCTACTAAACAAACCGGTATAGACTCCCATTGCTCGATTTTGTTGGGGTGACACCGACTGGGATGACATTCTATGCCGGTTTTGCATATGTGGAGGGTGAACGCGTTAATAATTTGGTATGGACTTTACAACGCTTTCGAGGCCTTTTTTTAAAGCGTGATGCCCTCCCTAGAGTTATTGTCACTGACAGAGACCAACATTGATGAATGCAGTGAAAGATGTATTCCCTGAATGCACAAATTTGTTGTGCAACTTTCACATAAACAAGAATGTGAAGGCCAAATGTAAATCACTAATTGCGCAAAAAAATGCTTGGGATTATCTCATGGATTGCTGGGGATCTTTGACTGATTGTCCTTCAGAATAGCAGTTTGATGAATGCCTGAAGAAGTTCGAAATAGCTTGCGCACCTTGGCCAATGTTTGTTGACTATGTCAAGGAAACATGGATAATACCACACAAGGAAAAATTTGTTTCCGCCTGGACTAATAAGGTGATGCATTTAGGAAACACAACAACAAACAGGTATGAAACTGTTCAACTATTTCTATTAACGTTGAAAAATTTATGGAATTGTATTATTGTATATGTTTATTTTTATTTGTGTATTTGAAATGTAGGGTTGAATCTGCTCACTCGTCTTTAAAAAGGCTGTTACAAAATAGCATTGGAGACTTATGCAGTGTGTGGGATGCCATGAACAACATGATTACGTTGCAGCATACACAGATTAAAGCATCATTTGAAACAAGTACACATGTCGTTGGACATGTGTTCCAAAAAACCTTATACAGGAGGCTGCTTGGAATGGTTTCAAGGTATGCTTTAAATCAGATTGTTGCTGAATTAGAGCGTGTTGACTATGCTGACAAGAATCCCTCAAGTTGTGGTTGCGTGGCTTGGTCTTCCTTGTGCTTGTGAGCTATCCAAATATGTTGGTGGTTGCATCCCACTGGATTCAATCCATATGTTCTGGAGGAGGCTCAGTTTTTCAGACCAAGGGTTATCTGAGCCCGAGGTGGGCATCAAGGACGTAATGGAAACAATATACCAAAAAATCGAAGAACTTGATGTTTGTGGCATGTTTACTCTAAGAAGTAAACTTTGGGAAATTGCACACCCTAATCAGAATTCGATGTGTCCTCCTCCAGCAAAGGTTAACACAAAGGGGGCACCGAAGAAAACTACAAGCAGGAACCCAAGGTCAACAAAGCGCGATCCATCTTACTGGGAGTATGTAGATGCCTTTGAATCACAACAAAATAGCAATTCGTCGGTGAGGCGTACTGCATCATCCTCTGAGCAACCGAATCGAAGAACGATGATGCCCATGTTGGACCAGTTTCAGCCATTTATGCACGACTTCATTGCTAAGATTGTTGATGTCAAAGCTGATGCTAACTGTGGATATCGGTCGGTTGCCGGTTTATTAGGTATGGGTCAAGACTCTTGGTCGGTGGTCTGCAACCATCTGCTTAAAGAACTTGCCAAATTCTCAGAAGACTATATCAAGCTCTTTGGTGGCACGAAGAGATTTGAGGAATTAAGGATGTCACTACTTGTTGATTGGTTAACCAAGGTATGTAATTTATGTATTTGATTTTTAAGACTTTAGTTTGAAATTAAGTTTGACGTGTATATTTGTTTTATTTAGGTGACAACGGATAAGTGGATGGATATAACGGACATGGGACATGTCATTGCATCAAGGTATAACGTAATCATTGTATCCTTATCTAAACAACAAATCATGACATTCTTTCCCCTTAGAAGTCAACTGCTGGCAAATTCTTCATTGCATCGTATAATTTGTATCGGTCATGTGTATAACAATCATTTTGTTGAGGTACATTGTAGATATGAAGTGTTTTTTTTATATGATTATGCAATGAGTTTTGTAGGATTGAGTTAACATTTTTTTCGCATACACAACATGTTTATTTAAAAGAACGTTGTCCCTTACCGCCTGTATCATTGTTATGGTCTAGCAATTGTCATCCGCAGGCGAAGTCGTGGCCAAATCCATATATTAGCAAAATGCAACATTACAAGAGCTTCGTGATGTTCAAGAGAGACTATGTTGACATAAATGATGATTGAACATGTAATTTATAAATGGCTGATCGTTTTGAACATGTAATTTATTTGTTACGTCCACAACAAAATTATTACTTAATTCTAAAAAAGCATGTATGATATATCGTTGTCTGAGTTGACTACACATTGTGGAAAACCGTGTATGATAAATTGTTGTCTGCATTAACATAAAGCACGTGAAAGGACCCTGCACAACATGACTACACATGCAGATCTGATCCAAGCTAAAGCATGTCATGTCATTCGTGTAGTTGACAACACATACAGAAAGCATGTGCATGCGTATTTTCAATCTTTAAAAAATGCAACATTGATATTAAAACTCATCTATATGTATGGCACAACCTAACCTTGTAAGAAAACACAAGTTTCAGTATCAACCCAAGTCTTACAAAAAACTATGGCATTCTTGGGAGAGACAAGCAGTCAGACAGTTGAGAACTCCACATTAGGTTTTATTTTTCCAAATGGATCCATTGTTCACAACGACAGTGGTGTTTCCTTCCAAGCTTCCACTCCAATTCTCATTCGAGTACCTAAGGGGTGTGATTTTCAAACATTAAAAACCAGAATACACAATACCCTTAAGCTAATCGACAAACAATTTTTGGATGAAATTTACTACCGGCAGCCTTTCACGTATGCAGGTAATCAATTTCGGTTTCAATGTATGCAACTGAAAGATGATGCTAATGTTAACATAATGTTATTGTGTAATCATGAATTTTCGTTTGTTGGTCCGATTGAGTTATTATGTAGCATTGCTAGAACCCCAAATGGTATTTTAAACTTACTTGAAACTACTATGACCCCTACTCATGATGCCCTGCTATATTACAATGGGAAATGGAACATGTCACGTCAAAATGAGTTTGTTGGTTACTCGTTCACAGGAAAAAATCCCAAAAACTTTGACATTCCCACCGGATGTACCATGGATGAATTGAAGGATTTGATCAAGCAAGTTGCGCCTCGTGGGATTCCCCCTTATGGTGTTGATGAAACACAAATGGTAAGGCGATTGTTTTTTCGGAAACCAAGTCACCATGAGTATTCAGAAAAAGTTATAAAATTTGAAATAATTGAACTCAAAACCAACGAGGACGTGATGAAGGTGCTCATTGAGTCTAACTACTGGAAAAAGATTGGGCCAATAGAAATTTTAGCTGTTTTCAGTAAACCTGTACCGCAAATGGAAGACGAGTTGTCCTTGTCGCAAAATTAGCATGAGTTAGTTGTAGTATTTGATGCAAATTTAATTTCGTTCAACTATGTTGAAGCTAATGTACTGTTTGAATTCATGTATTGCATAATCGTTTTCAATTACAAGAATCTCAACTAAAAAAATAGATTACTATATATAACAAATTAATTAATGTAACAACGACATTACCAACGATAAGAGTGGGAAGCACTGGCAGCAAAGAATAAACAATTCCAAATATCTACCAATGTTTATACCTCAACAACTAAAAACTAAGACGAAGAACACAAGTCTGAAGCACAAAAAACAAAAGGGGATCTTTAAAAATAAAAAATTAATAAATCAATATTAATTATTAGAAATGAAAATAAATATTTGTATAAATTATATTATAAAATAAATATCTTTAAATGTATAATTAATAAATTATTGTTTTTCCTCTTACGAATCAACGTACAGATCACCTTGATCCGTAAGAGGAAAAACAAGCATGGGCAATTTTGCCATTTTGTTAGAATGCTAGGTGCACCAGCAATAATGCTGGGTGCACCCAGCAACACTCATGGAGCAAACGTCTTTCAATGGCAGCCCACAAGTTTGGTGGGGATGGGAAAAAGAAAACCGCACGACGCGTGTTGGAGTTTTTCTTTTGGCACCATGCAAATTGCTGGTACACCCAGCATAACAATGGAAATTCTAGTTTTGTCCTTTCATAAAATTATGTGACTTTCGTGTTATTAGCACAATGCTCTAATCAACTAAGTTAATTGACTAATTATGTTATAAAATAATTAATGTTGCTATATATAACACTAAAATTTTCAATGTATATTTAATGCACATGTAAATTTACATAATAAATTTTGTAACAATTAATTTTTATCTAATAAATTTATTATGTAAATTTACATGTGCATTAAATATACATTAGAAATTTTAGTGTTATATATAATGACATTAATTATTTTATAACATAATTGGTCTATTAGCTCAGTTGGTTAGAGTGTCGTGTTAATAACACAAAAGTCACATGTTCTCGTCTTCTTCCTTTATCTTTTTTGATTTGTGTCGTGCCGCTGCCGTCCGCTGCTTCCATTGCCGCCTTTGAGGACGTCTCCACCACCGCCGTGCCATTTTCGGTGTCGAGGTAAGCTTTCTTCTTCTCTTTAATGGCTGCTGTTTGGAATCTGTATAACACATATGAAGTTGTTAATCCGTATGAGTTATATAAATCTGTATAACTTATACGAATTACGTAATCCGTATCTTTATTTTATTTATTAATAAAATAATTTTTTTAATAGTAGATGTTTTTTTATTTATAAATATATTATTTTTGTTTTTAAATAATTATTTTTTATTAAATATGAATATATTATTTTGTTTTTTTGTAAATACTTGTTGTTTTTAATAAAAATAGATTATTTTAAATTATGTTTATAAATAGTAATTGTTTTTTAATTGTAAATATATTAATTTTATTTTTTTAAATAGTTATTGTTTATTTTTTAAATAAAAATATATCATTTTGAATTATGTTTTTAAATAGTTGTTTTTTAATTGCAAATATATTAATTCTATTTGTCTTTTGAAATAGCTATTTTTTATTTTTTATATCAGCAATAATTTGTCTTTTCATCCTTAGTCAATCGACCGGCGTATGAATGTCCAACTAATGATTATCATTCTATGATTGTGACTCTCACACATTAACTTCACTAACCATTATTGGCTTCCAACCACTCATTTCCCACAAGCTTAAAGGGACACTCACATTTCCTAGTATCAGTATCTCTTCTTACAAAATATTTCTTCTTAGACTTGTACTGATCACTTCTTTCACAACCAATTAAGACAAATCCAATTAAGTCCTTCCTCTCATACCACTGTTTGTGTCTGACCTCATAATCACCGCCACAAATCCAATTTCATAAGTAACAGATTGAGCCCAATGCAGAACATCTCGGGTAGCCAACACTTACAATGCAATTCATACAATTTTAGTCTTCAAGGGACATTCATTTTATTACTTTAATAATAATAAATCACATTAATACCTGATAAATATTAAACACATCAGAACAATCAACATGTTCTTCATTCACACCAGCTTCGTCTCCATCTTGTTCATTCATATCAATTTCTTTAGACATTATACTGTCATACATCAATTGACCTTCATCCATTTTAACAAGACATTCAAAAATTTTAACATCACAAACATACAACCCCTAACCGCACCATACATATACTATTACACAAAACCTTACGTAATTTTTTACTGCATATAATATTATAAAACATTAAAATTGATAATCCTATATATTAAAAATCAATAACATCAACTTTTTTTATTTACAATTGATAATCATATAATACATAAAAAATTATAACCGAACCATATGTAGTAAAATAAATTATATTATTCAACTTAATTCTAATTCATAAAATTATAACCAGAAAAAAAAATCAATTTTAGACTACAACAACTCAAATAAATTATACATAAATTACAAGTGTAAATTATTTTACAATTAATAACATTTCCAAAATATAAAAATAAATAATTACAAATTAATTATCAATCTACACTTATTTAAAAATATTTAAAATAATAATACGAATTACATTTCAAATAAATAAATAATTTTTTTATACACATTAATTTTTTTAACAATCATATTAACATTTTTATAATCTTAAAAAATTCAAAAATTTAATATTTCTTTTAGTTTAAAAAATTAAAAAATTCATATAACTCATACGGATCGGTTAATCTGTATGAGTTATACGAATTACATAATCCGTATAACTCATACGGATTAACCAATCTGTAAGTTATATAAAACTTCCAGATTAAAACATGATTAATCAATCCATAAGCTTTATATAACTTACAGATTCTTTAATCCGTATTTTACGAAGAAAAAAAAACAAAGAATGCCAACATACCTCCGAAGTACATCCGATAACAACCAAACCAACGACAACCACCATTGACGTACCTCTGTAACACTTTCACCTCGACTGAAGTGGTACAATGCACCTCTCATGACAATGAAAAACTAGAAGAAATTGAGAAATTAGAAAATAAACGAATGAGTGCGCTACCGTAAAAAAATTAACTTAAAAGGAAGCAGAAAACACTTAAGGGCATTTTTAGAATTTTTTTTTATGCTGGGTGCACAAGCAATATGCCTGGTGCACCTAGCAACACCCCTATTCTCTCGAGTTCAGCCCAAACACGTGTTCTATAAATTTTCAGCCCATCTTTTTTATTTCTGTTTTTTTTTTATAATTTAAATAAGTAAATTGATTCTGCGAAATTTCACACTGTATTGTCGATTCAGTAAACACCTAAAACGTATTTGAGCATCTGAGTTTGGGTTAGAAGAAACCTATGTCATGGTATTTTAGTGTATGTTTATTGAAAGTTTAGTATAATTGAGATTTGTAATTAAATCTGAATCACATATAATTATATTGAAACCTGCCATTGTATCCCAAAAGAATAAAGGGTTTATTCATTGAAAAATCTACAACTGAAGTTTAGTTTTGTGTTTCTTAATTTTGTATTTTGTACTTAAACGAGTAAACGACACTTAATGGACCAAAGGAAGTATTTAAAATGAAACTAATAGATATACTTTTTTAAGGTAGAATATATTTACTTTGCTTTAAAAAAATCTACTTTATGTTTTAGACAGTAAGGGTGACGTGAACAAAAAATTACTGAGAAGATACAAATTCATATGTTCACATGTAAAAAGTTTAGTTGAGACAGAGAGTTAGAATTAGTTCTAATAATTCTTTTATAAGCACTCATAGATAAAGAAAATCAAATGAATCAATGTTTTAAGTTTAAAATAGTTTAATCACCTCAATTTTTTACAAACTCTCATTTAATTTCATCATATACTAAAGTATAAATTAATTTTAATTACTTTTCTGTAAATCTTTGGAGATAATTTATTTAAACTGAACCTTAATCTTATTTTGGACTCAAACATAATTCAGATAATTGTAGTCTTAGATAAAAAAAAACGTTCCATATAGCTAGCTAAATGACATAAATTTACAAACCAGAGTAATCTTTTTCACCATCAAGGTCATTTTTTTTTTTCCCAGCATGTGACTTCCCAGCTAATGGCCAATCGACCACTGCAAACCCTTCTTCTCATGTAATCTTTCTCTTCTCTTCTGCTGAAACATTTTATTTACGGTCCCCACAAACACCTTCAGTCAGCATGGTGCAACAGACCACTCCATTGAATCCAAAAGTCCCATGGTCCTTTCTTTTTAGGATCAAGGATGTTTCTCTCCATCTCGTGTCAATGTCCCTTCAACTCAACCACTTCTTCTTACCCTTTTACACTTACACAGTGACACATCATTTTATTATAACAAACTTCTCAGCATGCACACGTATTCCCATGTAATTGGACTCACCACACTTTCATTCTCAACTTAAATACTTAATAACCAATATCAATGCAACAAAGAAAAAAAAAGAGCATGTGTAATCATCAATCTCATTAGTTCTTAAAAGCCTTTGTATTTCTTTCTGTTGGACAAAGATAGCTATGCGTTTTATTTTAATCATTGTTGGTTATTCTATAAGAAAGAACATAGTTTTTATGAAGTTTTACAATGTTGTAAATTTACACCGACAACTAATTAAAAATTATAATTTGGATGACTTTTAAGTAGTAGTTATTATAAAAATCACTAAATTTATCATGCATGTGATAAATTATGATTAGATGAGAGTATATACCTAATTTTTTTATAACTTATTACCCATTTTAACTATTTAAGCTACAACTTCATAAGGTCTATTATTAGTTAGAGGGTACTTCCCAAGGACCGTGAAAAAAGGTTGAAATTCAAAGATCTCATTCTCAACTAGTCACAACTCACGATGGATATAATGATTTGGCTGAAAGAACCATCTGTGAATGGGATTGTCAGCACCATTTGTAGTGGCTGCTATCTAGGAAGTGGAAACTCTTTTCCTCCAATGCTAATGCGTAAGCAAAGTAGCCAATGAGCTCTTCTGTGGGAGCTACAGAATTTTGTTAGAAATAAGCATTTTACATTGTAAACCGAAAATAAAAAGATACTATGGACAAAATTAAAAAAAATAAAATAAAGAAACAGCTATTAGGTCTTCTGCAACACTAGAAGAGCATGTACTGTATTGATGTACACAGATTCTCTCTCTCTCTCTGTTTGTTTGTCTCCTGTTACTGTTTCTATTATGCAATGAGTCCTGTAAATGGTGAGTTTTTATTCTTTTTTCTTGGGATTATATCTCTCAAATCAGTTATAGACCCAACCTGAATTATCATCACAATTTGCCACTTTCTAGTTGTACTGTACTTGCTTTAGCCTCAGCTCTTTCTAGAGATCTAAAATTCCATGAGCTTTTGCTGACAAAGATCAATGTTTTTGGCTTTTGTAGTTTACCATTCTGAGAATCATCACTTTAATCTTTTACCATGGTCCACGCTTGCAACATTGTTCTGCTCTCATTGCACTTTGCCGGACCAACAATGCTGTTATATGAAAAAAAAATAGAATCCTGATTTTGCTTTCATAAAAATAATAACTCTTTGCTGAATCAGTGAATCTATTTTCAGTTCTTTGCAGGTAATCGAGGATGAGCTAGGAAATACAGGTAATGGGTTTGAGTAATTGAATATATTTTCTTTCTTTCATCAGTGCTTGGAAAAACACTTGGCTCTTAGTCCAGGTTTTGAGATTCCTTGGGAATATTTTGGGATTTGGAAACTCCATTTCCCTGCTGGTGAAACTAGTGGGTTTAACAATGTTCAAAATGAAACCAGCAATTCCATCTGTCCATTTCAATGAAGACAACCTGTTTAAAGCGTTTTGCAGCTTTTCTTAGCTGGATAGTATACTTATAGTCAACCAAGACCACTGTTTGGATTTTCTGGAAGCTAATGCTAGAGACTAGAGTCTTAGTCTTACACTAACCTTCTTTTTCCAATCACTTTCACAATTTACTTCTCTTACTACTTCCACATCTCCTTGGTAAATATGTAACTTACTCTAGAAGCATGCAAAGTGTGAGTTCAATTCTTTCTCTATTTTGACCGCTATATAAATCAGTGTACTGTGTCTAATCCATTTCCCATTATGGCACTTCATTACATTTCTTGGTATGTTTCATTGCTCACTCATGAGCATTGTCCCTTGTGCTATTTCTTGTTAACAAATACACTTCCATTGTAACTTTGAGGTGTCTCCATTATTGTGTGCTAATTTCTCTGTGAAATTTGACTGATACTTACTCATGTTTCACATTTATTTTCGCCCCTTGAACATGTCTTATGTGCATATATACTTTACTATGTCTCTTGAAGAGCTTATAAGAATGAGTTTTTTCTTAATATTTAATGTATGTCTTTTGAAACAATGTAGGGGTGGATCAGGGACGTTTCAGAGGCGAGTTTGATGCCTTTGCTTTTAAATAAAACAAGAAGAAACTGAAACTGAAAATTCATAAGGAGTTCATATGTAGGGTGATGCAAGTTTACAATGCGATTGCTATGGGGGCTAAGGCTGCCCCTACTCATACTGATTCAACTTTTATACCCCAACAAATCAACCTACAAATTATACGGTAAGCTTTTGTTATTTTTTTTCTTCCTTATATCATATTCAAGAACAAGTTCTCTTTATAATAAGGTTTTGGGAACTTCAGTCAAAAGTGAGCGAATTTTCCATGATCTTTGTGTTTAATTTATTGAGTTCCAAGTGCTGCTGGCTTGGTATTTCCATTAGCATGCTTTGAATGTAATTGACATGGTTTAGATTTTGACTTGGGTAGAGTGCAGTTAATTGGACCACTTAAATAATAAATTTTAAACTATGTTCTCATTTTCTCATGGAAGTACACATAGAATGTGGGAGACCCAATGATTTCGCTAGTTACCAGAACTGAATATGCATTTATTAAGTGCAGCTGAGGCTTTGTTCACTTTCAAGGGTTCTATTGGAGGTCCACAACAATTAGGATGCAGCATTGTGAAATATCCATGTCAAATGCAATGGCCTTGTCTTGACTGCTATAAACTAAAAGATCCAGGTGCTTTTTTCTCAAAGTCTCTGTAAGCTCCTTCTCTCCGTCTCTCTGAATTTGTGTGTAGTGATTGATTGTCAGAACTGAGTAAAACATTGAGGTTCACTCTAGAATTTAGTTGCTGAGGACATTGATCATTATGTCCATACAACAACAACAACAACAATGAGAGTACTCTGTTATGTTTACTTGTTTATATATTTTTTTAACTTAAGGTTTGGGATATTAAGAGCATCTTCAATGAGAGTTGTTTGGTGCTTGTTGGGTTTCTTAAGAGAAGAAATTATTTCTTTAAGAAACCCCACCTTTAGAGAGAGTTTACACGGCATAGTCAGTTTCTTTGGAATAACAATAGTTCTTTATATAAGAAACTGGTCCTTAACATTTAAAAATGATTTTTTTTTCTATCAATAGACACAACTATAATTAAAAAAATATAAAAAATATAAAAATGTGAGTTTTTTAAAATTTCTTATTATTGAAACAAAATTGTGTATAAACATCTTAAGAATGACATGATACTCTAAGACCACAAAAAATAACCTTATATATGCTAAGAAATTCATTTAAGAAACTTATATGAAGATGCTCTAAACACTTGTTTCCTCTTCTGACTCCATAATAAAAAATTGGCTAAAACACATTTTCCCCCTTATCTTATTCTTTGATTTTAGTTTAGTTTGTTGAGTTTTAAAAAATTCATTTTGGTCTTCTGAAGTGTTTGTGTCAGACAAAATTGATTCTTCAGTTAATTTATCCACTAATTTGATCAACTTGATAACACTTGACTAATTGTAGGAGATGTCTGATCATTTGAGCATTTGCCACATCAATTAAAATTAATTTTTTGGTGAAAAAACTGTCAGAAACACTAACTTGGTCTAATAGAGAACACTTTATGGAATCAAAGCCAAAAATTTTCATACCTAAAAATAAAAAAAAAACGAACAAAAGTGTATTTAAGCCTAGAAAATTTCACTTTTCATTTCAAATGTTTTCCTTGAAAAATTCCAGTTCAATCATAAGAATTGTAAGGAAAGCTCTCTACTTGAGAAACAGGTGGAATAACAGCAAAGATAGATGGGAATAACGACGTTCCAACACTTACACCTCTTCAAGAAACTCAAGTTAGAAAACCAGGAGGAACAAGGGCTGCTGCCATAGTTGGTATTCTTGTTGCTGCCTTAGTCGTCATTGTCATTTTGGTGACTGTCTGTATCTGCTTGATGCGTGTTAAAAGATTTATGAGGCAAACATCTGAGGCTGCTTCTTCTATGCCATCTCCCACTGGTAAGTGAATTTAAGCACTTTAATATGAGTACAGTAGATAGAATTAACTACCTATTCAGAGTTCTGATTCATTTTGTCATAATTACCATGTCATTATTTTTTGACAGTTGAGATGGGAAGAGTCAACAACACTCAGAATGTTAATGCTTTCCCTCCACATTATACGCTGAACACAAGACAGTTAACAATTTTGGAACTAGAACAAGCTACACGAAATTTCAGTCATAGTAATATTATTAGTGAAGGTGGATTTGGTTTTGTATACAAGGGCTTGCTTCAAGATGGATCCATTGTGGCTATAAAAAGGCGTCTATTTGCTCTGACACAGGATTTCGTCCTTGAGGTAATAAAATATGTAATGAAGTGTCTCTTTGAATGTCATAATATATGTATGAAAAATTGAAAACTAGCATCCATCGCTCCAATATTGCCACATATGAAGGTTTAGAAAGCTTTTACTAAGTATTTTAATTGAATGGCAGGTGAATCAGATAGCTCATATTCACCACACCCATCTTGTGAAGCTCATAGGCTATTACGAAGATAGCTATCAACAATTACTTGTATATGAATATCTCCCTAACGGCAATGTAGGGAGTCACTTATATGGTACTCTTCCCCTCTATGTTCATGTGACATTTGTTTCACCTTGCTTTATATATCTTTAATGCTTAATGCATGTGGTTATGCAAATGTGCAGACAGTGAAGGTTTACCTATTGGAAGGTTAGACTTGTGGCGAAGGATATCTATTGCTTTAGGCGCGTCCAAAGGTAAACTTATCTTTATCTTGACTATGATTTTTGCTTTTTGTTGTATTTTTTCTATTAGAATTCAAAACAGTCAATTCAGTCTCTACTTTGCAACAGGTGTGGAACATCTTCATAGTTTGGTCCCTCCTTTGGTTCACACAAATTTTAGAACTAGCAATGTTCTGTTAGATGAAAATTACACGGCCAAGGTTGCTGATTATGGATTCTGCAAATTGCAAACACAAGTTGATAATGCTGGCTCATCTTCACATGTAGACTGCTTTCTAGACCCAGAGTATGCTACAATTTACTCTTTTATGGAATCCAAATCATTTTGACTTTGCATGTTGATTTCAAATTAAATAATGGACTTTTTCATTTCCCACTTAGGTTGAGCTTTCCACAAAACTATTCGGAGAAGAGTGATGTACACAGTTTCGGGGTCTTCTTACTAGAGTTGATTAGTGGTTGTGAAGCACACCGCAAAAGCTTGTCAAACCCAGATGAAAACATAGTGTTTAAGGTATATCAAATTATATTTATACGTGCTTCCAAACTTGATGGATGCTGGATTTTTCCACTTTAAGTTTACTTATCCAAACTTTAATTAATAATTTGAAGGCAAAAAATAGCGTTGACTTGGACAACTTTGTTGACATAACGCTGGGAGAGCAAGAAAAGCATGGTGCTAGACGAATGATGAAATTGGCATTGCTATGTGTGGATGTGACTAGTAGAAGACCATCAATGGCGCAAATTGTGCAAGAGTTGGAGCAGATTCAAAGAGAAATTGCTCCAGTGTATTCTCAATTCAACGAGGAGATTGGTGCCGTGACTCTAGGGAGTGAGCTCTTTCAGTAAGCCTTGCGAAATGCGAATTGCGATGTATTCTCACTTTAGAAACCATTTTTTGTGTTTGTTGCACAACTATTATTGTTATGGTAATTGACTTATTGTAGGTATAATTGGTCCTGGAAGGATGTTATTCATTTGTAATTACTTCAAAGTAAATAAAATGTTGAAAATAAGTAGATTTAGATAGGATAATTATAAATTTGAGCAAAAGACGTTCAATTTCAAAATATCTTGGGTTCCCTCGCCTAACCTGTAGAGGGAAAAAGAAGTGATATCAACATATCATGGATTGAATAGAAACCAAACTATATATTTGTTTTTCTTTTATCATTAAACTATATATTTGTTTAAATAGCTTTTAGAAATGATAATTTTAAAACTATTATAAATTAATCAAAACAAATATTTGGATGAATAAATTAATATGTACAATAATAATTTAAGTTAATTAATATTTGTTGGGTAACATTTGTCTTTATTAATGTTGGCAGACTGTTGTTGCTTACAAAAAAATCTTTTGATCTCGTATAATTTTATCAATTTTACTATTCATATTTATTTTAAAGTAAATAAAATTGAAAAAGAGAAATGGATATGCTCTGTACCATGAGAAAAAAAATCTATTTAATTGACGTATTCTAAAAAATAAAATTCTCCCTCCGTCCCACAATATATAATTATCATTATAAATTGTTTTACATACACAAAAAATATATATAGATAAAAGGAAATTATTTGTCGACTTTGATATGTAATTTGCTATATTATCATGCCTATCAAAATGAAAAAATAGTATTTATAATATATATTTGTGAAATTAATTTATGAGTTTACAAATGTGAAAAAATATTTAAAATGAATTTTAAATTTTAGTTTATTGATAATATAATCAGTATCTAATTCGTAATTGAATGATCATAATTAATTGTTAAATCTAATTTATAATTTTTAAATTAGTAATTATGGGTTTCAATAATACATATAAAATATAAAAAATATGGTAAAATTGCACTTTTGGTTCCTCAGTTTATCTCCAATTTCGAATTTGGTCCCCCTATAATTTAATTCACAAATTTGGTCCCCTAGTCTTATAAATCCTGCAAAATTGGTTCTGGAAGCCCGATTTGGACGTTGACTGTCACGTGTCAATGCCACGTGTCAACGTCTGAATGGTTCCCTGTAAAGACTTCATTTTTTATAGGTAAAATTACACTTTTGGTCCCTCAGTTTTACTCCAATTTTGATTTTGGTTCCCTTATAATTTAATTCACACATTTGGTTCCCCAGTTTTATAAATCCCTTTATAAATTCAGCCAAATTTCATTATTGGAGAAGTTGTATTTCAAATTTCAAACAAAAATACCATTGTCATATATAAGTCACTTAAGCAGTCGTATACACATAATATCGCATAGGAGAGCAAAAAAAGAAAAAAAAAGAGGGAGTTATTACAAAACTTGTTAAAGTAAGAGATCTGAAAATTTCAAACCCAGGTTGGGATTCATGCGCCACTTTCCCACGTTGAACAACCTCGGAAGTGGGAGAGAGACGAAGAGTGATTTTTCTCTGGGTTTCAAGTGAGTGAAAAACTTGCGATGAAAACGAAGTACGAGATTTATCAAGACCTACCATGTCTTTAGCATCAGTGGTTAAACCATTCAAAAAACCAATTTTGCAGGAACAATTTATAAAGGGATTTATAAAACTGGGGGACCAAATGTGTGAATTAAACTATAAGGGGACCAAAATCGAAATTGGAGTATAACTGAGGGACCAAAAGTGCAATTTTACCTACAAAAAATAAAGCTTTTACGAGGAACCACTCAAACGTTGACACGTGGCAGTCACACGTGGCAGTCAACGTCTGAGATTAACGGTCAACGTCCAAATCAGGTTTCCAGGACTAATTTTGCAGGGATTTATAAAATTGGAGACCAAATTTATAAATTAAATTATAGGGGGACCAAATCTATAATTAGAGATAAAATGAGAGACCAATTTTGCAATTGCCAAAAAATATAATCAGTATCTAATTCGTTGTTGCCCTGGACTTGACACATGTCTAACGTAGGTTTATATAAAGTTTCTAATACTATATATGCCCAAAAAAACAAAAAACTTAGCCTCCATCTTGGAAATTGCTTCTCCATTCAAACAAAAAGAGAAGTCAATTCAAGGAGCTTTTATTCCAACTATGGATATACTTTCACGTCAGTGTCTCTAGCTAACTATTTTGTTAGTTCGTTATTAATATACAAGTTATTGACTTATTTAATTGAAACGACAACATTCAGTATGTTTCCCTTAACAATCATAATTATGGGTGACCAAAGTTTTTACAGTTAATATCGATATAAGATATTTTTTATTGATGTTGATCAAGATTTTTTTGGTTAGAATTTTTTTGTATGATGTCAATCAAAGTAATTTTTTGTCGATATCGACTAAGTTTTTTTTTAGATGATGTTGGTTAAGGTTATTTTCTCATTGACGTCAGTCATGAGAATTTTTTGTTGACGTCGGCCAAGAATTTTTTGGCCGTTGTCATCCAGGTTTCTTCAGTTGATGTTGACCAATGATTTTTTGATCGACGTTGGCTAGATTTTTTCTATTGACATCGGTCATGACTAACTTTTGAGTAGACACCTGCTAGGGTTTTTCAACCGACGTCAACTAAGGTTTTCTAGCTAACATCAACCAAATTTATTTTTTAGTCAATATCGGCTAAGGTTATTTTTCAGTCGATGTTAGCTAGGATGTTTTGGCTTATGTCAACTAGATTTTCTTAGCCAACATCGGTTAGGATTTTTTTTTTTTGACATCGACTATGATTTTCTGACTGACATCATCAAGAGCTATTTTTTAACCACATTAGCTAGATTTTTTGGTTGATGTTGGCTAGGGTTTTTTTTGCTAACACCAGCTAGGTATTTTTTACCGACATCGAGTATGACTATTTTTAGTCGACATCAATTAGGTTTTTATAGTCGACATCCACTAGAGTTTTTTTGATCGACATCGGTTAGAGCTATTTTTTAGCCAACATCAGTCAATGTTATTTTATAGCCGATGTTGGGTAGGTTTTTTTTGTCCGACATTGGTCAGAGCTATTTTTTAGCCAACTTCGACTAAGGATTTTTTGGTCAACATTGACCAATGATGTTTTTCGACCGACATCGAGTAGGTTCTATTGATTGGCATCGACCAAGCTATATTTTAGTCGATATTGGATAGATTTTTTTGTCAACGCCTACTAGGAATTTTTAGGCCAACATTGGCTAAAAATAACCTTGGTCAATGTCGTTCGAAAAGATCCTAGCCGGTGTCGACCAAACAAACCCTAGCCGACGTTGGTAAAAAATACCTAGTCAACATCAGCTGAAAAATAGACTCAACCAACATTAGCCGAAAAATAGCCTTGACTGACGTCAACTAACAAATATTCCCGACATACTTTGACAAAAATCCTATTTGATGTCGACCGAAATAAAGCCTTGGTTGATGTTAGTTTAAAAACATCACTGGTTGTGGTCAGACAAAACAACCCTAGTTAAAATTATCAATATTTTGTATTTTAAATTACTAAAAATTGAAAAATATTTTCAATTAATATTTCAAAATTAGATTGTGTTTGTTTTCTATAAAGTTTAGTATTAAAATTTTATCTATTTAAAATATAAAATTTAAATTTTGCATATGGAGGAAATTGAATCGCCCTATCCAAACAAAGAATTTAAAATTGAAGAAATTTGAATTGATTTATCCAAACAAAGTATTTAAAAAATGACGGAAATTAAAATCAAAGCAATTCAAATTTTAGGTATTTCAAATTTATTGAAATTTTGAAATTTCTAATCCAAACACAAGTAAGTAATTTATTAGAGAATTTAAATTTCTTTAATCTAAAATTCATTGTTTTGATGTTTTTTATAAATAATTTAAATTTTTAGAATTTTAAAACAGAATTTTAAACAACTAAAAATGTGAAATTTTAATTTTCTTCTAAAAGGTAAGAAATTAAAGTTCTCTTTCTTGATGAAAGAACCTTCCAAAATGTTTTTATATTTCTTTTATAACCTTCATTCTCTCTTTCACCTAAAATCTTGTTCTCGAACTCGCGACTCATTTACTTTCACCTTAATAATTTTAATTTTTTTATCCAAACACACAATTTAAATTCTTAAAATTTAAAATTTCTCAAAATTTAAAATTCCTTCCTCCAAACACACTCTAAAGATTTTCCAAGACTATTTTTTTTCTTCTAATGTTGCCAAATTTTTCTCTCTTTCATCAAACAAACTCATCTTCGTTTTGATGCTTTCTCCTGTGTATTGAACCCTCAGAAATTACTCATTAGAATTGTTTCGTACAATTGGTTAAAAATATATTTTTTTCTCCATTGTTGCTTGTGTTTTTATTCTGTTTTTCTGTTTCGCATGCAGGATATATTATGTTGGGCATAAAAGAAAGAACTTTGATGTGCTTTCATACCCAAATTTTATAAGTGTATTTTTTGTTTGTAAAAATTGTATTGTTATGATAAAAACAAAACTTTGTTAATGAGCCTCTAGGTGCACAGGTAGTCTTTCATACCCAATACAATTGTGGCTTGCAATGGCCTTGCGGTTATTTTTTCAAATGATAGAAAGTGATTTAAAATTCTTTTAAATCTTATAAATTTTTTAAATCTCATAATTTAAATTCATCAAATTCAAACTAATAAATCTCTGATAAATAATAATATTTTTATGTAATATTTTAAATTTACGTGATTAATCTTTTAAAATCTGAATCTAATACACTTTTTAAGTTATCGATTTGGTAATATAATTTAAAATTTATTATATAAATAGTATTGTAAATAGATATTGAAACTAAAAATATTCAACACAACAATTAATTATCAATAAAAAAAAAAGCATTAGTGTAGTGGAATAAATTTAATTAAGAAAACCAAGATTTGAACATGTCAAGGAATTTGCAATAAAAAGTCCAAGTGTTAAAACTGGATAGTTTTTTGAGGCAAGGAACGGTGGCGTGATAAAGAGGATTGATTTCCGTTTTGTTCAGCCCGCAGTTGAAAGTCAACCAAGTCTCGTAGCACACACTCACACACTCAGATCTCTCTTCTCTTTCTGCAATTCCATTGTTGTTCTCTTCACTCTCACAATGCGAATCCTCGTTGTGCTCTCTCTCGCCACCCTCCTCCTCTTCTCCTCCCTCTCTCTCACCCTCTGCGACGACCTCACCGACGACGAGGACCTCGGCTTCCTCGACGAGCCCTCCGCCGCGCCGGAGCACGGCCACTACCACGACGATGACGCCAATTTCGGCGACTTCGAGGAGGACCCGGAGGCGTACAAGCAGCCCGAGGTGGACGAGAAGGACGTCGTCATTTTGAAGGAGAAGAACTTCACCGACACCGTCAAGAGCAACCGCTTCGTAATGGTCGAGTTCTACGCGCCCTGGTGCGGCCACTGCCAGGCCCTCGCCCCCGAATACGCCGCCGCCGCAACGGAGCTCAAGGGCGAAGACGTAATTTTGGCGAAAGTGGATGCCACGGAAGAGAATGAATTGGCGCAGCAGTATGATGTTCAGGGTTTCCCTACTGTCTACTTCTTCGTTGATGGCATTCACAAGCCTTATAATGGCCAAAGGACCAAGTAACTCTCTCTCTCTCTCTCTCTCTCTCTCTCTTTCTTTCGTTACAACTTTTGATTTTTATTAGATCTGCCGATTTATTTTTGTTTAAATTTGATTGGAATGCAGAGATGCTATAATGACGTGGATTAAGAAAAAGATCGGACCTGGTATATACAACTTGACTACAGTGGAGGATGCTCAACGCATCTTGACCAACGAAACTAAAGTTGTTTTGGGCTTCCTCAACTCTTTAGTTGTAAGTATTAACATTCAGATTTCTTTGTGCATCGTTGGATTCATGTTGGTTAATCTAGAATCATGTTGAAATACCAGTTAACGTGAATTTAGCTAAATGTTAACATTTTTGGTTCCACATTAGGAAATGATTTTATTTTGGTTCCAGAATTGGTTTTGAGTTGAAGTAACTTTGGATTGCTGCTACGTTGGATCAAAATTTTATACCGAGTTTTGCTACTAATTTGTTTAATTGTTTTTAGAATAAAAACATTCTAAGCATAACTCACATTACTTTAGAATTAGCTTTAACCAAAATCAATTTGGTAAACACTCACCCAAAAAACACACGAGACTGACGTTTTGGAATATAAAGGCCTTTTGCAAATGTTGATTTGATTCTCTGGATTAAATTACAGGCTTGACTCTTGAGTTGTAATACTTGAATGTATGACATTGTTGAATTTTATGCTTTATTTATCTTGTGATGCATAATGTGCAGGGTCCTGAGAGTGAGGAGCTTGCTGCTGCTTCAAGACTTGAGGATGATGTCAATTTTTATCAAACTGTGGATCCTGATGTGGCAAAGCTTTTCCATATTGACCCAGATGTTAAGCGCCCAGCTTTGATCCTCGTCAAGAAAGAGGAGGAAAAACTTAACCACTTTGGTTTGTTTTTTATTTTCTCATTCTTAATCTTTGTTTCCCTTTGCCAGGTTTTTTCCTTCCTTGTAGACTTGATGTATTTTCACTCTGTCTCTGCAGATGGCAAATTTGAGAAGTCGGAAATAGCAGACTTTGTCTTCTCCAACAAGCTTCCTTTGGTAACAATTTTTACAAGAGAAAGTGCCCCATCCGTCTTCGAAAATCCAATCAAGAAACAGGTAGGTATTTATATACATGTATTTTATTATATTGTAATCTCTCGAAGAAAAATATTCTTGATAACATTGCTCTGTGTTTGAAACTTCACTTTTAGTTGTTGCTGTTTGCAACTTCAAATGATTCAGAGAAGTTGATCCCTGCATTTAAAGAAGCTGCAAAATCTTTCAAGGGAAAGGTATATTTTTTACAGGCTACTGACTATTACACTCTGTTATGTCATTCTTTCTCCAGACAAATTTGCATGTCTTTAATTTCAGAAATCAAAACAGTACAAATAAAATAGAATTCATTGTTTTAAATGTGAATTCAGGGGCGGGGTATTGCTTAGTAGGTCATGAAAGTAGATTGAGAGGAAGGAGTTCTGAAATATAGTTAAGAAGATGGCATGGGATTGAGTTGAGTGGTGGATGTAATTTTGTATGGTTGTTTGCTAACTTATAAAGTGGATAACTAGGTACAAAGTAGGTTTAAAATCTTACAAGTATGGTAATTGCTGAAAATTTGAAAGCAAGTTCTTATTTGATTAGCTTATGTCAAGATGAGTACAGAATTAAGTGCTGTGCAGAACTGTTTCTAAGCTAATCACTTTTAACCTTCATCGTTTCTTGTTTTCTCTTATCTCTGTCACTATCCATCTGTTTCATTCTACTTTATTTGATATTTTAAAAAACGCACTAACATGTAGCTAACAAATATATTGTGTAAAGTTTGTTTAAAACCAATTTTTAAAAACAATTAAGTACAAGTGAAACATGTTCAAATTTATATAGATTGGTAAAGCTTAAACTTGACCAGTTATGAATTTTTGACCATAGGTGTATACCTTACTATAAGTAGTGACACTGCCCGATTTTACTGAGAAAAATCTCATATATCTTTCATTTAGCTCTTGCCCCAAAAGGGTACTTAGATTTTTCATAACAATTTAATTGTGTTGCAGTTGATCTTTGTATATGTGGAAATGGATAACGAAGATGTTGGAAAGCCTGTTTCAGAATACTTTGGTATCAGTGGGAATGCTCCAAAAGTATTTGTTTCTTCCCTGCTCTAATTTTTTTAATGATAAGTAATGAAATTCATTACATTAAATATTACATCCTTTATATAATTTGGAAGTATATTTAAGTAACCAGTTGAATTTCCAATATAGGTACTTGGGTACACTGGGAATGATGATGGAAAAAAATTTGTGCTTGATGGAGAGGTGACTGCTGACAAAATTAAGGTACTTTTTGCTTCCTTTTTGTCTAATGTTCAGTTAATTTTGCTAACATGTTAATGTTAGGAAAAGTACATGGATGGTTTATCTATCACTTAATAATGTTTGAAAGCAATATTTTGACTAAGATTCTAATCTTCATTTTTCCACAGGCATTTGGGGACGATTTCCTTGAAGACAAGCTAAAACCTTTTTACAAGTCAGATCCAGTTCCTGAAAGTGTATGTTACTTAATTTTTCCACCATAATTATGTTCTATTAATTTAGTTTTTCATGTCTAACGTGTTTGCTAACTTGGTAACAGAATGATGGTGATGTGAAAATAGTAGTTGGGAATAATTTTGATGAAATTGTCTTGGATGAGTCAAAGGATGTTCTCCTCGAGGTAAAATTTAACCCTTTACTTTTTGTGTTATATTTGCATCTGCACATTGATCATGTTATTTAATGCTTGTTGGAATCAGATTTATGCTCCCTGGTGTGGCCATTGCCAAGCACTGGAGCCAATATACGACAAGCTTGCAAAACATCTTCGTAATATTGAGTCTCTTGTAATAGCCAAGATGGATGGAACAACAAATGAGCATCCCAGGGCTAAGGTAAACCCAACTTTTAATCGCAAGTATGTGGTACATGCTAGGTTTTGGATTTTCAATCAAGAATCAGAAGCCGTTATTCCTTTCATAATCCATCTTTACTGAGTAATGATGAAAGATGTAAAAATTTATTGATCAATACTGATTTGTTTTAACTTTGCAGCCTGATGGATTTCCCACTCTCCTCTTCTTCCCGGCAGGAAACAAGAGTTTTGACCCTGTACGTGAATATTTAACAACAGTACATTTTTTTAAATCAATTTTGCTATTCCAAATATGCGTATGTATGCTTTATCATTGGGTGATTGAACTATATATAATTGGTTAATTGTGTCTGCAGATTACTGTTGATACAGATCGTACAGTGGTAGCCTTCTACAAGTTCCTCAAGAAACATGCATCAATCCCATTCAAGCTCCAGAAACCAACCTCAACTTCTGATGCCAAGGGGAGCTCTGATGCCAAAGAGAGCCAGAGTAGTGATGTGAAGGATGAATTATGAGGAGTTAAGTGATATATTTTTATTTATTGAAACTGATTCAGACAGATGATGACATGGTGACTGAGGGAGAAAATACCAAGCTGCTTCTCTCCCCTAGCCAATAAAAACAAACGAGGAGTGGGGGGAAGGAGACAAATGCGAGGCACATATGTATTACTATTAACTTAAATTTTTACAACTGGGCATTTTAGAATTTTGGGTTGAGACTTCAATAAATTCCCCCTTAAATTTTACATTTTTCCTCCGCCCTTGTGTAATAATAAACAAAGTTTCATGTATACGCGTTGGTTAAATATACGCAAGGGAATCTAACAAATCACACGGACATCGCGGAGAAAAATGCTTGAAATTTTAGGTTTTCTCAGCATAGTCACCCTTCCAAGTAATTTTTTCCTTGTGCGAAACTGCATCTAATGTACAGAGGCAGTGTACAGGCGAATTGGCTATATGGCTATAGTGATTGGCTTAAAATTGAAAAATTAACTCATCCATTGGCAGGCATCGAGTTTCTTATCTTAAAATATTTAGAGTTAATTTATTTTTATATGAAAAAAGTAGGATAGGATCAATTGATAACTGATAAGCATCGAATTGTGTACCCTTATACATTTAAAAATGCTTTGAATAATTATATTATTATTATTATTACAAGATTTTATCATGAATGATTTAGTTAATGAATAATTATGATTTAACAGTTAAATTTATAAAACATTACATCATAAAATTATTGAATAAATGTATAAACAAATTAAGTCTACATCAATCCCTTCTTTTATAAAACAAACAAATAATTAATTGCCGTGCGTGAAGGAGCTTTAATTAAAATTTTTGAAATTGAAACCTATAAATGGCGTTTGCGTGTTTTGAACATGGCATTCCATCACTGCCATTGATAGCTTTCCATTATTTAAACCAAGTTGACGTTTGGGAAATCAGAGTGGACGAGGTTTCCTTTTCTTTTGTTCCTTATATTTAGACGCCAAATTATTATATAACAAATGTGCGAATACACTATCAACATATCTTATGATTAGAAGGAAATTTTTTATTAATAATAAAGAATCAGATTTCCTAAAAAAAAAAGATTAATCATATGCAAAGTTAGTGGAATTTACACCACTATAATAGCGACCCAAACAATATGCAAATACACTAATTAAGAATAAAAAAATGAAAATATTAAGAAAAATTTATTATTAAAATACTAAATATTATTTTTCATCAAATTTTTTTCACTAATCAATTCTTTCACAAATATTTTCAAAGAATAATTATAAAAATCCTCCTATAACATCTTAGTTACTAATCCTGCTACTTCTAATGTGTTTTATATTTTTTAAAACATAAAATATGTACATTTTATTTATTATTTTTTATTTATAAGATAATAAGATGTGTAAGAAGACCTTAAATTTTGGAGCAATTGATGTTTTTATATGGATATAGTTTTCTATTATATGTTGCAATTTAGATTTAGGAGCACAGTTCGTGTTTTCATTTGTTACCAAACTTCAAAATGCAATTGGCAATTTGGGGGAATTATGTTATATATTAAATACCAATTTCATATCAATTAATTTAACAATCAGTCAGTGTATCCTTCAGCTCACCCAACTAGTTATTCAATACTCTCATTACTCTATTTCAGTATATTCTAGATGGTTCTACTAGATCATGTATATTTGCGAAGGCCACTTTAATTATTCCGAAAGAGAAGTAATACCAGCTCACTAACTAAATACTTCTCTGCTTTGAAAATATTAAAAGATTGTGGTCATTTTTTTTTATAAGGATATCAATTTCTTATTTTTCTTCACAAAGAAACTCTCGCACTACTCGCCTCCTTTAAACGGCAAGCAAGAACATGACAAGACCATGAAACAATTTATACCCGGTGTGGGATAAATACACGGCGTATGAAACTATGAATCAACATGCGCAGACGTAAAATAGACATGCATATTGAAATTTAAACCCGCAGAAAATGTGAACATCTTTCCTAAATTACATGAAAAGCAAAGTTTGCTATCTCTTTAAAAAACGCTTCTGCGTGTGTCCAAATACATAGAATCCAATCGACTTTTCCTTTTCCTTTGCATGTACACCACACCATATCATAATTGGTTAGTCGTGTATGTTTGATTTGGCGTTAAAAAATTTATTTGAAGTCTATAATTGATTTTAGATATATTTTCATATATTTGATTAAGAATTTAAAATTGATTTTAAATTAAAATAACTTTAAGTAGTTTTCTTATTAAATCCATTATTATATATTAAATTTTTTTCATAGTTTAATTTTATAATAAAATATCTAAATACAAATTATGTCAGTTTAAAGTCAATCTTACAAAATTAATTTGATTTAAAATTAATTTTAACAACGTTACCTATCAACGTGATTTTGCATCACGTCAACTCTCACGCTAGCTTCTTTAAAACCCCTAAACTCTAGTTTCTTTTCCGTTGCGTGCATTTCCTTCCTTCAGCTAATACGAATCCACTTTTCCTTTTCTACACTGCCACGTGTCCGATTCCATGCCATTCTGATTTTCTCGCATATTTAGGTCTTCCCTCGCTTTTTAATTTGTTGCAGACTCAGATCTATTACGGTTTTCCATATATCTTCAACTTTTCAAACACTTTTCTCATTCTCTTCAGAATTCAGATCCACATTATCTCTTCTTTTTCTTAGAAATAACTAACATATGTCAAGTGCAAGATTATTCCTTCTTTCTCTTCTCTTCCTCTCTCTTTCACTGCACCTCGCTCTCTCCGCACCATCTCCGTCACCGTCTCCGTCATATTCCGTCCATGCTCCGAATGCTTCCCCCGCCAGCTTACCTCTAGGTTCATCACCGCCTTTTCGGAGTCCCGTCGCCTCTCCGGCGCATTCACCGGGATCCTCTCCGGCGCCTTCTCCGGCGGACGGCAACCACATCGACGTGTACGAGGATGACAGAGCAGAGAATTCATCATCGAGAGGAGGATTGAGCGGGAGCAAGAAGGCAGGGTTAGCGATCGGAGTAATCGTGGCGGCGAGCGTGATCGTGTTGGCAGGGATGGTGTACAAGAAGCGGAAGCAGAATATACGGCGCTCTCAGTATGCATACGCCGTAAGGAGAGAATTTCTCTAAACACGTACATGCATACACTCTAATTCCTCTATAGAAGGTTTTTTTTTTTTCATCTTATATATACTCCTTCCTTCCCTTCCATCTTATTCTAGATTCTTTCTTTTTGCTTCTCTTTCTGTTCCCATTCACACATTAAGTGTAATAAACATTTTTTATTCACAGATATTAATTATTAGAATGTTAATTTTTTTTATAAGGAAGAATTATGGCTTTTTTTTCCTCTTAACCAGTAAATTTATCTTATATCTTTACTTGTAATAAAAATTCTGATATCTTTATTTTTATATTTTTCAAGATTAATCATTCGATTTCATAATTTTTCATTTTATAATGAAAAAATATGAAATGCATTAATTAGTGTGATGAAGAAGAAGAAAAAATTATAGGAAATTATACATTTTTCTGATATCCGTCTATGGGTTGGTTGAGTGCACCCTTGTTAATCCATTTTATGTACCATCGATGTTTGGAAATTGGAAGTTTATTGATGTTAAACTGAACTCCTTCTAAATATATACAACTTTTTCTTAAAAAAAAATGATATAAACAATTGTTAAACATTTTGTAGAGATTATTAAAGGAACAATAAATAAATAAAATAAATAGAGAAGAAAAAACTATGTACTAATAATATAAAAGTTTTACACCTTCATCTAATAATAAAATATCATATATGATATATTTATTATCTTTTATAAAATTATCTTAAAAATCATATTAATGATAATTTATAATTAGATGATAATATCAAATTATTTTACATTATCAATGTATTATCATTAAATTCTATTAAATATAATAGAAATATATTGATAATGAATCTTATATATATATATATATATATAAAACCTTTTACTCTATTCCTTATACATTATTCTTAACATAATAATTAACAAACTCAAGAATATAATTAATTTCAACATGTTTATATTAAAATTAAATATTTTATTGTATAATTAACTTTTGTTTATATCAGCGAGTATAGTAGAGATTTGGCATGTACTCAATTTAGCTTATTATAAAAATATTCTTTATTATTATCATTTTTTAAAGATATTTTTTTTATAAAAATGGTTGTTTCTCTAGAAGCAATTTAACTAAATAATTACTTAATAAGGTCATTTTTTTGTGAATCTTAATAAGGTCATCTGGTCGAAAGTGAGAAAGAGAAAACGTTACAACTACATCAATGAATACAGGTTTGGCTTTCGCATTGGACAGTAATTGCACACCAATACTATTTGCTGAAATTTTCGCTCCCAAAGAAGAAAAAAAAGATAATTCATGTATTGTGGTTAATTTGGTTGATTTTTTTTATTTATAAAAATAGTCTAAATCAAATATAAAAAATACAAGTATAAAATAATGTGATTCAATTTAATTTAAATGTAATATCAAATTCAAACTAAATTCATGTATATTATAGATCACATATTATCATTAATAAAAGTTTAAATTAACACTATATAATACTAAAAATCTATTGAGTAAAATCAATATAAGTATACTTAATAGTTCAATTTGATTTTTATAATAGAAACCAAAAACTGAACCAAATCATTAAAAATATGACTTTTTGTTTCTTTCACCCATGGTTTATAACGATTTTCTGCTAGCATTAATACCCTTACAATCTACTCCCCCTTTTTCTTCATTTACAAAAAGACACATGTATATTCTTGAAACTGATGAAAGTCTTCTCCATTTCTAAACCATAAAGCAATGTCTCTTACATGCATAACCCCTTCACATAGTATTTATTTGCTTGTATCTTCAGTAAACATCATAATTCAATTCAAATCCATAAATATTCATCCCGGTCTAAACCAAATTTTAATGAGAAAATCCACTTAAATCAATCATACGACTTATGACCTATATTAATCAAATAAAATTCTTCTTTACTACATTATAGTTTATAATTTTAATGTTTTTTTGTCTATATTAATAAATAGTAAAATACAAGCAAGATGATTATGTTATACAATTATCGTACCCCCTGCATAAAAATGCACCAGCATTAAAATCCTACCCAACAAAATATATATACATATATATATATATATATATATATATATATATATATATATATATATATATATATATATATATATATATATATATAATTCCGTTTAGAGACATATCCCCAACCCCATAAATACCAAACCCGAGCCAACAACATATGTCTCAGTTGCTATTCATCCTACAACATTAAAGCCTCAACTATTAGAAATCGGAACCCGTGTCCCTCCCCATCCATCATAATTAAGCATTGAAACAAGAGAATGAGGAGGTTTGTATCACAGAATTATATTGTATTCCAGAGAATATAAAGATATGTATGTTTATTCCTATGTTTGTTGTTAGATGGTTATCTAAAAATATTAATTCCCTTTCGGGAAAGTTGTATTTTTATCTCTACGTAATTTTTATTCTCACACCAATGAGAACGGAAATTTACATTCTCACGAGAATGTGATAAATTATTTTATAATTTCACTATAACTTTCCTTTTTTATTTTATTTTTTATTTATTATTTTCCAATTGTTGGAAAATCTAAGAAAGATAAATACCGGAAAAATTAATATTAATGAGACTTAAGGTTTTATGTTAAAATATGATATTAAATTTATTTATGTGATTGTTTATGATTATTATCTTTTTATGTTTTCTCGTTTGAATTTCCCAATAAAAATTTTTAAAATATTTTTAAAAATGTTAAATAAACATATTTTATATATGTCAAAGAATAACATTTCCAAGATATGATTCCCAAAAATATAAAATGATTCTTATGAAACAAACATAGAAAGGAAAGGAAAAGAGGAAAGAAAAGATTGAGTTTAGCCTCCAACCCAAGACTTGTATCTTATTGCCTCCAAAACAGAATCCAGATCAAGTAATTGATGGCGGAAGATGATGTTGAATTGTAGTGCGTGAATGAACAAAAGAAATGTACTGTAAGGAACTAATTCGACATTTTCATGTGATATCCTTAATAAGTTTTTTTTAAACGATGCTATAACAAATTATTAAAAGAATTAGAATAGATAGATTTATACCAATATAAATTAAATTATTTTTTCACTATTTAATAACTTTCTTTAAATAATTGTTTTACAAAATGAATTATTAAATTAAAATTTTATATCATATAAATATAAAAAAATCACAATATATAATTTGAAATCATGTAATATTTTATTGATGTGACAAAATTAATGTTATATATGATTTAAAAATATTTAATTATATTTTTTATTATTTTAAACTTATTATATGGTTTAACACAAATAATTTAAATAAAGAATAACTATATACTAGAAAAAATATTTTTTAGGACGGTGAAATGATGACGGTTCCTTAAGAATTGTCTTGGTATATATAACTGTGACAATTTTGTAATATGAGATTTCTCAACAAAGACAGTTTTACCGAAAGACTGTCATTCTAAGACAATTTTTACAAAATCGTTTTAGAAGTGAATGTATTTTTTAGTTTTAAATGTCTTCGTCTACCCTCTTGCGCTTCACTCTCCGACTCCTCTTCTACCTCTTTCGGCTTCTCTCACCCACCTCTTCCACAACAAATCCCCTCTCCCTCCACCTCCTCCACAGAATCTCCCAAACCCTCAATGATGTCGTTTCGCTCTCCGCTATGGTTCCTAATTTCTCTCCCCCTTCCCACCAAAAACATGGCCACTAAAACCCTAGAAGACACCAAGCCTCCCCTCCAAGACGGCGTCCGCGCAAAAATGCGTCCTTGTTGTCGGCATTGGCGTCCTCAGATGTTGTAGCGACGTTGTCCAAGGAAGCATCATTCTCAGGAAGTAGAAGAGGAAGACGCTGCTAAGGAGAAGAAAGAAGAGATTGGCGAAGACGAAGAAGAAGAAGAGGAAGGCGAAGCGGAAGAGAAAGAGAAAGACAAGAGTAAATGTAATAAAAGTAAGAAGGATATATAGTTACGCCAGCGCTGAGTGAGAGGCCCACGATGGAGAGGAAAATGGTGGAGCGCTTCTCTATTTATAGGCAATGAAGAAGGGAGACACCATTTTTATCCATCAATACTTATTCACAGGAAGTGAAACTGTAACAATCGTGTCTTTTGACTTTTCTTTTAAATAAATAAATAAATAAGAGAATTAGGTCATAAGTTTCCTCACTATATAAAGGAACTTTTTAACCCTAAGCGGCTTTAGAAAACATTTCTATTCCTTTTTTTTAGAGGAGGAGCTCTAGAGAGCACCAGAAACACCACCATTGCTAACGAAGAATGCTTGAGAGACTACATCGAGATAAGGGGTGAGTTACTTCTGCTTGGGGACTAGAATGAACATGGGATTCCTAGAGGATCAATTTTGAGTTATTTTGAGTTGTTTCTTTTTTTTTAAAAAAAAATAAATTAAACTCTATTTCCCCTAAATTTTTCACTTGTCATTGTGATTAAATTTCACTCGTGCAAATTTGATTTATTTACATATGTTGCAGGTTTTGATTTCACTTGAATTATTTACACGTTTCAATGCTTTGATTTTAATTTGAATTATATAATAGTAATCATATATATATAACCCAAAGTGACTTTCCAATTTGATTTTCACTTTCTTAGTGAATTAATTCTAACCATTTTGTTGATTTGCGCGTTCATGTTTACGAATTGCAGAGAAGAAAAAAAAGTGGCGTTCCAATTTGCGTGGTCCTGGTTTTCTTTTCCTTTTGGTTATATGTATATATATTAAATATATATATATATATATATATATATATATATATATATATATATATATATCAAAAATATTTCAAATAATAAAAGTAATAAAAATAAAAATTGAATAAAGTTATAGAAATTATTAAGTTGTAGAAATTGTTGCTTAATAATGATTACTTTTGCTAGATTTTAATTTGTTTGTAGTAGAAGTTCTTTTTAATTAAAATAATATAGTTTGATTTAATTTATACATGTTTTGTGCCATGTAAATATTAGTACTGGGTGATATGTGTATGATTCATGAGATGTGATAAATTATTTTATTGAGATCATGAAATTGTGATTGAGATTGTGTGTAAATGATAAATTTTAGTATGTAATGAATTATGAAATACACAGGTGTTAAAGATGTTATATGTATTGAGTTGTGAGCTATGAATTATACAATCACATAATTGTAAGACCCTTTAAGGACGACGAGCGATGAGTTTATGATGGGTTTCACTGTTGGAACCTGACGAGTTTAATCACTTAAGGCGCGACGAGTTAAAATCATTTTTTTGAAAATAATTGAGATTTTGAAAACAATTGAGTAGTTGTATGTATTGCATAGTTTATAGGCAGTGTGTTAAAATATTTTTTGGGTTGAACCTGAATTAGAAGGGAAAGACCCTGACGGACTTCTTGGAGTCTAGACTTTGTGGGTAAATACACTCGGTTTGAGTGTTCCTTTAAGTCTATGCCGATCTCATATGGTTGGATCATTCTCGCAAGATAAAGTGACCCTGACGGGTCTCCCTATGATTTTACTTAATGAGAGTGACCTGATTTACCCATTGTGAGGCGTGTCTTGTCATGTACTCCTAAACATCCGACGAGGTTTTTCACTGAAAATGGTACCACATTGCATGTAGACTTGAGTCTAGTGTATCTGTTTCATAATGTTTGTGTTTGACTTTCATTGAGTTTAACGACGGATGTTTTGATGTTATTTTTTGGAGTGTGTGATTCATGTGTAATGTGATTGGTGATTGAAAATAAATTTAAACGATAAAGCGGTGAAATGATGTGGATTGTATTAAGTTGAGATATGTTTTAAATAATTGTACAATGTATTTTGCTTATATTTTTGTTTATCTGTATTTTATTTATAAATGTGACAACTCATTCGTGGTGTATGTTTGTGTTTGGATTGATTATTATTTTGTTTTAGATGAGCCAATATATGACGAGTTTCATGTTAGAGATGGAGAAGCTTAGCATGTGCCAGGAAAATGCTCTGATTGGGGCATAGGGTTTTATTTCATATGTTATAATTTCAAGAATAATATAATTATTTTATGCTTTCTGCTTTAGTGTGACTTCTTTTCATTCAGAATGAGCGACCTTGTTTTCAGTTGAGATTGATTTATCATTATTTTTATCACTGAGCAAATGTGAATCTTTTATCCTTTTGAAATGTTTTTATTTAAATGTGTTTTAAAATTTTCAATTTATTCCACATTCTTATTCCTTTTTATTATTATTAATATGTGTGTGGTAGAGGGTGTCACACAAACTACTTCTGTATGGCTAGAGGTAATATCATTGAACCCAGAATGTTAACTTTACTGTGCAATAGGTCACTTTTTATTATTGTTTGTGTTCCACAATATCTTTTCAAATGATTTATTTTGCTTTATTTGTTTCAGGTTATAAGCACCTGGGGTGTTAAAAACAAATTTGGAATTCTGTCACTGTCATATACTCGGCACGCTGAAGATGTTCGCCAGGTAGTTTGGGATCCAAATCCTTTACTTTAATTTGTGATCTTAGATTCACTCATAATTGGTAATTTGGTATTTATATTTATCGATGTTTCAGGTTTTCTACTAACAACCCTTTTGTTTTGTAGTTTGTAGTCCTTGTTAATGAGTATTATAATGTATATTATCACAATTTTATAATTGTAGTTATAATTGTTCTCTCCAGAGTGAATTTGAGAATGGTGCTTGTGCCTGATTGGTTTCTGTATTATGGGAAAAATAGATAAAATGAAAATCTGAAAAAATGGATGCAATGAAAATGGGAAGACACAGTGAATCTATGGCCATGTGCTGCCAAAAGATGGTGATCTTGTTATATATTGCATTGGTGAAAGAAGTGAAGTTGGAATGCTTGATACAGGAAAAAATACAGTGGAAAAGCATTCACAAGCATTATAATACTTACCTATTTTGGAAATCTTTCAAAGTTACTATGATTCCCACTAATCATAACTCGTAAGATCATTTCTTGCATGAGCACATGATAGGCAAAGTTCTGAATTTGGAAGTTACAATTTTGTATTAGGAAGTTATAGCATAATTATTTTATATTAAATTCAAATTAGACAGTTATATGTTATGATGTAACATTTGTGTAATTAAAATGGAAACAAGAGACATTTTCTGAATTCAAACTCCCCCTTGTGTATCTTTATTCTATGTAAGATCTTGTGTGCTGAAAAAAAGCTTTTACAAAATAGAAGTCTTTGTTTTGAACTTCGTGAGTTTTGGGTGTTTGATGATTTATTCATTGGAAGAAAATGTTCAGCTGATTTGATAAAGGCAGTGTAATTGTATGGGTAAACCCTCAACTTTGTCCGTAAGATTGTATCCGTCAATCACTTTAGTCCCTTTTGTCCCTTTTTAAAATTTACTCCCAAACTTTGTAAAAAGGCACTCTCCTTAGTCTTTATCTTTCGCTTCGTCCAAGCAGGATCTGAAGTATCTGCCTTATTGGGTCGAATGCCTTCTGCTGTGGGTTATCAACCCACTCTTAGTACTGAAATGGGTTCTTTACAAGAAAGAATCACTTCTACCAAAGAGGGGTCCATAACTTCTATTCAAGCAGTTTTAGTCCTTTTCTATCTCATTTTTCATTGACATTAAGGACGACAATGAATGACTACAAACTCAGGACTAAATAAGAATCTTTAAAAGTCAGGACTAAAGTGACTGACACCAAAAACTAATTTAAGGGTTTACCCATTATTGTACAGATGCATATCAAAGACTGGTTTTCTTCTTCCTTGCAGAAATTAATTCCCAATGATAATGTACACTTCAGAAACACCCTTTTTCTTGGCTTATACTCATTGTATTATAATATAATATTCATGATCACACAGGGTGATTTCTTAGTACATTTTATGGATATTGCCCGAGATGAACTGGCTAAAAAGCATGATGAAGTCTCAGTTGAGAAGCTGCAGGTATAGTAATGAAATATCCTTCAATTTACCCTAAGAGTGTGTTTGGATGGAGAAATTTTAAATTCTGAGAAATTTTAAATTTTAAGAATTTCAAATACTTCAATTGAAATTCTTTTATTTTCAAAATTTTGTGTTTGGATAAAAAAAATTAAAATTATGAGGATAAAAAAAATGAATGAAAAAAAAAGAAAAGATATGATTGGTGTGCTAGTTATACGTGTTCCTCTATGCTTACACCGGAATAATATTTTAGGAGCTCAGACCGTATTTTTTGAAGAAGACGGTAAGAAGAGAATTTCAATTTCTCACCTTTTAAAAGGAAATTGAAATTCCAAAATTTTAGTTGTTTAAAATTCTATTTTAAAATTTCAAAATTTTAAATTCTTCATAAAAAGTATTCAAACAATGAATTTTAAATTACAGAAATTCAAATTCTCTGATAAATTACTTTCCTCAGTTAAAATTTTCTATCCAAACACACTCTAAATTTTTTGTTCTCCTAGTAAATTTAATTTGTCAATTGCCTATTTTAATTTTGAAAGGGGCCTATATTCTAATTATGTGGTTTTCCTTTTCTATTTTATTGTTTTCCTCTCTGTTGTTTACTTTCTTCTAGACCTTGCATTGCGTACTACAGCAGCTTCACCAGATCTTTTTCATGAAGGCTTAACCTGTGTTGTGGTAAGTAACTAACTCAGCTTGCACGAAACTCTCAGAGCTGTAAACTTCAGTATTCACACATGAAATGAACATTTCACTTTCAAGAAAGATCTTCTCAGCTTAGAAGGTTGGACACATTTAATGATCTTGAAGTTACTCTGAGAAACTCTGGTGTCAATGATCTGGAGGAGCCTGTTAGCATCACTAGCCTTGAAACATTTTCACTAAGTTACAATGTCTTTTCTTCTCCATAAGTTTCTCAGTGTCCCTTGCATTTGCATCATTAATGCTCTATTTTTGGTTTTGGTTTCATGTGCACTGGCCACTGTCTATAGTGTTATCACTGTATAATGGTTTGCTCTCTATCACTGTGGGTTGTCTGCATTATTCTCAATTTATTATATTTCAATTAGCACTAAAATCTTCTATTATCTTACTTTGGTGACTAAAATATATTTTATTTCATAAATCTCTCTTGCAGGTCAGGTGGTCTTAGATGCACCATTGCACCTCAAAAGTCCGCAAAATTGTCAAATTTTATGCGTTAATCCACTTGTTGTTTCTGCAAGTTCAAGTGCTCAATTGACTTAGTGTTAGAAATGTGAGGTTATTATTGTTTAGTAGCTTTAGCAGGTGTGATATTGTTAGATAACAAAAGCTCCAAAAATATAATTTGTCTGAGTGCATTTGAATGCTATAACTCTCTCTTCTCAGTCTCTGAATAAAGTTAGAAGACTGAAAGGCTCGTTAGTGGTAGTGGTTTTAGTTCTTTCTACTTTTGAGTATGTCATGGATCAAGGAAAAAAAGCCATAAAAGAAAAAGTCTAAGGTTGAAGTAGGAGCTTTCCAATATCGTTTATCAAATAGAAATAACTAATTTAGAGTAACAAGTATTTCTAAGTTGTTCCATTTAATTTTACAGTCATATAGTATAGATATGTGAACATTATTTTAAGTTCATGTAATTTTTTATTTTATAAGTTGTATCCAGATTGCTCTGTTTCTGATGCAATCCTACCCCGCAAGGGCATTGGATAGAAAACTCCAAGTAGATTGGGCCAGATATGCAAGAGAAGGCCCTAGGGTTCTTATGAGCCTTAGGGTAGATTTCGGGCCCATGGGCTAAGTACGAGCCCACTTATCTTTGTAAATATTAGATTAAGGTTTCATTATTTTTGGGCCTTGTATTTAGGGCTCCATAATGTAGGTAGGGTACTCTAGAAATATAGGATTTTTCAGCCCTTGAATTTTAGGACACCTAGACTAGTTTTTGTATTAGGGGTAGTTTTGTAATTTCACATGCACTAAGTGGATATTTGATGTGTGTGGTTGGAAATAAATTTAATTGAATTGGTAGAAGCCCAATCCAATTAAATTTTAGAGGGGGAGGTGAGCATTTGCTTACTACACCCCATTGCCACATCATATAGTCACATTTTGTGCATGTCCTTCATGCTTTTCATGCCTCATGACACCTAAGCACACTTAGTGGAGAATCTTGAAATTAATCTTGGATTAGTGGGCTGAACCATAACTAAAATTCACTAATCATAATTAGTGAAATTTTGGCTCCAAAGTTTGGCTCCACAAATTCAATTTCAAATTCAAGTGAAATTTGAATTTCCTTCCAATTTTGTGTGACACTTAGGCTATAAATAGAGGTCATGTGTGTGCATTTTTTTCAACTTTGATCATTTGAATATTAAAATTCAGATTTCAAAGCTCATTTGGAGCACAAAATTTTGTGCTCTTCTCTCCCTCTCCCTTCATTCATCTCCTTCTTCCTCCAAGCTCTTATCCATGACCTCCTATGGTGGTGAACTTCTTCTAGACTCATCTTCTCCTTGAAGTGGCGTCTCCTCTCTCTCTTCCTTCTCCATTCGGCTGTCATTCATCTTCCAAGAAGTAAAGGAATCCATTGATGAAGAAGATCCTAGGCCTACAAGCTCCAATGGAGCTTGCATCAGTTTCTCTAATAATACTGTATTCTAGAGCACAAAATTGATCAAAAGGACACATTACTCATTCAGTTCCCTTCATTGATAATTAGTCTCATAGGATATGCTTATACATTTTTTTCCCGTGCTACTTAGTTTATTATTGATATACTATTATTTGTTTTGACTGATGAGTTTTTCTTGCTCCACCAGGTTAGGAATTGGGTCCGGTTTCACCTCACCTAATTTGGCACCCTCCACAATTGGACCAATAGTTTTGAAGGGTGTAAACTATGCCTCTGGTGGAGGTGGAATCTTTGTGACCATCATGATATCAAAACTCGGAGTTCAGCTCATTGTAATATTTTTCAGCATTATAATTTTATAAAGTCCTTTGTTTTGTTTCTAAATATTTCTCCTACAAATTTTGGTGTTATGGTTACTAACTTACTATTATATTAACATTTCACCACATGCAAGGGTTATTCAATCTGGGAGCTAAAAAATTTGTTGTGGCAAATCTGGGGCCTACTAGTACTGGGTGTGTATACCAAGCCAAATGTAGTCAAATGACTGATAACTTGAAAGATGGAAAGGAATCAAATTATAGTTTCGGAAAAAACTACACATACATCTCAAATTTGGAGTATACATGTATGAATGGAAAAGGAAAAAAAACAAAAATAAATAAATGAAGAGAGAGAAATTAATAAATTTAACAAATGATGTGGTGTGAAATAAATATAAAAATAGGAGAAAAGGATAAAAATGAGATAGAAAAATAAATCTGGGTGTATGAATATAATAATCATATAGTTTCTAATTTATTCTCAATATCACATGACTGAGATTTTCATGTGGATGTTGCAGGTTCTTATTATCAATTCCTTCAATTCTCTTAGTGTTACCAACCTGAACATGATTAATAGTCCAAAATCTCACATACACGTAAATGGTTGTGAGAGTGCCACATTTTCTCATATTAATATTAGTGCTCCTGGTGATAGTCCTAACACTGATGGATTTGACATTTCTACTTCCAAAAATATCATGATCGAAGATTCAACTATAGCAACTGATAAATTAAAAAAAGTTTTCATCTAATGAAAATATATACAGTATCGAATTTCAAATTAGTGTCTTTTTTTTTTACTATATGTGTAATTTGAACTTACACTGTCTTTATAATTAAACAGGTGATGATTGTATTGCCATCAATGGTGGCTCCTCCAACATCAATTGTGCATTTGTATGTAACATTTTTTGTTTCTAACACATGGAGTGATGCATAGCTTTTCTTGGGAAACAAAAATAAGGAGACTCCATTGCAAGCTACGTCTCCACCTGGAACTCCTAATGGTCTAGTGAGCAACTTTGAGATGAAATCATTTGATGGTTCTACCAATCCATACTTGGGCTTAACTGCCATACTTGCTGCTGGCATTGATGGACTTTGTAGGAAGCTTTCTCTTCCTGAACCTGTTGGTAAAGATCATAAATCCTTTTATTGGTTGTTATGAGATTTAAATAACTTAAAATACTAATCTCAGGAGGGAGAACATATCCGTTTTTGGTAGTTTGATTTTTCTCCTTCAAATTTTTTCTTGAATGAATTTCAAATGATATTGAATAGAAATTTTTTCTTGCCTGTTCATACTGTCTTGTTTATAATTACTTATTGTCTAGTTAGAGAAACTAGACCTGCACAATGCTCGCTACCTTGTAAAGAAACAACTTGCTCGTGGTTTAAGGCTCAATTATGTTGAAATTCTGGCATTAAGAGGTACAGTGTTTTTCTTTTTTTGCTGCATTTCCTGTAGTATACTATGATTGAAATTCCTGTGAAATTAAGATTGAAGAAATAATATTTATTGTTTTAGGTTGATTGATTATTATGATTGGTATATAGATGTTTTAGAGGTTTCAAGGAAGGAGTTTGCTACCAAGATCAATCATTTCCCATTTTTATTTATTGGGCTTGATTATCATGAAATGATTGGTTTAAAAATATTTTGATGAATCTAGTTTCTATTTTTTTTCTTCAGAGTATCGTACCATAGGCCTGAATAACATGAATCCAAGAATTTTTGTTGCCAAATGTAGCTTGTTTATCATAACTTTCATGGTTTCAAGTTAAGATGTTTCATAACTTATATAAAGTAATTTTCCTGGATCATGAATTCCTGATGCAACAATGTTGCATTTTTCAATGAATGAATTTTACTCCTGATGTTGTTACTAATATATTCACTATGGATTAGCCTTATGCAGTTTTTTACTGTTGGCAGGATCATGTGGGCTTTATTATATTAAGCCTGAGTAATTTCATGAGTTTGTCTGACCTTTTTTTTTTTAATTTCACTATTCCCTATGATATAGAAACATGGAGCATGTTCTTTTTCATATTACTTATACTTATGTTACTTGTGCATCACAAAAACTTGTGTGGAAACAGCATTCAAGGGCCTATTCTTTCCTCACTTGGAACAATAACTAGCTTGCAAGTGCTGTAAGTGATTTCTTGTTCTTCTTAGTTCTTTTGGCAGATTGATTTATTTGTCTTTATTTCTTAGGTCATACAATATATGGTACAATGCCAATATGATATTCTCATCTTCAGCACAGGAATATTAGGAATTGATGAAAACTCCAATCCTCTCTTCAAATTTTGATTTTGAATTAAGCCTTAGAGGAATTAGTGGACACAATGTGCCTTCTAGATGTGTATGTTGCTTTGCATCTCTTCCTTTCCCCTTTTTCTGATGTTGCTTATTTATATTTTTGTGTTTGAACTCATTGTCGAGATTAAAGTTTTGTGAACAATTACTACTTGAAGGCTAAAAATAGTTTACATCTATTTTCATGGCATGTCTTGTAAATATTGTCACTTTGATATTTATTTATACAGGAAAATTGTGAGTCTAAAAATAGTGCAGTTGACTGAGTCTTTAGACAGGTTTGTCCATATACAGATATCATTGAAATTGCTTTTAGATGGTTTTAAAATTTGGAATCAAATGGAGCTGAAATTTTTGTGGGTTTCTCTTAATAGAAGGAATTCGGATTCCATTATTTTTTTGGGATGAAGCAATGATGGCTGGAATTCCTCACTGTTGTAAATGCTGATAATTTAATAAATTTAAAGATGAGTTTTTATTTTATTATTGTTTTGCTGGTGAAGATGGCCAAATCAAATTTTGGGACATGGATAATATTAATCTTTTAACAAGCCCTGATGCAGAGGGTGGACTATAGGTGGAGTTAACTTTTTTTAAATCTTTTGTATTCAAAATTCTTGCTAATGCTAATGGTCTTAACTTAACAATTAGAAATTTATATTTAAGTATTATGACTAATGTTTCATTTCTATTAATATTTGCACAAGCATGTTGGATTAGCTTGTTATTTTTCTAATTTATTCTACTGGTATCTTAATTCCACTATGCCATACCCTTACATACCGTGGAGGACTTGACATCTTTTGGATATCTTTATTATTTGATGTCTGTATTTCTTTGTGAAATTATTTGGTTTAATCAAGTTGTTTGAAGTTACTTTATTAGACATGAATTATGCATTGCATCTGTTTTTTTTTTTTTCATTTTAAATGCTATTATTTTTAATTTGTCTCATATTTTCTCTTGGGGCTATCTTCTACTTGATATCTAAATTGTAGGGTCATTAAAAGCGAATTACTGGTTTGGCCTTTTCAACCTGTCTTGACATCCTGGTTTCATCTAGTGCTAATGCTCAAGTACTTCTTTTAACTATTCTCCTTTCATTTTGGATTCAAGGTGATTTGGAAAACCTCATGCATAATAATTTCTTTTGGAGATCTCTGTTAGTTATCTGTCTTTGGATTATTTGTAATTATTCAATGTTACCTTAGATTTGCTTCCCAGTGTAAAGGATAACAGGATAGGCTTAGAGGAAGTTGCCAATTCTTAATTTGTTGTTCAGTATAATTTTTTTGTTTTGTTTCTGTGAATGTATAGTGTCTTTTCATAATAATTTACTTAATTGAAATAATTTCCGTACAACTTTTAATTTTTAATTGTTTTTACAAAAAAGACATTCTAAGACTTCTTTCAATTTTTAAAAGAGAAGAGAAAAATGGTGTTGGCTATTGAATCTAATACTGCAACTTTTTTCTCTAAGAATTAATTTGGGGTATTAGGGATTTACTATTATTTATGAATTTATACGAACATACATGCATGTATTATTTTATTAAAACTTTCCATTTTTTATTATTTTATTAGAATTGATATAGAAATTTTGTTATTAACCTTATATATTATTTTATTAGAATTTTCTATTTTTGTATTATTTTATTAGAATTTTTTTATTTTTTTAAAAAAATATTCTAAGATTTTTATATAAAAAAACGTATTAGAAAGTGTATATTCTAAGACGATTTTTGGAAAAATCATTTTTGAATCCTCCATATTTTAATTTTAAAAAAAGAGACTTTTTTAAACGGTTCTTTAAAAAACAGTCTTAGAATCTTTAATTTTTTTGATTTTTTAAAAAGAACTAGGATTCTTAGATGATTTTTAAAAAATCGTCTTAGAATCTTCATTCTTTTTTATAAAAAAACATTCTAAGATGATTTTATGTTTAAAACCGTCTTAGAATGATAATTTTTCTAAAATATTTTTTTAGAAACTATTATAAAAAGTCTCGACTTTCCACAAGATTGACTACAAAGACGATTCAAAATCGTTTTAAAATTTATTAGAAAACCACCATGGAAACAGGTTTTTTAGTAGTGATAATTTCATAGTTAAATTGATAAATAGATATATTTTATATAAAACTGCTAAATAATTAATAGTATAATAAATACTAAGTTTATGCACATCAATCCCTTCTATTATAAAAAAAAATATATCAATCCATAAAATAATGCATTGGTCCTTTATAATGCTCAATATGCAATTTTAATCCATCTATAAAATAAAGAAAGAGAATATCATAAAAAAGATAGATAGTAAACATAATTAAAAATATTTGACAACACATGGGACCAAAGCGTGCAGGTTCCTCCCCTCCCACACTTATTATTTGCAAGACCACAAATAAAGAGGTTGAAACTCTTCATAATATATTGAGCACTTTTGAGAAAGCGTCTGGCCTCTGTGTTAATTTTTCCAAGTCAAAAATTTTCTTTAGGAAAAATACTCAGCAAAGCGTCAAAGATAATATTTCCAGCTTCCTAGGTGTTTCTAAACGCTTAGGAACATTGAAATATTTGCCATCAATGATAGGAAGAAAGAAAAAGGCTATGTTCAACTGTTTGAGAGATAGGATCTAGAACAAAATAAATCGTTGGTCTAGCATACACCTATCAAAAGTTGGGAAAAAATTTCTACTTAAACTAGCCAGTTTAGCCCGTGCCAATCCATGGGCCTGATACTTCTATTTCAGTATTGAAAAGTTAAAATAATTAATATTGAGTTACATGTAGATAATAAAGTATGATTTTAAGGTAATGTGTTAATATTATATATTGTTTGATATATTGTTTGAAATAAAAGAAAGGATATACAATAAAAATATGTGGATCAAACGCTTACATTATTGGATAATATATACCTCACTAAGTCATGAAACATCAAGAACACTAAGTTATGAAACATCAAGAGACAGAAAAAAGATATGAGAAAAATATAAGTTAACGAATTAAGTCCATTATTAATCAAAACAAATCATAAACTGTTCAGTCAAAATTAAAAAGAAATTGAAAAATTATTTGATACTGAAAGGTATTGAACTTACAATATTAATAAAAATATGAAAGGAAGGCACGTGAAAGAACCTTTGGGATGCACATAACTAAAATTAGATATTAGTAGTGCTAGCCCATGTTTTCAAATTGTTGGATGCATTTTTTTTCTTTTTTTTTTTATTGAAGAACCTTTGGAATGAACATAACTAAAATCAGATATTAGTAGTATTAGCTCGTGCCTTTAAATTGTTGATTGTATTTTTTTTTTATTTTGATTGAAGAACCTTTGGAATGTACATGATCAAAATCAGATATTAATAGTGTTAACTCGTGCCTTCAAATTGTTGATTGCATTTTTTTCTTCTTTTTGATTGAAGAACCTTTGAGATGCACATGACTAAAACCCGTGCATTTAAATTGTTGATTGCATTTTTTTTTAAAAAAAATAGTATTTGTAACTAAAATTATTTAAATGTCCTAACAGAATACGCTTATTAATTTGAAAATCATGATAATTTTAATATCCTAACAAAATAATTAAAATTCATTAAGTACCTATTAATTTGGAATGAAAACTAACAAAAATACAAATAAAATATGCTTATTAAGTAAACATTAACAAATTGACAACGATTACGGCAAAAATAAATACAAAATCGAAGCTGATTTAAATAATATGTTAAAATTGATAATACAATATTTAAAATTGATCGTTAAGTAACATAAAATTTTTAGTAACAAAACAATAACTGCATCCACTTGACATTAATGGTTAAGGAACAGATTTTAAATGTCTATTAGATCGTTTTAGCTTGTGTTGGTTTAAGATTTAATAACAGAAATTTTGTATTGAATATTACATTGCATTAAAAATTATGGCAGGGTATGTCATTACTGTTTTCAATAATTTTCTTTTTAACTTTTGATGACATTGGTTAGTATTTATCTAGTATATCTATTAAGAGAAATCTTATCCTTTCTCTCCCCCTCCTGATTTTGTAATCTCAATACATTTCTTTTTTACTTAAATATGTTTTCAGGATCCATAAATATTTTTTTATTATTTTTTATCCCTTTAAGTTTATATTTCTAATTTTAATCGTTCTTGTAAGTTGATTTTTTTCTTCAATTTGATCCTTATAAGTTTTTTGTTTGTTTTTTGTTCCTTTTAAGTTTGTGTATTTTAATTTCTAATATTGTTTTGGAATAAAAAAAAGAATGGATATTAATTTGAAATTTATGACGGTTAAGTACTTATTAATTTGAAATGAAAATTAACAGAAATACGAATAAAATATGTTTATTAATAAAACATTAATAAATTGACAATGGCTACGACAAAAACAAATACAAAATTGAAGCTGATTTTAATAATATGTTGAAATTGATACTGTAATATTTAAAATTGATTATAATAATAATTATTATTATAATAATAAATCATTATAAATGATTATTATTATAAATCATTATTATTAATTATTATTATTAATTATAAAAAATATTTTTGTTATTATTATTTTTTAATTTATTATTGTTATCAGATGCAAGGGGAATATCGAAAAGCCATCATGTCACACAGTTAAATTCAAAATGGGATTGGAAGTTCAACATTATTTTTATTGGAAACATTAATTCAGCAAAATAAACATAAAAGACAAAAAATAATAAATGTTGATTGACATTGACGAAAATAATAAATGCTGATTGACATTGATGAAAATAATAAATGTTGATTGATATTGAAGCAGCAAAAACGTAGAAGACATAAAATAGTGGGAAATTGAAGGAAAGAAAACACAGAAGCATTAAAAATAATTTATTTTTATTTTTAACCTGTATAAGCACAAATGTCAAGAATATCTACTTCAGGGATTTTGTACACGTTGATACGTTACCGTAATAAGAACAAAGATATTAGAGAAGATTGAAGATCACTCGTGAACCTCAAAATTAATCATAGTAATAAACGTCATTTTTTGTAAGTAATACAAAGATGAACACGGTAAAGAAATGAGTCCAAACATGGAACACAAAAAAAGATAAAAATAGGCATTTTTGTTCGATGCGATTCAGTGACTCGCCGTTGTCCCGTTTCCCATTTTCGTTCTTCTCCATTCGTCTGAACTCTCCTTTCTGTTCCTCTCCATCACTAAAGTTGTAACCTAAATGCATAAATGAATCTAACATCAAAACTCCATTACCGCATTAATAAACAAACAAATGAAGAAATGGGGAAGAAACAAAGTTGTAGTTATCGGATACCTATGAATGGCGTCCGTTTCTGAGAGTTGTCGTTGTCGGATTGTTTGTTGTTTGTTGTTCTCAGCCAAGAAAATAGCAAAAGTGCAGTCAGTATATAGAAAAGTTAAAGATGTTAAAGCAAAGAATAGAAGAACATGCAACAAAAATAGGGGAAACATATGGGAAACATTCGAATCTGACCGGCAAAACCCCAAGAAACCCAAAATGTTGGACCACAGTCAAGAAGGGTGAGGAACACACAAAAAAAAGCAGACAATCGAAGAACACATGGAAGAACATATGAGAAACTTATGTGAACCATTCGACCGTCACAGGAAAAACCCCCAGAAACCAAAAAAATTAGGTCTTGGAAAAGCACAAAAGCGAAGCACACAAAATGATGAACATGCAATAGAAATGAAAGGCAAAAAATTTGAATTTGACCAAGCAGGAGGAACAACAAAAAATTTCATCTTTTGTACTGCGAGAACAAACAAATAAAAAAAAAGGTAGAGCAATTGAAAAAATAACAAAGCCTTTGTGTTCTAAAAGATAATAGGACGAAGGCTTTAAAAGTAAAATAGTTAAAAAAAGTAACAAAAATGTGGGTATAGGCCACAAAACAAAAGCAGAACAAAAGAAACACTAAATGTAAAGCAAGAACAATGCTCAACCTTAGTCAAGAAGGGTGAGGAACAAAAAAAAAAAATCTTTTGTACTGCCAGAACTAACAAATCCAAACAAAGGCAGAACAATGGAAAAAAAAAATCAAGCCTTTGTGTGTCGAAGGGTCATGAAACTAAAGAAAATAGCCCAATGATATAGATTTGAGCTGTAAATTCAAGGCAAACAAACAGGATGAAGGCTGAGGAACTTAGAAAACATAACAAAGGCAGAACAAAAGCAACACGAACCTGTTGAGGTTCTAGCTCTAGCGTAGCTAACGTCAAACACGAAATGGAAGAACATCTATTTTTTTCTTCACGTGATGAAAACGGAACCGGTACACAACAACACCAAGGCATTGTCTTCCATTGCAGTGGGTTATTAAGAGAGAGAAAGAGTGCAGACATTTGGTGTGAAGTGTAAAAAGAAAGAGTGTTATGAAGAGAGAGAATGAGAATGGAAAACGGTGAGTGAGAACGGGAAAATGGTAAAAAAAAAATGGGCGCTTGACATTTCTTATGGGAAGCAGAAGAAATGCAATAAATTAATAAAATAAAAAAAATAAATGTTTGACAATGACGTTTTTGGGCAGGAAGGTGGATTGTTGGCAAGATGACCCGTGGCAAAAAAAAAGGCTCAGATGGCATTGTCAGAGCCTTGTTTGTATATATATAATAGAAGATTAGTGGCCCAGGCAATCCCATCCTATTGCATGAGTACCTTTTTGCTTCCTAATTCCCTTGGTGATGAGATTCAAAACATGCTAAATTCTTTTTGGTGGGGCCCAAATAAGAATTCTGGAAGAGAGATAAATTAGTTTAATTAGGATCACGTAACCTAGAAAAAAGAACATGGAGATTTGGGTTTTCGTCATCTTTATGGCTTTAACTCAGCCATGCAGAGAACCAAGGTTGGAAATTCCTATCTGACTAAGATGCTATTGTAACTAGAGTCTTCAAAGTTAAATACTTTGCTTAGGGGAACCTTTTGGAAGCTAATTTGGACCACAACCCAAGCTTTATTTGGCGTAGCATCTATTCTTCACAGGTGGTCGTTAAGCATGCATTAGGTGGCGTTTGGGAAATGGTAAAAGCCTCATTGCATGGAATGATCCTTGGTTACGCGATACTGACAACCCGAGATAGTTTGGAAGATCTTAGAGTTTGTGAACTCATTGAGCCTACTACTAAAACTTGGCCCAATGATGATATTCAGCATAATTTCAATTCGAGTGATGCTGCAAGATTCTATCCATGCCAATCCATTTTGTAGAGGATGAAGACAAACTGGTGTGGAATTATAGCAAGGACAAAGATTACACCATCAAGTTTGCGTATTATCATGCCATGGAATTATTGATTTCTCACTTACGTGTGGAAGGTGACTAGAAGCTCATTTGGGATATGCATTTTCCTCAAAAAATAAAGCTCTTCATATGGAGATTGGTTTGAGATTGCCTCCTAACTAGACTCTGGTTATCTACAAAAGGAGTTCAATGCCCCATCATTTGCCCAATGTGTAACAGGGAGCCAGAAACGACATGACACACTTTCTTTGGATGCTCAAGAATCACTACTCTTTGGGTTGAAGCTCAATGTCGATGCATAATCCAACCAATAGTGGACAACTTAATTTTATTTCCACGCTTCGCACTATTACATGTGACTTTTAACAACAGTTTTTGTGTCTAACACTTAATAAAAATGTTACTAAAAACCTTTGGTCACATTAAAAAATGTTGTCAAATTATAAATAAATGTTATTGATATGTTTTTACGATACTTTATTAAATGTTGTATATAGTTCATGTTGCTAAAGCCTAAAAATATCACAAAAAGATTTTAATAACATGGATTATGCAACATTTGGTAAATGTTACAAAAACATTAGTAACATTTATTCATAATTTTGTGACATTTTTCGAATGCCATAAAAAAACATTAGTAACATTTATTCATAATTTTGTAACATTTTTTGAATGTCATAAAAAATTTTTAGTCACATTTTTATTAAGTATTAGATAAAAAAATGTTGCTAAAGATTACATTGTGGTAGTGTTGGTACATTTGGCATTGTCAGAATGAAAAAGTATGGGATGATATTGAGAAACCAGCTATTGTTTCATTTAATTTAGCCAAGGACTATATCCTTCCCAGGAGGAATTCTTCCAAATCCAGAATTGTTGGAGCACATTCACATATAGTATCCTAGGGTGCTAGCATTTCTCAATGGAAAAAGCCAACTGCAGGTACACTAAAGTGTAATATAGACACAACAATTTTTCAATAGGAAAAAACCGTTGGGCGTGGTGCTTGCATTGACAATGCTGAAGGTGCTTTTGTAGCATCCATTAAATCCTACAGAACTGGTGTTCTTCCAGCACTAGAAGCAAGAACTTCTTTATTGGTTGCTATAACATGGGTTCATGATCTGATGTTGCAAAATGTTGTTTTCAAAATGGACTGTAAGTATTTCTTTGACAGTTTGCATTCTCCATCCTCCATGGAAAGCAAGCTGGGTACTGTTATTAGAGCTTACAAGAATGCTGTCACCTTGATAAGCAACTCATCTTTGAGTTTGATTCCTAGACAAGTTGTTAGGAACGCAATGGACAATTCTGGACTTCGAGGGCCAGACCTCCTAAAATAAAAGAAAGCTAAGTTTTGTGTTTTCAATTCATACTCTACCTTATTTCATTAGATGGTATTTATAATGGATTACAATAACAAAATTTGTAATTCTATGATGACAAGTCCTAACAGAAATGAGAGAATATTCCTAGTAATGGCAGACAGGATCAAGGCACAGATCCTTAGATGTCCAGCTCAGCAGAAACGGTTATCCAGCTCAGCAATCCTGCTCAGACAAAGTCCTTGAGGGATGTTGGTGCTCTGTTCTTCCTTCTTGGTCTAATTTCTCTAGCTGCTGCTGCCTTGCTATCATCCTTCACCCCTTCCGGAAGCACCTTGTCCTCAAGGTGATAAGCTTCACGCAACTGATCCCAGTTCTCCCAAGTGGTATCATCAGGTGATAAACCTTGCCATTGAACAAGGACCTCTAGTTTAGAATCTGCAGAGTTACGCGTGTTGAGGATGGCTAACGGGGTAATCACAAGGTGATCATTCTCATAGCGAGCAGGCAATGTGCTGCAATACTGGTCATTATCGGGCTCTGGAGAACGAAAAGGCTTGAGGAGTGAACTGTGGAAGACAGGGTGTATATGAGCATCCTCTGGTAACTTAAGCCTATAAGTTGTTGGCCCAATATGCTCAATGACCCGAAAAGGCCCATAAAATGTCTTGTCATGTTTGGAGAACCCACTGGGTTAACCCGTCACTGACTTCTGACGATGTGGTCGTAGTTTGACCAGGACCATGTCGCCAACGTTGAAGTGAACATCGCGCCTTCTAGCATCAGCAAAGTGTTTCATACGACTCTGGGCTTTCTCCAATTTCTTCTTAATTTCCTCGAAAATAGCTTGACGATCAGTGAGCATGTCTTCAACGGCAGCAATGGTGGAATCACCTTCCAAGTATCGTGGAAAATTGACAGTCTTCTTACCAAAAGTAATCTCATACGGGGAGAGACCGGAGCTTGAATTCCAAGAGGTATTATACGACCATTCCACCCATCGCAAGAGCTTGCCCCAGGAAGATGGCTTCCTATGAACAAAAGTGCGAAGGTATTGCTCGATCACTCTGTTCAGGATCTCGGTCTGTCCATCAGATTGAGGGTGATATGCAGAGCTGAGCCTGAGCTTCGTGCCACTCAAATGAAAAAGCTCCTGCCCAAACCTACTGAGAAATAAGGGGTCACGATCGAAAACTAAGCTGCGGGGCATTCCATGAAGTTTTTCGACGAGATTCATGAAGAGAACGGCCACCGTGTATGCAGTGTGTCGCGTGGGCAACATTTCGAGATGAATGCCTTTGGAGAAGCGGTCAACGACCACGAGAATAACGGTATGGCCTTGGAACGCCGGGAGCCTTGTGATGAAGTCGAGGGATAAGTCCTCCCATGGGTGCAAGGGTATCGGTAAGGGGCAGAGCAATCCCGCCGGCTTGCGAGTTTCATACTTTGTGTGTTGGCAATCAACACAGGAAGCGATAAAGCGTTCTACATCCTAGCGAATTCCCTTCCAGTAGAAGTTCTCCGTCAATCGTGCTAAGGTCTTGGCTATGCCCATGTGGCCGCCGGTTGGGGTAAAATGGTACTCCGAGAGCAGTGTTGAAGTAAAAGGTAGAGCTTGGGGAAGCCAAATACGTCCTTTATGGAGGATCAAATCATTAGTGACTGAAAAATCTTGATGGACATCTGGTTGATCAAGGATAGATTGGCGGAGTTGAACAAATTCATTGTTTTGGTTCAATTGTTGTCGGAGTTCCTGCAAAAAGGTTAAACAGGGCACTGACAAAAACATTAAATTAGTGGAAGAAGATTCCGGCAACCTGGAAAATGCGTCTACAGCCTTATTGGAACTACCGGAACGATACATGATGGTGTAATCATATCCCATCAAGCGAGCGAGATACATTTGCTGCTCAGGTGTTTGAATCACCTAAGTAAGCAACTCCTTCAAGCTGCGATGATCAGTCAGGATATGGAAACGGCGACTGAGGAGATACTGGCGCCATTTCTTAACGGCAGTAGTGATTGCAAACAATTCTCAAACATATGTCGAAGCACCCATTATTTTCGGAGGAAAAGCTTTGCTAAAATACGCAATGGGATGGCACTGTTGGGACAACACAACTCCCATGCCTGTCCTAGAAGCATCTGTTTCCACCGTGAAGGTGAGGGAAAAATCTGGCAATCATAAAACAGGAGTAGATGTCAGCATTTGTTTAAGGTGAACGAAGGCAGCATGAGCTTCCTCAGTCCACTGAAAAGGATCCGCCGTGACCAATTTGGTCAGAGAGGCCGCAATGGTTGCATAGCCGTGAATGAAGCGTCTATGGAAACCAGCAAGGCCCAAAAAACTCCTGAGAGTGCGTGCTGACTGCGATTTCGGCCATTGCTGTATGGCCTGCACCTTGGCCATCACTGGTTCAACTCCCTGTGTCGATACCACATGGCCCAGGTATTCAACTTGAGGTTGAGAAAACATGCACTTGGAAAGTTTCAGGACGAATTGTTCCTGCAACAAAATTTGAAAAGCTTGCTCTAAATGAAGCACATGATCCTCCAACGTGGCGCTGTAAATTAGAATGTCATCAAAGAAAACAATAATGAATTGACGAAGGTAAGGACGAAAGATTGTATTCATTGTGGCTTGGAAGGACGAGGGGGCATTGCATAGCCCGAAGGGCATCACCCGGAATTCAAAGTGCCCATGGTGTGTGCGGAAGGCAGTCTTGCAGATATCTTCTTCAGACATGAGAATCTGATGATAACCTTGTAATAAATCTAATTTAGAGAACCAGGAAGCGCCACCTAATTCGTCCAATAGCTCGTCTATCGTAGGTATTGAAAAACGATCCTTGATAGTGAGGGCATTAAGTGCTCTGTAATCCACGCAAAATCTCCAGGTTGCATCGTGTTTCCGAATGAGGAGCACCGGAGAAGAAAATGGACTCGTACTTGGGCGAATAATCCCCCTCTGCAACATAGAAGCTACCTGTGATTCAATCTCAGCTTTCTGATAATGTGGATATCTATACGGGCGCACATTAACAGGTTGTGAATTTGAGGTTAAGTGGATATGGTGGTCTGTTGGCCGGGAGGAAGGGAAAGTAGTGGGAGGTTGAAACAGTGAGGCGAATTTGGTTAAGAGTGACTGGATTGCGGGTGGGCAGAGAGGATTGGATGTATCGGAAGGGGATACGTCTAGGGGGATAACGAAAAGGTGGAAGTAAATGCTGGCTTCGGCAGTGCGAACCAGACGCCGGACTTGGTTGGAAGTGAGAGGTTGGAGGGTGGAAGTATCTTCGCCCGTGAATTCAATAATGCGTCCATTATGCATGAATTTCATCGAGAGTGAGGTGTAGTCCGTTAAGATTGGACCTAGAAAGCGTAACCACTGGACCCCCAGTACAACGTTGGCACCACACAGAGGCAACATGTGAAGGTCAACGAGGAAGACAATGTTCTGAATTGTCAGTGGCACCGCTTGACAAACTTGGTGGCAATGAAGGAATTGACCATTGCCCACCATAACTTTCAAAGGCATGGTAGGACGAGGAATAAGGCCCAATCCAGCAACCATGGAGTCTTGAATGAAATTATGGGTGCTACCCCCATCTACAAGGATTAACACCTGATGATCAGCAACAAGGCCGAAAAAGCGCAAGGTTTTTGGTGCTAATGGTCAAGTGAGAGAGTGCAAGTTGAGTTGGGCTTCGTTTAGAACAGATGGGTCAGGCGGGTCGGGTTCCAGGCCCAACACGTTATATTCTTCAGCGGGTTGCTCGTCCTCATCAGCCACTAAGAGGTTTACCCTAGAATTGCAACGATGACCACGATGGTAGCGTTCGTCGCAATTGAAGCATAAGCCTCGCTCTCTGCGCGAAATCAGTTCCTCTGGGGTGAGGCGTTTCAAAGGGATGATGGAGAGAGGCTTGGCTGCGGAACCTGAAGGAGAAAGAGGTAGCGAAATTGGGGGTGGGCCTGAGGGTGGAGGCTGAGAGGGAAATGGGGTCGAGCGAGGGCGCATCGCCCGTCGCGCCTCGAAGAGCTTTTCTTCTTGCAGTCGTGCAAGACCAGCAGCTTGGGTAACCGTTAATGGTTGCAATGGCTGAACCTCGCGACGAATATCCGCATTGAGGCCTGAGACGAAGCAGCTGAGGAGAAAGTGAGGTGGGAGACCCACGACGCGGTTCGCGAGATCCTCGAATTCAGAGAGGTAAGCCTGCATTGTGGTTTTCTGGGTTAATTTGAACAGGGCTCCAGTTGGATCCTCGTACTGGGAGGACGCGAAACGAGTTTGCAAGGCATGAAGGAAACTCTGTCAGGAGGAAAGTTGGCCATTACCGGCCATCCACTGATACCAGGCTAGAGCACGGCCGTCCATGTAGAAGGACGCGATGGTGAGCCGGTCGTGGTCTGGGGTGTGGTGATATTCAAAAAATTGAGTGATTTTGAATATCCAACCCAAAGGGTCAGACCCATCGAACCGGGGCACATCAAGCTTGACTCGAGGAGGATGGGATGGGGGTGAGGATGGGGAAGCATGGTGAGGTGAGGTGGGTGAAGGTTCAGGGGATTTAGTGGCCAAGGTTGAGATGAGAGTGTCAAGTTTATGGGTCATGGTCTATAGGCTTTCGCTGAGGCTGAGCTGATGGATGGTAAGCTTAGCGATGGCATCTTCCAGTTTGTCAGAATTGGATTTCGAAGCCATGAGTGCGAGACGAGAGCACCAAATTGTTAGGAACGCAATGGACAATTCTGGACTTCGAGGGCCAGACCTCCTAAAATAAAAGAAAGCTAAGTTTTGTGTTTTCAATTCATACTCTACCTTATTTCATTAGATGGTATTTATAATGGATTACAATAACAGAATTTGTAATTCTGTGATGACAGGTCCTAACATAAATGAGAGAATATTCCTAGTAATGGCAGACAAGATCAAGGCACAGATCCTTAGATGTCCAGCTCAGCAGAAACGGTTATCCAACTCAGCAATCCTGCTCAGACAAAGTCCTTGAGGTATACTGGTGCTCTGTTCTTCCTTCTTGGTCTAATTTCTCTAGCTGCTGCTGCTGCCTTGCTATCACAAGCAAATCTAATTCTTCACACTCTAGCTAGGGTGCCTAGATTTAATGCTAATCCACTTTCTTTTGATATTGTACCAGATTGTATTCATCAATTGATTATTAATGAAATGAGATAAGTTCTATGCATTAATTTTTTTTAATAATACAAGATAAAAGAATCAAAATAAATGAAAAATATAAATGCTACTAAAATATAAAATGTAAGAGAAAAATGATTATGTATTGATAGTGTAAAATTATTTTAAATGTAAAAGCTTTTAAAAATAAAAATTAATTAATAAGTTTAATGTATATACACCGATAATGTAAAACTGAGTTATTGAATTAGTTTAGTTGAAAAAAAGTTGAACCAATTGCAATTAATTTATTTCATGTTTGAAATAAAATTAGAATTTAATTTTTATGTATTGCCAATGTAAAAACTTACATAGTGAAGAATTATGATATTAAGATAAGGCTTAAATATGTTTTTGATTCCTAATATATACTCGAATTTTACATTTGATCCCTAATATTTGAAAAGTTTTGTTTTAGATCCCTAAAATTCTGAATGATACTGCTTGGCTAATATAGACAAGTTGTATAACTGGCACTATTCTAAGAGATTCTCATTATTATTGATGGCTGATGGGGCAAAGCAATACACTGTTATCTGTATACATGTTCTAGCTGTCGATTTCCTCACAACAAGCTTTAATTGGGATCTTTCTCAAAAGGAACTTAAAACTAGGCTCAAACTTAAGCATTGAGTGTTATCTTATATTACATGTGTACAATAATTGGATATGACAATGCTCATCTTACTATGGCCTTGAATGCCAATCTCAAAATTAAGCTCTTGCTTTTACTCCTCGGCAGGAGGGTCCACCCATCGTCCATGTTCTTTTATTAGATCGATCAAGGCATTGGTTGCATGCTCCATTGCAATTCCACGCTTCACCACAGTCTGTAATGGTAATAATTCCATTCAACTTGTTGTCAAAATCCATTCAGCATATATAGAAAATTGAAAACAAGTTTGGTTTTCTTTTTCAGTTTGTTAAGATTTAGTACTTGGGTATAAAGAACATGTTACCTTCCCAACATAGAGGTCAATCTTCCCGGGAGTGCCTCCCACATACCCAAAGTCTGCATCAGCCATCTCCCCTGGTCCATTTACAATGCATCCCATGATTGCAATCTGATGCAGGAGAAAGTAAACATTGTAAATAAAAGGCTTTTCTCATTTTGTGCAGATAAATCAATTTACATGGTTGCAATTGGATGGTAGGAGCATGATTTAGAGAGGAAAGGATAAGGAGATTACCGAAACACCGGGGAGGTGTGATGTCTTCTCCCGAATTTGTGCACTTACTTCTTGAAGATCAAACAATGTTCTGCCACAGGATGGACATGAGACATACTCCTGCAAGTTCAAGTTAGGCATATCAATAAATAACAAGGCTATTTCTATTTCCTAGTCAATCTATTTCTAGTCTGTGCTTGAATACATACTGTCTTTGTATTTCTCATTCTGCAGCCTTGCAACAAATTGAAAGAAGTGTTTCTAATAAATTCAAAATCCTTGTCTGGCGCTTCCAAAAGAAGTCCATCTCCAAGCCCATCCACCAGAAGGGCTCCAGCATCAGAACCAGCACCAATTACCAAGTCATCTCTATAATAAGAAGAAATGATTAGGTTTCACAAGGACTACATATTTGTTGCAAATTTACCATGACTAGAAAATTACCTGTGAATCCCATTTGGGAACTGAATATGGTGAATAACAGGGAAGTTTAGAGAATTGTCGGATAGGTACTCAAATAACCTGACACCAATTCAAATTTCCAAGATAACAGGATTAGAAAATTTCAATGAAATAATAAAGCTGTAGCATTTCTTTCTTTCCTTGTGTTATCTAAAAATAAATAAAGTTAGTTTTATGGAATGGAATCATATATACAAGAATCTCAGATCAATGTAGACTTGTAATTCATCAATTATGATTTTTACTATTTAGTGCCGATCAGTGAATTCAGAAAGCAAGGTCAGCCAGTTATTCAAATTGGATTCACATTGCCATATTGTTGCAACAAATAATTAATCATTTGCAGTATTCTCACCGCCTGGCCGCATGCACTCTGCTAATTTTGTCTTCTGTATAAGGAAGGTCATGGAGAAGCATAGTAGCATCAATGCCTTTAAGAATGTCCAGTTCTTCATAAGGCTCATCACCTCGTACAGACACAACCAAGCGTGTGCCTAAAAGGTCACCAGTTGATATAAGATCACATGTGAGTTTTGTAATGGAAGAGGAAAAGATGTTATCAAAGTACATGTTAAAAAAAATCCATGGACCTTCCTTTAAATTTTAACAGATGTAGATCCCCCTTTAGCTTTTATGTTATAACTCAAAGCAAGGGATCTCTACATAATTTTCAAAACAAGGTCTGCTTAATGTTATTAAATCTGAAGAGAGGTCCATGTAACTTATTTAGAATCTAAAAATAGGGGTATCAAAATGAACAGCACCTTGTGGCAAAAGCTTATAAGCTCTGGAAGATATTTCCTTAAGGTTTACTAGAACCATGGCATTGGGTAATGGCTTTGTTAGCTGTTCTGACAAAGGAGTTATAACCCCCATGCTAATATCTATCAGTCTCTTGAGTGCTAGTCGCTGATCACAGTACCCAAAATCACAAGGAGGAAACAAAAATCATTTCAATTGTCACATTGACATAGCAAAAATAGTTTGATGGATAATGAAGCAGAACAAGTAAATGCTTCTATTTAGACTTGGCTGCCAAAGTAGAGGTTCTTACAGCATCAGCATCATCTACAGGAGGAACTTCCCGTAATAAAATTGAATCTACAGTTGCCAGATCCTGAAAATATAAGACATACTATGTCAATAACTACTTATATAGATTCACAAGAAATTCATTAAACAAAATAGAGTAACAAAAACCTTAAATGGCATGCCAACAATGAGTTTGGCAGCAAGTGACTTGTAGAGGACCTCTGGCATCTGTAAAAATCAGTGCAGGAAAAATTTTCAGAACGACACTACGCAGCTCCAAATAATATAAGAAAAATAAAGAGAAATAAAATGTGATGCACATAAACAGATAAACTGATAGAGAAATCCAGTCAGACAAACAGAAGGTGAACAAGGGAAGCATTATCCAAATGTTTAATTTTATCAGCCAACAAAGCATTATCCAAATGTTACCTTTAATTGATCCAAGGAGACTGACATGAGAACAGAACCATCACGGTGCAGTACACCTCTGTAATCCACCTCCTCACCCTATACGAAGATGGAGAGTTCAGTAATCAATGTATGCGCAGTGCCAAAAGAAGGATAAAGTAAAAACAATTTCAGAGTTTGAGTGCAGTGTTTAAATAGTTTTAAGGTTTAATTTACCAATTTAGTCCCTATAGTTTTCAAATTTATCCCTTCTAGTTTCTATAGTTAATAAGTGGATGTTTTAGTCTCTTGAAGTTTGATCATTGAATATTTTAGTCCATGAAATTTACATTTTAATTTCCAAAAGGTTCCTATAGTTAAATTTTTTTAATTCCGTTAGTTAAAGAATTTTAACGGTAGAGATCTTTTGGGAATTAAAATATAAACATCAGGAATTAAAAAATTCACTTATTAACTATAGAGACTAAAATGGATAAGTTTGAAAGCTATAGGGACTAAATGGATAGTTAAACCTATTTTTAAAGAGTTTACAATATAACCTCTTTTTGCACTGGCAATTGACCAGATCGGCGCTGAAAGTCAAAATAATGTCTGTGCTTTTCTTCAAAAGGTTCCTGATGGAAGTAATGTCACCAAAGGTAAGTTCTTAGTATTTGAGGAAACCAGACTTTAGAAAGTTTAGGCATGTCTGGTTGAAGTGTTATTTTGAATCATACCACCCCCTTCTGGAGTTCAGAAGCTATCATTCCAAGATTTGCCAACCTTCTGCAAGGGTCTATCTCCTCCTCTGGTGGTTCTGTGAGAGAAACCCTAATTGTATCACCCAATCCATCCTAATGAACAGCATATTGTCAACATACACTGTAAGTTGGTAACGAATGCTACACAGATGGAATAATATTTTCATTTTTATGGCAATTTGAATAAATTTCATTTAATATGAAATCAATCACATGCATACCTGAAGAAGAGTTCCAATGCCTATTGCAGACTTCATCCTCCCATCCTCACCTTCTCCAGCTTCAGTAACACCCAAGTGTAATGGATAATCCCAGCCTTGGACATACATTTCAGCCACAAGTAAGCGGTATGCCTGAACCATGATAACTGGGTTGCTTGCTTTCATAGAAAAAACAAAATTGTGATAGTCTAACTTTCGGCATATCCTTGCAAATTCAAAAGCAGATTCTACCTGTCCAATCATTGCTTTGTAAGAAGGACAATTCTTTGAGGGACACACGTGAATACACAAAAGATGTGTACAGATGCAGAATAAGAGGTGGAAGAACTGCTTACCATTCCCCTAGGCGAGTCTCCATAGTAGCTCATTATACGATCAGAAAGACTTCCATGGTTTGTCCCAATGCGCATTGCTCTCCCATATTTCTTACATTTCTCAACCAATGGTGTGAAAACCTGGCATTTTATAAATCTTGAATAGGTCAACAACTTCATATTTCAGTCATGGTATAATTAATTCTAACAGATTGAAAAAAAGAAAATATACTTTCCAGTTTCCACACATCAAGGACCAAATACAGATATGACAGACATTTCTGGAAATGTTTTGTTTAGACTTTTGTTCAACTTCAGTAAAATCATATTCTTCTTTTTTTCTGGAAAATAAAGGATAAGGATAGAATCTTGTGGACAAAATGATACAGTATCCCACATCCATTTTTTGCATACTCAATTTTTAAGCACATTTACATGATACATAAATTATTCCCACATCTTCAGTAAGGACTAAGGAGGCATGTATGAGTGTATGACAGAAGAGGGACCTTAAAAGAAGTACTGATAAATTAGCATACAGCATGGTCTTCACCAAAAATTGAGTTATAAAACCAACAGATGGATGATTTAACCTTTTCAATATGCTCAAGTTCTTTCTGATAGTCTTCTTCTGTGTACTCTAATGTTTCAAATTGAGCCCGTCTATCAGCTGTAGAAGACCAACATCTTGGAATCAGAATGAAAGCCAACACATGAAAAAAAAAGTGAAGGAAAAACATATAAGACTAATGAATTAGGAAGAGATGCTTACCAAAATTTCCAGGGTTTACACGAATCTTATCAAAGCATTCAGCTACCCGCAAAGCAACAGAGGGAGCAAAATGAATATCAGCCACCAACGGTATGTTGTAACTGGGCAAAGATAAATAAGGACTCAGATGAATGCATAAAAAATATAGGCCTACAGCATCAACCATGTCGTATGACCTATATAGTTCACTATAATTTATGCTTACTTTTTCTGAACAAGGGTGTTTTTAATCTCAAAACAAGCATCAGCTTCTTTCTTCCCTTGAACTGTTATCCGTACAATATCAGCTCCTTTATCTGCTATTCTCATCACCTGCCAATAGACACCAGATAAATAAACATAACTACTCAATCCATGAGGCAGTTGTATTGGAAAAAATAGATAGGCATAACAGTATAAATTGGCCAGAAGCAAGTGTTATTAGTGCAAAGTAGAATAACAGTTGTATAACCTGTTCAACTGTCCCAGCAACATCCTTAGTGTCAGTCGTAGTCATGGTCTGAATTCTTATAGGATGCTCGCTACCAATAGCCACGTTACCAACCATCACTGTGTTTGTTTTTCTCCTGACAGTTTTGTGTAATGATTCACAATACTTTTGCCTAGGAACTACATTCAAAATATTATCCATGGATCAGGCCAAATGAAACTAACATAATGAGATAACTACTGTAGCATAAACACCCAAATAATCACTAGAGATGACATTTAGGAATGGAAATTGATGCACAAACAAAAAAGGTGATTGGTTCCACATCCATGTTTACCGATAAGCTAATAGTTATAGCTTTCAGATCACAGACATAATTTCTTACTTCTCAACAGGTCCAAACACACTGAAAGCAATCAAAGCTTTAAATGGCTCAACAAACAATAAACCAAAGCTAAGAAAGAAAGCAAGCATACCCAAAAGAGGGCTTCCTGGGGATGCAGGTTGAAGTTCAGCAATATCTTGGCCAGGATTTGAGTTCCTGATAATTGACACCCTTTTCCTCGCAGAAGATTTCATGCTCTTCAAATCGGAAACTCTCACAAAATCCATGCTTTTTGCAAACCCCAAACTGGAATCCCATGTCTTGAGGGTAGAAAACGTAGTTGGCACAGCTCCGGAAGCCATTTCTGAAGCGCAACAACACCTTAATCTCGCAGATTAGAAATTCAAACAAATTGAGTCGATGTTGGCAACACCATAGAAACCACGAAGTTTCAGAATTTAATCAAAACAAGCAGTCAAACAAACTGCTAACTTGTGATGAATTTCAAACTCGCACAACATATTTTATTTAGTCAACAAGAAAAAAATGACAGAAAACATTGACTACAAATTTTTTAATTGTAGCAGAAAAAGTTGAATTGAATTGAATTGAAGTAAAGTGAGTTTACCTGGTGTGGTGGAGATGAGAAGAAGGGTGTGGTGGTGGACCAAAATTCAGAGGCGTCTTTACAAATTACTACAAGTCTCTTTGCCTCTGATTTACAAAATTGCCTATGCAATGTAATTGAAATCAGTGAGCTGAATGAAACTAGGAAATAGGAATACACGACAAAAACATGGTTCGTAGGCATCTAAATCCAACATTCAACATTAATATTATCCTTTACTGCTAGCAGCCATACATGTGATTTCTGTTTTTAATTTCTCTCAACTTCCATTCTTGTTATTTCCTTTTCTAACCCCCTAATTTTTTTTTATTAACTATATTTTGTTTCTTTTTACGTACATGCTGGATAAGTGGTTTTTGTCTTAAGACTGCTTTTGAATTATTATCATATTTGAATTGTTATAAATTTCTGATACTTGAATTATTATCTTTTATCATTTTTGTTTCTCTCAACATAGTATGATATTTGAATTATTATAAATGTCTGATATTATATTTAATTTTTATAAATACAAAATAAAAAATAATTATTTTATATTGATTATTATTATTTAAAAATGAGATGTGATGTACATATAACTATTTTTATTATTTCTCTCCATTATATTATTTATTAACGGTCAAAATTTGTTGTATAATTTATTGTACTGTATAAATATAGTTTCGATCACTTGAAAAATTACTATGCCTCATATATAAAAAAGAATTAATTAACACTATTCATGTACTAACAAAATATACATCGAGCATGAAGAATACACACGCCCGAGGTATGCAAAACGAAAAAAATGAGTTCTAAAATTGATATTTGAAGGAGTTTCTCAATTATTTTACTATAAGAGAAACAATACCAATATATATTTTCACACACTCTTTTAAACATACTTTTTAGCTTTTATTGAAATAAAAAATGTAAATATCATTTCTTATTTATAATTTTATAATTTTTAATAAAATTTAACTGATAATAAAAAATGTGTTGAAGAATTTGTTCCTACCCTACTATTATAATAAAATAGATAAATCCAAAGAGAATATAGTGAATACCATAATTATATTAGGGATATAAAGGATATTCCATATTCTGCCATTAAAATAAAATAAAAAATGCCGCCATCGGCAAACAGGTCAAAATCGTCACCCAGCTTAACGAAAGTCCACTATAAGAATTAAATTGCATCATTATTTTGTTAAAATAAAAAATAATAAAGATATTAAGTGAAAAGGTAAAAATATTTAAATAATTTAAAGACAAGGAAATTATTTTTGTTTTTTTCTTCTAAATTTACCTTTTTTTCTCTCTTGTAAACACCTAAATTTCAATTTCGTAAATAGTCTCTTATATTAAATTGGAGTTAAATTTTATCTTTTTTGGTTATTATTTGTTGATCACTCTATTTAAATAAAATCACATGGTTTATAATAAAAACAAAAGTTAATAATTTGACCTAACTATCATTATTAAAATCTCGAGCAAACTTGTTAACTTTAATTCTGTGAGTTGACTTTTAGTAGGCTTTATGCAAAATTGGTAGACTCATGAGTTTATCATGAAGTCACTGACTCAACAAGTTAAAAAATTAGGCCAAAACACAGGTTGATTTGAGTTGTTTTCTACACATTTAGGATTTAATATACATTTATTTAATGTATTATTTTTAAATTGAAGAACTTTTATCTTTAACAACATCAATCGCTTGTTCTCTATCAACATGAAACTCTCGATGGGAATGCTCTGCCATTACTGTTACATCCGCAAGTTATTATTTAGTTGTGATGCTTCACTAGATTTAATTATTTAAATATTATAAAATTTATGATTTATTATTTTATTTAATTATGTAGTTAAAATGCTTAATTGTCATATTATTTTTAGGTATTTTGTTATTATTTTATATAAAATAAACAAAAATCTACCAATCAAGTTCATAAGTTAAGTTTATGAAACTCTCACAAATTTATTTAAACTTTTAAGTTACATAACTCAACCTAACTCAATTTAAATTTGATGGAGTTGATCCTAAAGTTATTCTAAACTCATTTTACTTGATTTTTTTTATGGATAAGGACTCACCACTCCAGGAGCATGATCTTTAGTTACCCTTGAATGTGAGATTTTTAATCTCCTCCGAACGATATGTTTGTAGTTGTTATACATTAGTGAAGTTTTGATGAAGATCAAAGTTGAAGACTTATGTATATTGTATAAACTATCCTTATCTTAACTAAGTCCGACTCAAATGATCCATCTAGGACATTAAAATTATAATTGGCTTAAAAGAAAGACTACAAATTGAACCTAAAATTGAACCTACTTTGAAAGAACGAACTTAGCCATTTTAAAACTTTGTTGTTGGACTAAAAATGTCGAGAGATATTGAATCCAAAGTGAATCAAACCTTTTCTTATCATATGTAATCTTTTGCATTATGAAATTAATGAGTTTTAATCATTTATAATAACTGAAACACGAAAAGGATCTTGAAAGATATTGATTTGACTTTTATAAAACCAAATTGAATTCTACGGAATTTTGAAAATTAATGGTTCTATCTTTTTAAATTTTAAATCCTAAATAAAGGAAGCCTTCTCATTGAAACAAAAAAACGAGAAAACCAAGCTAGAAATTAGAATTGGATCATCAAGTTTTCATTGAGCTTTTGCTTGGATAAAAAATAGAAAGTGCTTAAAGCTTTCAAGTTGTGCTATTTTATTTCACAAATAGGTTTTGTCTCTACCAAAGATTACCAAAAAAAAAAGGCTTCTTGTTTTACTGTGGCGACAATGCTTAGTACAAAGAAATAAACAAAATGATTCCACAGCAATAGAAACTCTAGTCCTAAGTTATTCTCTATAACGACAATATAAGCTGTACAATGAAGTTTGGTTCTTATGTACACAGTAGTAAAATCCTTCCAAAGCTTAATCGCCTATACAATGTCAATTGACAATCAGTTCTGCCAATTCCCTTAGCTTGATTGATAATAAGAAAGTTAACAAGCCATACAGACACCGATTCAGCTCTGACTTGATATCCCTTCTTGTGTCATCGCTGAAGAACCACGCTGCAGCTCTGATAAAGCTTGCCATCTTCTTCTCCATCTAGAAGACTCCAAAAGAATTGAACTTCCACTCATCACCACGCCAAACCCAGCAAACGTTGCAAGAAGGATTGCCAAAACCGCATGCTTACCAACCTGCAATTGACCAAGTTAATTGAATGAAGTTTAGTAAATTTGCGATTCTTCATGTGGGACCATGTTTTGAACACATTGTCATACATTTGACTAAGTTCTAATGTTCGAATTTTGACTAATTTTATTTTCCTTTTGGTAATAAAAAATTCAGGTGAATGAGAGGTGGTCTGATTCTATGATCAGGATTCAGGACATGTTATGAGCCTGAGGGCTTAAAGTGGTAAGCTGGATTTGGAACCAATTTTTTGTCACAGCTATTCCATCTTACCAATATTTGAACTAACCCTCGATGGCTGATCCTGATTCCTTTGACTATCTATTTCTCAAAACAACATTGTCAATATTGGCGTGATGTGAAAATTTGTGTAATAAGAATTTAGCTTATATCAAAATATATTATTACCAAGGGGTAAAATATGTGGGCGAATATGACCACCAAAACAAATTGGACAGATGCATAAATCCAGATGAACCTGCTCTTCACTGGAAAACAAAATTGAAGTTAGGATTTGCATATGTTAGTGAAACCCAACCAAGCATTAACAAAATTAGTAAAAAACAAGTATCATGAATAATAATTCTCTAAAAGTATCGTGTAATATGATACAAACCAATAGCAATAGCCATTTTCAGTGTGATGAGTTTCACAGACAAGTATCTTGACAATATTTATCGAGTATCTTTAGTGAACGTACCCATGGTTGATGATGTTACGGAGGAGAGTAGACCCAGTGCACAGGCAAACGGAAGAGAGATGAAAATTGCCTTGGTTCTCATTCTTCCAACCTGTAGAGAGTTGAATAACTTAGACTACACAAAATTGTAACTTTGATAGATCTGACAGGATTTTTTTTCTTACCAACAGCTGCTCAAGGAAACAGAAATAAGCAAGCATGTTGACAATGACAAGCACTGGGAGTTCCTGCCAAGCCCTGTCAAATTAAGCAGAAAAATTAAGTTATTCTGTGTAACAATGATCTATAGCTCAAGAAATACACAAAAAGAACACTCTATTCAAGCCGTGTCTTGTAAAAACTACTTGAAGTATGAGAGTTGCAATTTGAACTAGAGATTCCAAAGAATAAACCTCCAACTTCAACAAGAAGTCAGAGATCTGAATCTGATTGCTATGAAAGTAAAACACGTGATTCACGTCATAAAGTTATCATAGGATATCCAAACCCTGTGAAAATTCTGAAATGATATGCAAGTTTCTTATTTCAATTTGGACGCAGGACAGTAAACTTGGCCCCATATTCTAGATAGTGCCATAAAAATTATGGCGTATATAAAGTGAGAGTGGTAACTACGGAAAAGTAATGCAAAATTTAGTTAAATAATGACTGAGTGGAAGGGTTGGTACATGATTATTGACATATTGAATTAGCATGATTCTAAAAACAAATTGGCCATAAGATTCTATGATATCGATTTAGATCCCAATCCAAATGTATTAGCATGACTAATTCATGGCATACTAGTAAGTAGTACTGATATTTAATTATATAAGAAATAAGAAAATAACTACAAATAAACAATAACAAAGCCTTATTCTACTAGATGAGATCGGCAACATGGATCACACAATGACATTCGGCACAGTTAAAAATCAAAGCTTCAGGAATATTATATAAGAAAATAACTACACATACCTGAAATCATCTCCCTGCTCGGACCTTGCTCTAGTATTCTGAGTTCGAACACTTCGGATCCATAAGAGAGTGACAGGGAGGTTCCGAACCTCATCCTTGCACACATCACAGGTCTTGTTACCCTTGATACTAAACCATTTAATAGCACATTCTTGGTGAGCCAGAGCAAGTTCACCCTTGCAGCTGCATTCCATCTTTAATGTCTCACCTCCTTCACATAGATCAACCAGACAAATTCTGCACACGGCTTCCTCTTCAGCAATATCTTCACCATCATCACCATTTTCTGAACCAAAAAAGGCTTTCAAGTTAACAAGTGCATGTAGGTTCCAAAACAATCTGTTCTAGATTGAGAAATTAAACAAAGATGCATCGAAAGATAGTGGGGAAATTTTTAAAAAGGAAAACTTTTAGCTATTTTTAAGTGCCAAGAAGACAAAAGACACCCCTCCATAAAATAAAAAATTTATTTTAAACAGGAAGTTCTGGGAATAACACAACAGAAACAGATAGATATAATAGATATAATAGATATAAATGTATACAATGTAATATGAGATGTCAATTTTTTATATTCAAATAATGCATATGCTAAAAAGAAGTCATACAATAACAAATATAATGTTAATATTTTTCCTAGCTAACAATATTTGACAATGACATGTCATAACTGTGTCAATCCAGAGAATCTCGTTAGAGTTTGGACATGAAAATTTTATTATTTGTCATGAGTACTTATTCAAGTGCTTATAACAAGATACCTGTATCCTTTGTTGTTTCATTCACTTCAATTACGCGAGGAGTGGATGGAATAATGCGGAAAACCGAATCCATTCTCCTTATGCCTTTTTCTTTGGTATTAACAGGCACTGAACGAGAACGAGCTATCATCCCCTGGGTCTCTCTTCCCTGCAAAAGAACCAAACAGATTAAAGCAAAGAGTACACATTTATATGATACAAGACTCAATTGAGATTAATTGGACCATAACCACATAGTGATCATCATTCCTATTCACACATAATTTTCCATTTAAGCAATTATTTATCTTGCTTCTAAGGTCCCATGAAACAACAAGTTTAATTTCAATAATTAAATCCTTATTGAAAAGACAAGATGCCCATTAAGTAAAGAGTGATTTGAAAAATTAAAACTTTACAGCTATAGGCTAGAGATCTTACACATGGAGAAGCACCAAGAGTTCCACAAAGAACAGATTCTACGTTTGCACGCCCAAGTTCTTCCACTGGCAACGAAGACGTTCTCTTAATCTTAGGAGTAAACATCTTCGTGAGAGACACTGATCTTGGGATTGAAGGCTTCTCTTGATGACCAGAAAAGGAACCTTCTTGAGCTGCAGTAGTAACAACCTTTTCAACATCGGGCGATGGTGCACGATTCCGGAAGCCGAATTTCGGTAAGATGTTTCTCATGGATGATTTGGCTCTGGTCGATGAAGAAGTAGGCCTTGGAGCATCAACAGAGCGAGAAGTCGCAAGAAAATTCACTTTCTTCTGACTAGGAGTTGGACTTGGCGTCAGTGGCATCCTTATTCTTACAAGATCCTGAGAAGACTCTTCCGATGTTCTGGTCGGTATTTCCAGCTGCAGATTCGGTCGCTTCCATTGATTATTAGAAGCACGCAAGGTTTCATTTTCATCGGTTACCTTCATTGGATCATCAACCTATAAACACAACAACAACAACAACAACAACAAGAACATGGAACAGAACTGAATTGAAGATATGATGTTGGCTAAAGTACAAAGGAGAGCAACAAAGTGAAAAGCAAAAAAAAATAAAAAAAAATAGTAATATGTATGTATGTATGTACCTTGTGAAGTGAATGAGAAACCGTTGGTTTGGACGAAGGTGCGTTGTGTTTTTCTTTTTGATGAGCACTCATTTTCTGGTGACGAAGCAAAGCAACAAGTTGGAAGTAACCAGAAGAGAATAGTACTAGTTTGCTATTGCTTAGTGCGTGTTGTGTTTGTGAATTGAAACAGCTTAAATTGGGTAACGGAGATAAAATTGAGCATTTACGAAACAAAGTGGGAGGCTGTCCTGCTCTCACTCTCCCACACACACACTCTTCTTTTCTCCACTATGCTCTGGACTCTCGCCTCATACATTTACGTACCAAATTTTTCACTTGCACTCACTTTTGTATTCATCATCAACTCCTAAAATAATATTCTATCTTGCCTTTTCTATCCTCCTTTTCATATTATACCATGTTTTAGAGAAAAAAGTATTATTTCAAAATAGATGTTATTTTAAAAAATTAACGTTAGATTAAAAAAAAATCGTTTATTCATGTTAATAAATGTTTAGTGAGAATACTAATATATACGAAAAATAAATAAGTCATTAGTTAAAGAGATAAAAGGTATATTTAGAAGTTATTAATATTTTATTTAAAATTTAATAAATTAATTATATTTATTAATATTTGTACCAAAACCTTAAACGTCATATAATTTGGAATGAAGTGAGTAAGATAAAATTTAATTTATTGACCAATTTTGATTAAAAAAATGTATAGTTTTAAAATTTATTCTTAATATTAATGAAATATATTTTATTTTTTTCAAATATTTTTATTAGTTTTAATTTCTTTAATCTCTTTCAAAAAAATTGTTTAGTTTTAACTTTTAACATGATATAATTTATTTTATCATCACGGCAATTATAGGTGTAAGATTTTTTTTGTGTGCAATTATAGGTGTAAGACTAGTGTGCAATATTTGGTAATAGTACAGAGTAAAGTACCGAATCTCTGATGATTTAGAATGAGACGTCATATTACTTACAATATTACAGAGTAAAGTGCTAATCTATAGTGAGAAAGAAATAGAAAAGTGACAATATTTGGTAATAAGATTAGCATTTGAGTGTCACAAATTTCTATTCTTATAAACCAGCTGGTAATAGAAGGTTACTGATTTGAATATAAGCTTTTGTAACAATTGTTATGATCGGAAAGTTCAAAGTCGGTCATGTGAATTAGCACTAGATTAAACATTTTTCATTTTTATTTCATTTGTAATTCCTTTAGAAGTGTTTTGATTAAACTCATCGAGATTGAGATGACCCATTTTAGAAACCCTTGTGTTGAAGGTACGTGTCTATGACTTTTGGACCCTGGCAAGAACAAGAAGAAGAAAAGAATTAACTGAAGCGTTAGATAACTTTCATGAGTAGTGCTTCTCCACTATTCCAACGTGAGATGATGACGAATGCCGGTGCATAAGGTAGGTTAGTTATGCACTTTCCCATAGTTTGAGCTTGTTTTCAGGATCAGTAACCAACTTCCTTTTGAGTCACGCAATTCTTATGAAATTTCTTCAGACAAGGTGTAAAAACTCAATCTTTTTCTATTGTTTGTTCTTTAGTGAGAGGGGAAGGAGAAAAGGAGCAAAGTAGTTTTCATCTTTTTCTATTAAAACGAGTAAGGAAACATCATCATTAAACTCAATCTTTATGTATTCGTACTAATAATACATAATTAAGAACTATATATATAGTTTGCGTTCATTTACAATATTATTTCAGTTTGAATTAATTTGTTAATTGTCCCAAATTGATATTATTAAGTACTATTTTGAATATTACTTATATTTGATGATCATTAATTGATGTCAATAGAAATAACACATGCGAATTCTTGACAACACGAAATAAATTATTTAGTGCTTGTATTTAATGACTCTAGAGCTTTCTTCCGGCATAAATATGGTAGGGTTGCGAAGATGACCTTTAATAGTTTTATTTGGATACTCTTTTCCTACTAGCTAATTTGGTCTTTAGGGAAAATTGAGTGGAATGTAACCTCAACTAGAATTACATCTTGGCTACATCATTGAGATAACACATATTTGATATATTTATCTAAAACAGAACAAATATAAATATGTATTAGTATATAGATTTTAAATATTTTTTTATTTATTCATGAATTTTATTAATTTTTATCATATCTTATACTAGTAAGTTCTAATGAAATAATACTAATTCAATTTTTATATTTGTTTGGATAATATATTTTAACTATATTTATAATTTTATATTAAAAAGGTTATCTTAAAATATGACTAGATTTAAATGAATATATCTAGAATAACAATAAGTTAAATAAAAGTCTTACAAAATATATCATTGAGATGAGTTCTTATTTGGTCCTTAAAATTTAAGGTTGTCTTATCACTTCATAGAATACATGCACATAATACTAATAGTATTCTAATGATATATACAATCAAAGTTTAACGAAGTTTGATTGTTAAAAATGAAGTGAACTAGTAATAGTAGATTTTAAGTTTACTTACCTTAGTTACCTATCATAGAGTATAAGGGTCTAATGTACTATAATATTACCTGGAGTTATAGATAAATTCAAATAAAATTATATTGATTTCATTTAAATTAAAAAAGGGTGTGTTTGTCCATATATATGTATATATGAAAATATTAGACAACGGGTATTTTTTGTTTTGGGTACATAAAAAAATTAATATTTTAGTTATCAACTTTTATTTTCATTTTTTTACCGCAAAATTTAAATGTTATTAAAAATATTATATTTTCTTAAAAAACACTTCTATTATAATTTATATGAATTTCATTGTATCTAATTATTCTTGAAATTAAAGTAAAAATTAATATTGTAAAAAGATTATATTAATTTAATAATTAATTAAAGCACAAATTAAATATTTGTACACCAACAAGGGAATACAGAATTACAATAAGCGTGACCACTGATAAGTCAGCATACTCAAGTTTGTCTTTCACATTTATTTTCTTTAGACCCATTTTCTAGGGATATATACGTGAATCAGAGGAAAGTTTAATGGTCTACCCATTATCATCATTCTCAATTTCATCGCTTCCACATTGAATTAAAATTAACATTGAACATTACATAAGTATTTCGAGTGGACGGCCATATGATTATGATTATTCAGAGTTGTGCTTTTCCCATGGATATATACTTGTGGTTTTGATGCAACCAAAATAAATATAAAAATAAAAATAAAAATTGAAGAGTACCCTTTAGCTTTCTCCTACTGCAACCACTTTGATTACGTGTTAGAGACGACACACAACATTCGAATGGTCAGATTAATTACAAATTTACGAGTCCTCCAACAATGTTAGGACTGATCGTGACATAGTATATAGTATTTTCTTTGTTTTGGTTCATAATTTGTTTAATATTTTGTGTCTTTAAATGTGCCATGTCATTTTAAATTCGGGATGCACAAACAAAATGTAGAAGAGGTTGGGCCACCGTCACCGACTTAAATTCATTTATATGACAAGGAAGGAGCAAGGTATGATAGTTGAGATCTCATGGCACCATTAATGTCTCTTCTTTTTTTTGGGTAAAAATGTTTTTTAATTAATTTGTTCATTCCCAAATATAGTTGGATGAGAGCTAGTATTTTACTTCTGGATTCGTCCGTGCAACCTCAATGCAACGTAACTTATTATCATTATTGCAAAATGTGCTGCAAATCACAATTGGTTGCTTCTGGAATTTGACAAAGACGGATGAGCTAGGCTAGCCTTTCTAAACTTGTACATATTGATTAAAAACTTAATACTAGTTATAAACTTATCATTAATTTGTTATTTAATCATTATAATTATGTTTTTTAGATATAACTTTCATTTTAAAGAAATTAAAAAATTGTTCGTATGAGAGAGGTGTTGGCAACAATCACGAGTTAACCGACACCATTAATAAAGTCGCTACTTTAGCGAATAGAAGCAAAATATTAATCATGTGAGCAAAGATAGAGAATTAAGAAAATAAATCACCTTTCTCCAAGATAGAAGTAATAAATATAAATCAATGACTGGTTGACAGCATATATTTGTTCTTTTTTTTTTTACTGCATATATTTGTTCTTATACAGCTAAAGAAAAGTTGTATATTAATTGCTATATATTACTCCAAAGTTGGAGAATGTTGTTTGTTTTTAGTCTCTCTTGGCACCATTAATATATTTGTCCCTCGAACTTTTTGAATGTTGTTTGTTTTTAGTCTTCTACAGTGAATTGAGGAACTAAAAAAATATATTTTTTAGTTTTTCTTTAGTCTCTTAAAGTAGAATTGAGGAACTAAAAACAATATTCCTTGAATTTGAGGACTAAAATAAAAATATTTTAAACTAAAGGATGAAAATAAAAATTATCCTAAATTTAAAGGAGTAAAAACTTATTGATTATTTATTTTTGTATAGTTAAATTTATAACAAATAAATGTGTTTAAATAAGTAAATTATTTATAGTGAACTATTTAAATTATGATATAAATTTTAGTTTTAATTATTGATTTTTTTTATAAAAAAGCTATTAAGTTTAATTTAAAAATAGATATAAAATATGCTAAATTGAAAGACATAGGCCTTGTTTGTTTTCTATTTCCAAAAACAATCTTTTTTTTTATCACCGTAGCATATTTAAAAGTGTTTGTCATATAAACATAATTTTGTTTTTTAAAGATTTATCTCTTGAGCACTTGAACATAACACTTAAACAAGAGGACGGAAAAACATCTCATAAGTGTTTAGGTTTTTTGAAAAATTATTTCTGAATAATATAAAATTATTTTGAAAACATTTTTTTTTAAAAGTGAGAAGTAAAGCATAAAAGCTATTATGGCAGAATATTTGCTCAAACGATTTTTTCAGTTCGATTCTTGTCAGAAATTGTTGGATGATCTCTGCTAAAAGAAGAAATTGTTGGATGATCATTAATCGATTACAATACCGCATGGAAGAAGTTCCTTGGGTCAACGAGTAAATAGTACATCTTTACAGGCGGAGAGTTTATATACTTGCTTTATAATGATTTAGCCAAAAAAAATCTTGTTAGACTAAAATAGAGTAATTAAAACGAACAAGGTTGTTGATGGTCAAAAGTGAATTAATTACAGTTTAAATTATTGTTAGAAGATGTGGTTTATATTGAGTACTATTTAGATTTTAGAGTTATGATATGTGATATTTCATAAATTTAAATACCTTATTAATATTCTTTACTTATTTTTATCACTTATCATGGTTATGTTATTCTTTCTTTTTTTCTCTCTTCATATGTGATGAACCACATTTTGGGGTATATAAATAAAACATTTTCTTATATTTAATATTTCACCTTATTTTAACTTAATCATTGCTCATTGGATTGTTTAGCATTATTCATTTTCTTCTAAGTTGATACTGACTTAACTAGTTAATATACATATAAGGTGGGCTGGAATAGTTTTTTTTTTTACTAAATCTAATATTTTTTTACGATAAAAAACTAATTAACATACTATTTGAAAATCCGACTTTATAATAACTAGTAAAAATAGAAGGGTTATCGCACCAGTTTACTCGTATTTTTATTTCATTAAGTTCAATATATTGTAAATTTATGTTATTATGTATTGATGAATGTATTAGTTTAAGTTTATTATTTTTTTCAAATACATGTATATGGTTTTTTTTTTTTACTTTTTTTGTGTCAACTATTTATGGTACTATGGTAATTTGATTTTTGTGCATTATTCTAATCATATAAATATTTTTTTTAAAACAAGCAAGCATGTCAAAGATAGTTAGGTTTCTTAATTTCGTGTTTGTATATCCACATTTTTACTAAACTAGCTGAGTCACTAGCTTTCGAGCGGAAAAACACTCGAACCATATAACGTTTCCATTGGTCCATGTCGATAGGGAACATAACGACCGAGTTTATGCTCCTAGTTGATGGATGTCTCCCATATGGACCTACCTGGCCACCAACGTCCTACCCCAAGAGGCATCAGAAGCCAGAAAGGTAAGACACCAAGCTTCACACTATGTTATCATTGACAATGAAATGTTGAGTCATCTTGAAGCCATTGCTGAAGTGTGTCGACAAAGATCACACGAAGTATGTCCTGGACAAGCTAGGTACACAGAGGAATTTGCCAAATGCACACAGGAGGTCGGAGCATGGCAGCTAGAGTCATCTGCATCGGTTACTTTTGGCCGACCTTGAGAACAGACTGCGCTGAGTATGACAAAACTTGCAAGGAATGCCAAGAATTCAACAATGTTCACCACATGCCACCCACATCACTCCATAGCATCACATTCCCTCACGGTGCATCCACTTTTTTTTGTTCTCGATATGTTTTATCTGTGCAAATAAAAAGGCCAATAAACAAACAGAAGAATATGGAATAATTACAACTCCAAAAAATACTAAGTAAAAAAATCTAAAAACAATATTTTCGGCAATAAAATCAAATAGTAATTAAAAAACCAAGCAAATAACAATCATAACAATTAATTGAACAAAAGAATGGGCGTGCTTACATTCCTCATGCCCTTTTCCCTAGCAATATAACTAGAAGATCGCCTATCTTGCAGATCACATCCCATTTTCAGAAAGTTTCTCAAACATTCCATAAAAATGTGCATAATCATAAAAAAATCTTATAATTAACCCACTTGTCGGTGCCATTGTCCTTCTTTGCTCAGTTTGAAATTGATGGAAGTCAAGGTGGTGACTTCACAATTTGTTGCGCATAAAGAAAAGGGACACTAGTACGAGGATATTGAATTGATAAAAAATAAAAACAAATGCAACGTACACATGTGTGAAGTGAGTAGTGAGAGTAAATATTTAAAAAACTGGGGTAACTAATTGCATAAATGAAGGGTAAATAAAATATTTGAATTATATACACCAAATGGGATAATATAATTACATTTTTTTGTATTATTATATACTACACTTGAACAAAAAAATTCACATGTCTTTCAAGTGAAATAATTAAAAGAAAGAAAACCTCAAGTTGTCCATCAAGTCTTCAGAATTCTCTCTTAACAAATCCATCATAAAGATTAATTTGATTGTCTCCAAACATTGATTAATTTAATTTTTATCATATATAATGGGGAAAGATATCGCACTCCTGTTTGGATAGACTTTACTAAAAATTCTAATAATTGAAATACGTGGAGAAACTCAACTCTTCACACAACAGAAACTTGGGAGTAGTGTAATCAGATATCCACCAATTACATTAATGCTAAGCGTATGTAGGGACTCATGCTTGGTGTGACATTATAATTTTGACCAATTGCATATCTTCACACTAAGAAATGCAATTTTAACTCAAAACACAATTTCTTCAAAAATATGTTTTTTTTTTCTCCTAGGCTGTTATAAACACAAATCTTCTTGGATAGACTTTGTTATTATTTTAGAATTTGAGTTCACATTCAATGGATTCCTTTTGAAAAACTTGACGAAGGGTGTGTTAAGGCAAAATAGAGGAAGAAATAAACCAAAAGAGAGAGAAAGAGAGGGTCTTGCGATATTGCATGCACCCATGAAAAGTACTTACAATTTTTACACAAGTTAATTTGCCTCTTGAACAAAACATATCCTCGATCTTAGTTCCTTGTCACAAACATCATCATCAATGTTCCTCACATGCCTCATATTTCATTGTAAGGAACAAATCTTGAAATACAAGGAATCAAACATTTAGGTGAAGAATTTGATGATGTTCTTCCAGCACATGAAGACCAAGAATAAACACAACGTTTCTAAATTGTCGTGAAATTTTCTCAAAGTTCAAAACTGCTTCCCTCCGGAACCTTTCCAACTTCATAATCATCATTTTCTAAATACCTATACCAAGAAAGAAATATGTACAGATCATATCAGATATGGTGAAAAAAAAACTGGATTTGATTCTATTAGAAAGTACTCTATTTTTTTTAGTTAACTTAATTGTTGTAATTTGTGCTAGCTTAAAAAAAAAAAACTGTTATAAGAACAGTTGTTGCAGATTTAAGAAACTTGGCCATCAAGTGCAGCTTGCTTTAGATAACACAATTATCTCTAATTAAACTCATATCACCAATTAAGTTATTTTTTTTTATCTCATCTAGTCTATGCATATTTGAATTAGTTCTTATCTTACGAACTTGGTTTCTCAAATCATTTTCAATTGTTGTATCCATATATATATATATATATACTACCTACACATTCAATGTAATTCATGCACATTTTATTTTCTCCTTTATTTCTTTCTTTCTTGGTATCAATTGGTGTTCAGAAAATGGAAAGGTTCAGATAAAAGGGAAGCAATTCTCGAGTTGAGAAAATTTGCAGCCACGGCTAAAAACATTCTCGTAACTATTTATAAGTAACATCATCATCAAACTTTTAGGTAAAGGACATTGATGATTGTGTTACTGGCAAAAAACTACGAGATCTGTTTAGTTCTTGTGGCACAATAACTATCACATAAAAGTTATGCAAGAGCAAGAGAATTTGTTTTTGTATTCTTCTTCTCTAACCCTGAGGAGGCTAATAATAAACCTGTAAGTACTTTTCTTGGCTGCATGCAAGACCAGTAGGGGCCTGATAGTGTGCTTTGTTAAAATTTCTACATGCATTTTTTTTTGGATTGGATGGGTTAAAGAGTAAATCATGAATTTTTTGTAGCGCTTTTCAATTATTTTCTTCTTTTTTTTCTTGCTTCTATTTGTATTGATTAATTTAGTCTATGGTGAAATATGTATTCGATTTTGAAGGAATTTCTTTTTCTTTACTCATTTGCATCTTATGTTGTATTGAGAATTTTGTGTAATCTTGTAATTTGTGAATGAAGAATTTTCCAAGTTTCAATAGAAGATGGGGCATAGGTTTGTTTTGTATTCTTCTTTGTATGTTTGATAGTGTTTCTTTAATTTTTATCGATTATCATAAAATGAGGTTTTACTTGATTCATGATAATTTCGGGCAAGTCATTTTATATTAAACCAGCAATTGAAAGAAATTAATTAGTAACACTAAATCACTGAGTTATTCAATTCCTAATCAATTTCTTCCATTTAATTAGTTTAACCCTAATTCCTTAGTGATAAATCCTTTTTTTCCTTACTATGAATCATAATCCCTTAAGTGAGCAAGATTACTCATAACTCATAGGCATTAAGAGAAGGAAATTCACATGGAAGCATACAATATATTAGTATCCCTAGGCTCAAGAATTTTAAAGTTTATTGAACTGAAAGAGTCTAAATTCCAATAAATCCAATAATTAAATAAAAAAATAAGAGAAGGATTTAGAAAAGAAATTAATCAAAATAAATTCAAATAAAGATTCATCCTAACCTAATCTAGAAATGAAACAAAATTTATGAAAGAAAGATGAAAATAAAGTCATTAATCTTCAAGTAATGTTGTAAATATTAAGATATTTTAATATCTCAAGATTCTTAACACGCGTTCACAAGTCACACCCTATATTTTTTATTTTTTAAAGAGGAGAGTGTATACAGATTTAGATTTATGATCATAATGTAAAAATACAATGCTACTCAACTCTTAAAAGCCCCATAGGCAAGAGGCAAAACTTAAGCATACATGTTTATACAAACCAAAATAGCTTTACTCCTTGGACCTGGCGAATTCAGACACTGTCGTCTTTTCTGTATATGAGTTGATAAAAGAACTAACTATACGAACTGCAACATCAATCAATTTCCAAGCTAACTAAGACTACAAGCAGAAGAAGAAGGTAGAGGAGTAGAGGATAAAAAGAGAACCAACAAATGGAAAATACCATGTGTCGGCAATGGAGGACAGTTATCTCTCGGGGTTCTGACAAACAGAATTCACAATCTCCACCAGATTCATGGCCATCACCATCACTAGCATTCCCGATGCCGCCGTATATCTGCAGTTCATACCTCCTCTTCCCACTGACCCAGAGAAACTGTTTCGTTACTTGGACCTAGTACTCACCCCTCTCCCTCTTTCAAAAACCAGCCAAGGTAATTTGAGAAGATGGGTTCCCCTCATTCTCATAACGGTTTAAATGTTTCAGCCTCAGCCTTCGGCAAAAGGGGATAAACTTCTGCATCACCTTCTTTGGTCAGTCCTGTCTCCTCTAACATTGAGATTTCAAAGTAGTTCCAGAAGGTTGTCTGAATTTCTGTCAAAGACCTTGCTGAAAAGGCATTGAGATTTGTTTGAGCGACCTTTTCTCTACTTCTATTAGCTTACCATCTAAAGTTTCCTCGGCAAAAAACATCACTGTAATACTGTTGCAGGACGCAGAACACGCGTTAAGCATTAAAATACATGAAAGAACAAAGCACAGGTATAAAAGGTACGCTGTATACACAAGAAGTATCACATTTATTTTAGAATGAGAACTATCTCATACACTCATGTTATATGAAAAGCATAAACACAAAAATAATGAAGGGTGGCGTCTGAGAACATAATAGATTATTGATCAAGCAAAGTATACTATATAAGAAAAATTTCCTAACCATGTTTAAAACATTCAATAGCTGGTGGTGTCTCTATAACAAATCTCACACTGTTGGCCATGGCAAAAATGTTTTATTGATAAAATCATGGTATCTCCTCATCCAGAATCAAGGCCTAATTCCCTGTTGCACATAGATCCATTCAACATCTTTCAATAGATATTTTTCCATACATACAGGACTAAAGATTAAACCTCTGATGACATTCTTAAATATTAAGCATGGCACATTATTTTAGTACATTCTTAATTTTTATCATAAACAACGTGGGAAGATATCACGCTCTAGTTTCGATCGACCTTACTAAAGATTTTAATGTTTGAAATACGTGTAGAAAATTTTCGCACAGCAGAAGCTCAGGAGTAGTATAATTAGAAATCCAATTAAATACTTTAGCAAGTAGCAAGTGGAACCGGAAGAGAGGCAGAAGCCGGGGACTCTATCCATTTTAATTATTAAAAGAAAATACATATCAGTCCACCAATTACATTAATGCAAAGTGTATGGAGGCACTCATGCTTGGGGTGACATTATAATTTTGACCAATTGCATATGTCCCACTAAGAAATACATTCTTGACTCAAACCACAATTTATATATGTTTTGTTATTCTCCGATCCTGGGTTGTTATAGACGCAAATCTTCCTGGGTAGACTTTGTTGCTATTTTAGAATTTGAGTTTATATTCAATGGATTCCTTTTGAAAAACTTGGCGAAAAGTGTGTTACGGCAAAATAGAGGAGGAAGAAAGAAACCAAAAGAGAGAGAAAGGGAGGGTCTTGAAATATTGCATGCACCCATGAAAAGTACGTACAACTTTTACACAAGTTAGTCTGCCTCTCTTCTTGACATATCCTCGATCGTTCTTTGTCACAAACACCGTCATCAAAGTTCTTCACATAAATGTTTGATCCCTCATATTTCATGTAAGGAACAAATCTTGAAATATAAGGGATCAAACATTTAGGAGAAGAATTTGATGATGTTTTTCTTGATGGAATTTTTGGATGGGTCCACGTTCCTTTATTTTTTCCTGTTGTAGTTTTTTAGGGAATTTATTTTCTGAATTTGGTCCATTTTCATCCCACGTTCAATCCTTATCTCTGTAACATTCAGTAACAAACTCACGTCCTTATTCTCAAACTCACGTTCTGATCAAGATTGGTTGAGTTCTGTGATGGACAGACTAAATAGGATGAGGTGCTCTTAATTTTGTATCACCAAGTCTATTTCTCTATTAAAAAAAAATAAACCATCTATTTTGAGTGAGTAAGGGTCTATAAAAACAAAGCTGACTTCGGGTTCGTGTTTGCGCTGTTTCGTGTTTGATCTGCAATGGGTGGAGGTACGCTTGTGCTGTTTGATTTGAATGTCATTTAAATTCATTCACATGTTTAGATCAGTATGTATATCTATTACATTTGGTATCAAAGCAATGTATGCCTTTTCCTTGCTTCTGTTTTGGAACTATATGTCAGTAATGCTATTGATAACTGCTAAATAATTTTATTTTGATAGTAGAAAATTAGTCAAATATTGGCCTGAAATTAATTATTTAGCAGTTATTTGTGATTAAAAGTTAGAAAATTAATTAAATTGAATTTTTAGTTGCAGATATAAAAATTGGAGGTGTAACAAGCAAAAATGACAGAAAAATTGAAGAAAAGAAGAAAATTTGAAGAAGGCCCAGTCCAATACGCGCGTTCAGCGCGCGTCACGGGCTAAGCGGGCCAGGAAGTACACGCGCTAAATGCAGGGTGTCGCGCTAAGCGCGCCTACGAAGGCCCAAAGCCCACTTCAGCAACTATAAATAGAGAGCCAGTCCAAGTGACAGAACACACCACAACAGAACCCCCTCTCCTAGGGGTTTCATTTACTCCCTTTCTTTCTTTCACCCATCTTCTCATTGTAAAACCCTCAATGGCCATGAGTGGCTAAACCCTTAGTTATGGCTGGCAGGCCTAAAAAGTCAATGATGTATGATGACCTCTTCACTATTTATCAATGCAATACCAGGTTTTTCTTTCCTATTTTCTTTCTTATTTATCCTGTATCTCAGTTTTTATTTTCTGTTAGGGTTTAGTCCACTCGGGAGAGGGTAACGCTTAATAGAACAATCAAAGAAAAGAAATCATAGGGTTAGCATTGCTAGGCATAGAATGATAACCCAATGCCCATGCTTTAACAAACATCTAGAATTTAATCTTAATGCACCTTAGTTATTGAGTCTTTGCAAAGGCCATTTGGAAGATAGGTAATTAAGGTAGGCTTGTCATCATGAGGCATCAGGGGCAAGTAAATAAATAGATGTGAGTAGGATAGAATCACTTGAATTGGTAAAGAAAAAATCATAAACTCATGCATCCTAGGCAGACAAGGCAAGTCAGTTCCTAACACTATCTTATCTTGAATTTATCTTTTTTTATCTAAATCTTTTATCTTTTTTATCTTCTAATTTTATCTTTAACTCTTTTATCTTTTTATTTATCTTTTAATTTTATCTTTACATCTTTTATCCTTTCTTTATCTTATCTTCTGTCTTTCTTTATCTGTTATTTTAAAATTTATTATCTTTTGCTTGAAAAATTGAATTTGCATTAATCTAAGTACAAACAAAGTTCTTGTGGATTCGACACTCGGACTTCCGAGTACTTTACTACTTATGACAATTTGGTGCACTTTCCAACGAGTTAACAACTATTCTATTCAATATGGGTATTTTGTTTTGATGGCTTTTAATTCAAACTAATATGAGAAATTTGAAGTGTGTGTGTGTGTGTGTGTGTGTGTGTGTGTGTGTGTGTGTGTGTGTGTGTGTTAATTTTGGTATTTAAGCATGCAATATTAAGCTAAATAATTTATGCACATTAAATTTAATGGTTAAGAGCTTATATGGTTTCAACTATTGGATAATCGTATGCATATATTATTTATTTACTTTTGAAGTTTTGTGTGTATGATTTTATACATGCGAAGTTATCTTGAATATTTTTATGCAATGTTATTCAATTTATTTATATTATTTAGAATATTATGCAAATATTTAGCTCTTTATTAAGAATTAATGTTAGGTGATTAATATGATTTAATTAATTAGAGAATAGCCACAACATCTTTAATTGATTAGGTTTATATATTAAGTGTAAAAATCACATTTAAAAACATTGGTTGTGGTTAATCATATTTAATGTGATAAAATATACCCACATGAATTTTGTTATGTTCGTATGATTAATTAGGATAAAATATCAGGTTATATTTCTTAATTTACCCACAAGAATTGAGAAAAAGGAACATAATTTGATAGTTATATCATAAGTATGAATCTAATTGAGTAGAACTTTGGCAGTTGTATGTCATTGGGTTCATAAACTAATACATATTTTACATTGGTAAAACATGACAATTTATTGAGTCTCAAATTATGAGTAATGAGAATGTATCTTGAACTTTGTAGTTAATCAATCTGCAAACATTTCTGATATTAAGTGTGATATTTTTGAATTGAAAGGGAACAATTATAAGGTTTGGAGGGAGAGAATTCTCCTTCATTTAGGTTCGATGGATATTGACTATGCTATTAGGAAAGACGAATCGTCAGGCATGACTGAAACTAGCACTCCAGACGTTGTCGATCTTTATAAAAAGTGGGAGAGATCTAATTGTTTGTCCGTAATGTTCATAAAGACCAATATATCTACTAGTATCCATAGTTCCATCGATCAGCATAAAAAGGTCAAGGATCTTTTGAAGGCCATTGATGATTAGTTTATTACATCTGATAAGGCCCTTGCCAGAACCCTTATAATGCAATTCTCATCCTTAAAGCTCCAAGGGATAAGGGGTGTACGTGATCACATCATGCACATGAGGGATATAGTGGCACAACTAAAAGCCTTGGAGGTTACCATGTCTGATTCTTTCCTAGTACACTATATTTTGTGTACTCTACCCTTGCAATATGCTCCCTTCAAAATCTCTTATAACACACATAAAGACAAATGGTCAATTAATGAATTGATGACCATGTGTGTTCAAGAAAAGGAAAGGTTAATTATGGAAGAGGGCGAAAGGGTGAACTTAACCATTCATGGAAAGAAGAAAGGGGATCAACCCAAAAACAAGGGCAAGAATCCTGCTCAGCCAGTCATAAAGAAAGAGTCCAAGTGTTTCTTTTGCAAGAAGAAAGGACACATGAAGAAAGATTGCTTAAAGTTTAAGAGCTAGATGGACAAGAAAGATACTCCATTTACTTTTGTTTGTTATGAATCTAATATGGTTAGTATTAATCATAACACATGGTGGATTGATTCTGGTTCTACAATCCACGTTTCTAATGCCTTGCAGGGTATGGAAAACTAAGGAGGCCAATGGGAAGTGAGCAGCACATCTATTCAGGAGGCAAGATGAGCTCACATGTGGAGTCCATTGGGACGTGCAATTTGGTTTTAAGCAGCGATTTCATTTTACGTTTAGAAAAGACTTTTTATGTTCCAAGTTTTCCTAAGAATTTGATTTCTGTATTGAGACTTGCGCCATTGGGTTTTTCTTTTAATTTTTTGGATTCCGATTTTAGTTTAATTAATAAATCTAGAATTATTGGTTCCGGTGCGTTACTAGATGGTCTTTACTATATTGAATTGCAAAAAGATGTTGCTTATAATTCTATGCATGTTGCCGCGGGGTTAAACGATGTGTTGTGAATGAGGAATCCTCTATGTTGTGGCACCATAGATTAGGACACATCTCTATCAAGGGAATTAAGAGATTGGTAAATGAAGGAGTACTTAGTACTCTGGAGTTTGCTAATTTTGAGACTTGTGTGGATTGCATTAAGGGTAAGCAAACTAACAAGTCTAAAAAGGGTGCAAAGAGGAGCTCAAACCTATTAGAAATCATACATACAAATACTTGTTATGAATGCAAGTAGGTCGAAATACTTTATCACCTTTATAGAAGATTATTTATGATATATGTATCTCTACTTACTTCATACTAAGGATGAATCTTTGGATGCCTTTAAAGTTTTTAAGGCTGAAGTCGAGAAATAGTGTGGAAAGCAAATTAAGATCATGAGATCTGATCTAGGTGGAGAGTACTATGGTAGATACATGGAGAATGGAGAAGCACCTGGTCTGTTTGCGAAGTTTCTTCAGGAACATGGGATTGTTGCCCAATACACTATGCATGGTTCTCCGTATTAGAATGGTGTGACAGAAAGAAGAAACCAAACTTTAATGGACATGGTAAGAAGTATGAGAAGTAATAGAAAGCTTCCTCAAGTTTTGTGGATTGAAGCATTAAAGACGACTGTGTATATATTAAACTAAGTCCCAACCAAGGTTGTCTTAAAGACACCTTTCGAGTTATTCAAAGGTTGAAAATCGAGTTTGCGACATATACGCGTTTGGGGATGTCCATCTGAAGTGAGAATTTATAACCCATAAGAGAAGAAACTAGACCCAAAGACTATTAGTGGGTATTTCATTGGATATGCTGAAAAGTCCAAAGGGTATAGATTCTATTGTCCATCACATAGCACTAGGATTGAGGAATCAAGAAACACAAAATTTCTTGAGAATGACTTGATTAGTGGGAGTGATCAATTTCAGGACATTGTTTTTGAAAAGGATCACTATGAAGCTCAACCCTCTAGCTCAAGTGACAGATTGATTGTCATTCACACTCCTCAAGTACAAACGGGTGTTAGACAACCAATGATTGAAAATCCACAAATTATTGAAAACAATCATACAGATCAAGTTATTGATGAGGAATATCAAGATAATGTTGAACAACCTATTGAACAACCAGTTGAGCAACAAGTTCCTCAAGAAAATGATGAGGTAACATTAAGAAGATCTACTAGAGTCAAAAGGTCAACGATTCCTAGTGATTATGTAGTGTAGTTGCAAGAATCGGACTACAACATTGGAGCTGCAAATGATCTTTAAACATTTTCACGAGCCATGAGTTCTAAAGAATCAAACTTGTGGTACAATGCCATGAAAGATGAGATGGATTCTATGGCATTTAACCAAGTCTGGGATCTTGTACAGTTGCCTAGTGGTGTAAAAACCATTGGATGTAGATGGGCTTTTAAAACCAATTGTTGCCAAAGGATTCACTCAAAGAGAAGGAATTGATTACACAAATACTTTTTCTCCTGTATCTAAGAAAGATTCCTTTCGAGTAATTATGGCATTAGTAGCTCATTTTGACTTTGAGTTACATCAAATGGATGTGAAAATGACATTCCTTAATGGTCATCCAGAGGAAGAGGTTTACATGAAACAACCTAAAGGATTCTCCTCTACTAAAGGTGAACACTTAGTTTGCAAGCTTAATAAATCAATCTATGGTTAGGAAAGGATATTCCCAAAACAAAATATTAAAGGAAAGAAGGCAAATTCCAAAAGTTCCTCTCCTGACTCAACTCATAAGTTTTGCTACAAATGAACTGCAAAAAGAATTTGCTATAGGGAGGGATATTTTGAAACAGAAATTAAAGAAGAAAAAATGAAAAATGATGAGAATAAGTAACAAAGACTCCTCCTGAGTACTGCCACAATTCCTAGACCTAAAATGGCTAACACCCTATACGTGTAAACACTAGCATTGATCCTTTCTCTAATAATCTATGTTTCTTTCAACAGTAACACACAAAAAATAGGCATAAACAATGAACAAAACATGCATCCAGATCCAAAACAAACACTAACCTTTCGAGAGTGGCCACCTAGAACGAGGTTGGTCGTGAGTGGGAGCGAGACTGGCCACGAGCACTCAAGTGAAAAGGGTTTGTGGAACACGAATAGTAATTCATACACGTCTTATTTTTTCCTTTCTTTGTTTGTTTGCTTCTTGGTATCAATTGGTGTTCAGAAAATGATGATTCTGAATTTGGAAAGGTTCAGATCAAAAGGAAGCAATTCTGGAGTTGAGAAAATTTGCAGCGACGGCTAAAAACACTTTCGTAGTTCTTTATCGGTAACATCATCAAGAGTTTCAATAGAAGATGAGACATATAAGAAAATTTGCAGCGACAGCTAAAATAGGGAGGCAGTTATCAGTGGCAGTGAGTACTGTTCGTGTTCCACAAACCCTTTTCACTTGAGTGGGAGCGAGACTGGCCACAAGCACTCAAGTGAAAAGGGTTTGTGGAACACGAACAATACTCACTGCCACTGATAACTGCCTCCCTATCATGGTGCCACCCGCGAATGGCGGAGTTGAGACAGAGCAATCGGGTGAAAAGGGTTTGCAAAAGCTCACAAAAATAAGAAACGAAGCAAAACACATACCTTGCGTTGATGTCGGACTCCAACGAAGGATGCTCCACTTCGCGACAGTCACAAACCCCAATGACAGTCACGAACAACAAAGATGGTAACGAGGAGATGGCGGTCACAAGTCACAAACAGCGGTCACAGGGTCTTACGGGTGAAAGGGAGAAGAGGAAGGTTGTTTGCGATACTAGGAGCGCGAGTGGAAAACAGCTTTTAAGTAAATAATTTGAGTTAACATCGGTTTTTTAAAGAAAACTGATGTTAACCTCAATTCATTAACATCGGTTTTCTTTAAAAAAAACCGATGTTAACTCAAATTATTTACGAAAATTGGCACCTTGCTTTTGTTAACATCGGTTTTTTCAATAACCAATGTTAATCGTGCGATGTTAAATGTATAAATTCTAGTAAAATTTAACACCAATTCCTTAGATGATAAATCCTCTTTTCACCTACTGTGAACAATAATCCCTTGAGTGAGCAAGATTAGTCAAAAGTCATAAGCATTAAGAGAAGAAAATTCACATGGAAGCATACAATATATTTGTATCCCTAGGCTCAAGAGTTTTAAAGTTTATTTAACTGAAAGAGTCTAAATTCCAATAAATTCAATAATTAAATAAAAAAAATAAGAGAAGGATTTAGAAAGGAAATAAAGGAGAAAATAGAACATGTGTGCATAGCATATATACGATACAACAATTTGTTAGGTTCTGTAAAACTAACTGTCAAATTCAAAAGTGTATAGATCAGACCAGATCAGCTATGGTGAAGAAAAAAAAAATTGAATTTGATTCTACTAGAAATTTCTTTTTAGTTAACTTAACTGTTATAATTTGTACTTAATAAAAATTGTTATAAGAACAGTTGTTGTTGCAAATCTAAGATATATGTACACATTCATTGTAATCCATACGCATTCTGTTTTGGCCTTTCGCTCTTTCTTTCTTTCTTTCTTTTTTCCTTTCTTGGTATCAATTGGTGTTCAGAAAATGATGATTCTGAAATTGGAAAGGTTCAGATCAAAGAGAAGCAATTTTGGAGTTGAGAAAATTTGCAACGACGACTAAAAACACTCTCGTAGCTCTTTATCAGTAACATCATCATAAAACTTTTATGTAAAGAACATTGATGATGATGTTACTGATAAATAACTACGAGATCTGTTTAGTTCATGTGGCACAATAACGATCACCTGTAAGTACCTTTCTTGGCTGCATGCAAGACCAGTAAGGTCCTGATGTTGTTGTGCTTTGTTGAAATTCCTACTAGCTTCTGGATTGGTTGGGTTAAAGAGTAAATCATGAACTTTTTGTAGCACTATTCAATTATTTTCTTCTTTTCATTTTTTGTCTCGCATCTTTTGGTATTGATTAAGTCAGTCTGTGGTGAAATATGTATTCAATTTTGAAGGAATTTCTTTTTCTTTACTCGTTCGTATCTTATGTTGTATTGAGAATTTTGTGAAATCTTGTAAGTTGTCAACAAAGAATTTTCCAGGTTTCAATACAAGACTGGAATACATTTGTTTTGTTTCCACCTTTGTATGTTTGATAATGTATATTTAATTTTACCGATTATCATACAACATGTTATCTGCAGAGGTTTTACTTGATTTATGATAATTTCCAACAAGTCATATTATGTTAAACCAGCAATTGAAAGGAACTAATTATAAGTAACCTTAAATCCATGTATTATGCAATTCCTAACAAATTTCTTTAATTTAATTAATTTAACCCTAATTCCTTAGATGATAAATCCTTTCTCCCCTACTGTGAACAATAATCCCTTAAGTGAGCAAGATTAGTCAAAAGTCATAAGCATTAAGAGAAGAAAATTCACATGGAAGCATACAATATATTTGTATCCCTAGGCTCAAGAGTTTTAAAGTTTATTGAACTGAAAGAGTCTAAATTCCAATAAATTCAATAATTAAATAAAAAAAAATAAGAGAAGGATTTAGAAAGGAAATAAAGGAGAAAATAGAACCTGTGTGCATAGCATATATATGATACAACAATTTGTTAGGTTCTGTAAAACTAACTATCAAATTCAAAAATGTAAAGATTAGACCAGATCAGCTATGGTGAAGAAAAAAAAACTGAATTTGATTCAACTAGAAATTTCTTTTTAGTTAACTTAAATGTTATAATTTGTACTTAATAAAAACTGTTATAAGAACAGTTGTTGTTGCAAATCTAAGATATATGTACACATTCATTGTTATCCATACGCATTTTGTTTTGGCCTTTCCTTCTTTTTTTCTTTCTTTCTTTTTTTCTTTCCTGGTATCAATTGGTGTTTAGAAAATGATGATTCTGAAATTGGAAAGGTTCAGATCAAAGGGAAGCAATTGTGGAGTTGAGAAAATTTGCAGCGACGACTAAAAACACTCTCATAGCTCTTTATCGGTAACATCATCATCAAACTTTTATGTAAAGAACATTGATGATGATGTTAATGATAAATAACTACGAGATCTGTTTAGTTCATGTGGCACAATAAAGATCACTTGTAAGTACCTTTCTTGGTTGCATGCAAGACTAGTAGGGTCCTGATGTTGTTGTGCTTTGTTGAAATTCCTACTAGCTTCTGGATTGGTAGGATTAGAGAGTAAATCATGAACTTCCTGTAGCACTTTTCAATTATTTTCTTCTTTTCATTTTGTGTCTCACATCTTTTTGTATTGATTAAGTCAGTCTATGGTGAAATATGTATTTAATTTTGAAGGAATTTCTTTTTCTTTACTCGTTCGTATCTTATGTTGTATTGAGAATTTTGTGTAATCTTGTAAGTTGTCAACGAAGAATTTTCCAGGTTTCAATACAAGACTGGAATACATTTGTTTTGTTTCCACCTTTGTATGTTTGATCATGTATGCTTAATTTTACCGATTATCATACATCATGTTATCTGCAGAGGTTTTACTTGATTTATGATAATTTCTAGCAAATCATATTATATTAAACTGGCAATGGAAAGGAACTAATTATAAGTAACATTAAATTCATGTATTATGCAATTCCTAACCAATTTCTTTAATTTAATTAATTTAACCCTAATTCCTTAGATGATAAATCCTTTTTCCCCTACTGTGAACAATAATCCCTTAAGTGAGCAAGATTAGTCAAAAGTCATAAGCATTAAGAGAAGAAAATTCACATGGAAGCATACAATATATTTGTATCCCTAGGCTCAAGAGTTTTAAAGTTTATTGAACTGAAAGAGTCTAAATTCCAATAAATTCAATAATTAAATAAAAAAATAAGAGAAGGATTTAGAAAAGAAATAAAAGAGAAAATAGAACCTGAGTGCATAGCATATATACGATACAACAATTTGTTAGGTTCTGTAAAACTAACTGTCAAATTCAAAAATGTACAGATCAGACTGAATCAGCTATGGTGAAGAAGAAAAAACTGAATTTGATTCTACTAGAAAATTCTTTTTAGTTAACTTAACTGTTATAATTTATACTTAATAAAAACGGTTATAAGAACAGTTGTTGTTGCAAATTTAAGATATACGTACACATTCATTGTAATCCATACGCATTCTATTTTGGCCTTTCTTTCTTTCTTTCTTTCTTTTTTTTCTTTCTTGGTATCAATTGGTGTTCAGAAAATGATGATTCTGAAATTGGAAAGGTTCAGATCAAAGGGAAGCAATTCTGGAGTTGAGAAATTTTGCAGCGACGGCAAAAAACACGCTTGTAACTCTTTATTAGTAACATCATCATCAAACTTTTATGTAAAGAACATTGATGATGATGATGTTACTGATAAATAACTACGAGATCTGTTTAGTTCATATGGCACAATAACGATCACCTGTAAGTACCTTTCTTGGCTGCATGCAAGACCAGTAGGGTCCTGATGTTGTTGTGCTTTGTTGAAATTCCTACTAGCTTCTGGATTGGTTGGGTTAAAGAGTAGATCATGAACTTCTTATTGCACTTTTCAATTATTTTCTTCCTTTCATTTTGTTTCTCACATCTTTCTATATTGATTAAGTCAGTCTGTGGTGAAATATGTATTCAATTTTGAAGGAATTTCTTTCTCTTTGGTTGTGGATGAAGCGAAAATACATAATTCTTTGCATGATGATATCGGGTCCAAGACAGCCAAGGAATGATATTGACGTCTATCTGACTCCGTTAATTGAAGAGTTGACAACATTATGGGAAGACGGGGTTGATGTCTAGTGTGGTAATCTGCAGCAGACGTTTAGGTTGCGTGCAATGGTTTTCTATACCATAAATGACTATCTAGCATATGGCAATTTAAGTGGTTATAGTGTGAAAGGTCATCACGCATGTCCTATATGTGAGAAAAATACTACATTCTTACAACTAAAACATGGCAATAAGACAATATACACAAGGCACCGAAGATTTTTGAACCAATATCATCCATATCGATGATTGAAGAAAGTTTTTAATGGATCTCAGGAAAATGAAAGTGCGCTGAAACCATTAGATGGCAAAGAAGTTTATGATCGAGTGAAGGACATCATAACTATCTTTGGAAGACACAAAAGAAATCTGCAACTAAGACAAACATATGGAAGAAAAGGTCCATATTCTTTGATCTTCCATACTAGTCTGATCTTCATGTTAGACATTGTAAAGATGTCATGCATGTGGAGAAAAATGTTTGTGATAGTTTAATTGGCACCCTCCTTAACATTAAAGGCAAAACAAAGGATGGTTTGAAGTCTCATAAGGACTTGGTCAAAATGGGTATATGAGAGCAGTTGCATCCAATCTCACAAGGTTCCCGAACGTATCTACCCTCAGCATGTCACACAATGTCAACAAACGAGAAGAGGATTTTTTGTCATTGTTTGCGTATGCTAAAAGTTCCACAAGGATACTCTTCAAATATCAAGAGCCTTGGGTCCATCAAGGATTTGAAATTGGTTGGCTTGAAATCTCATGATTGTCATGTACTAATACAACAACTATTACCTTTCGCGATTCGGGGAATCTTTCCTGACAAAGTTTGGGTTGTCATAACGCGTCTGTGCTTTGTTTTTAATGCTATATGTAGCAAAGTCATAGACCCAACAACATTAGATGAATTGGAGAACGAGGCTGTCGTTGTCCTTTGTCAAATTAGATGAATTGGAGAACGAGGCTGCCTTTGTCAAATGGAAATGTATTTTCCTCCATCATTTTTCGACATAATGGTCCATTTAATTGTTCATCTAGTAAGGGAAATCCAAATGTGCGGTCCTGTTGTCTTACAGTGGATGTATCCAATTGAGCGTTACATGGAAGTGTTTAAAGGATATACAAAGAATCAACACCGACCAGAAGCTTTAATTGTTGAAAGGTATGTTGCTGAAGAGTGTATCAAGTTTTTCTCTCAGTACATTGAAGGTGGTAAAGCGGTGGGCCTTCCTAAAACTCGTCATGGTCGGACACCGGGGGGGTAAGGGCACACGAGGATTCAATGTTGTCACAATGACTCGGCACGAGCTCTCACAAGTGCATCTGTATGTATTAAACAACACAGCTGAGGTCATTCCATACATAGATTCTCACAAAAAAAATGACCGAAATGAACCCAAAAATGAACATGATGAGGATTTTGCAAGTGCATAATAAATCTTTCATTACCTGGTTCAGGGAAACAATATTTGCCGATGACAGTGCTTCGAAAACGTTAAGGTTGTTGGTTGTTGGTCCAAATCTTAGTGTAGCAACTTGGAAAGGGTATGATATCAACAATTATTCCTTCTACACCAAGTCTGAAGATGAAAAAAGCTCAATGCAGAACAATGGTGTGAGTGTTGATGCCGACTCCGATCACTTTTCTAGTGCATCAGACAACAATCCAATTCGAGCAACCATGTCTTACTTTGGAGTTATTCAAGAAATCTGGGAGCTTGACTATACTGAATTTAGGCCAGTTGTTTTTAATTGTAAGTGGGCCAATGGCAATACCGGTGTCCATCAAGACGAATTTGGATTTACCTTAGTAGACCTAAATAAGGTGGCTTATGTGGACAAACCTTTCATTATGGCACAACAAGCAAGACAAGTGTTTTATGTCCAAGATCCTTGTGATTCAAGATATTCAATGGTTCTACAAGGCAGACCAAGTGGTTTAAATGACTCACTCGATCATTGCACAATTGTCATTTGTGAAACACCACCTTTTCCCACCAAAATGCCTTCTATCAATGACTCAGACTACGTCGATGACGTGCACGCAAATCGTATTGATCATGATGAAGGACTACGGGAAAACAATGTGGCTTAACTAAATTCTATGAAACTAATGTAAAATCCTTTTTCCTTTTATGTTGGCAAATTTATTATTGTTCATGTTTCCAATGTCATTTGAATATGGTCTTTGTTTGTGATTGTTGTTAACATTTTAGTTTTTTTTTAACAGGGTCATGGGAACTCCACCAGCATCCCCTTCGCCGTCAAATGTGCATTTAGAGGCGGCATCTAGGAATACTAGACGATTGACACGTCTAAGGAGATTGACTTTAAGAACGTTGGATCAGCCTAGACTAACTGTGAACATTGACGCTGCAACTGGACAAGGATTGGGCCCAAATAAAGAGATATTCCACAACTATCTAAGGGTCGTAGCTAGAGAAAAAATTCCAATTGTACATAACAGTTGGAAGGAAGTACCAGACTCCCTAAAGGAGCTTGTATGGAATGACATTTTGGTAAGTTTCGTCATGCTGAAGTATATGGTTAAAAAGATTTAAATGTTTTAAATTATGCATATATTACTAAACAAATTGCCCTGTAGGCAAAATTTGATATCCCAGAAGCCCTTAATGCAAAGAAGAAGCTTATGTCCAGTGTCGCCACTAGATGGAGGCAGTTTAAATCATTCCTCACTACAAAATTTGTGTATAGTAATTCTGAGGGGGAACAACAAGAAGATCCTTCACTCAAATATGGCCTAGATCCACAAGCATGAGAGGAATTTGCAAAAACCCACAAAACCCCTAACTGGCATGTTAGATGTTAATATTCTTTAATTTTAATACTCTCTTGTAATTATAAAGGCAATTAGATTTTATTCATGCGACAACTATATGGTACTCCACATAGAAGAAGTGCATCTTGGGCATAATTGTAGCTAAATATAAAATTGACAGAAATTAATCTAATAACATAAATATTTGTGAACTCATAATTACACGTCAATTTCTTATGCCAAAAAGTATTAATTACATATATTGTCCTTTTGCCAATCATTCATATATAACATATGCACTTCTTGGGCAATTCCATTCCTTTTCAGTCCCTCAAACTTGACTGTAATAATAATAATAATCTCCTCCAACTTTTCCTTTTTTTATAATTAATTTTCCCATCTTGTGTTGTTTTTTCTTTCCTTCTTGTCTATGAGTGTGCTTTAAAGATTTGTAGGGTGTGTGTGATTGCTGAGAAGTGTGAAATTGTTTTAGAAAAAAAAATTTAAAACCGAAAACTGAGAAGTGAATCAATCAGACCATTATTTTTTGTTCAGTTACTTTTCTTGTTTGATCATTCTTCTTAGAGTTTATTTTTCCATTTATTTTTAATTTCAAAGTGCCAGAGTTGCAAGGAGAACCTGAAGATATCTCCAAAGAGAAGGCTCGAATTGCTGCTCTTCAGGTGCATTGTTACATTTTTTTGTCACACATTCCTAAACTTGTGTGAGTTTAGATTGTTCTGTTTTTTCTTTGTTATCATTTTTTTATACTTTTTTTTGTGTTCATGGCAAGGTGAATGGACCTGTGTTGGTTGAAGACACTTGCCTCTGTTTCAATGCCTTGAAGGGCTTCCAGTGGATATAATTGTTATTTTTTTTTTTTCATGCTATGAAAGTTGGCATTATACAACCTGACTGGTTTTGATTGAATGTTTGAAACTTCTGCAGGGCCTTACATGTAAGTTCTCTTTCACCCTTAACCATTGTGCTCTGGTGAACTTTATACCCCTTTATTTTATCATAATAGTTTAGATCCCCCCATATGATTGTTATTCATTTTACGCTGTAGTTTTTTTAGCATAACTCTGATATAAGGACAAGCATATAGTTTCTTATAATTTGCTGAAACTACAGTAGGAAACTGGGGATGATAGAGAATAGTTATTTATGTATGTGCTTATTAGGTTATTTTATATTAAAGGCCTGGGCTTATATTTCTTGCGCTGAGACAGTTTGAGAGAGAGTTATCTTGTGATTTGAGAGGAAATTGGGGCCTTTGGGCATTGGGAGGCACAGACCCTCTAAGTGTGCTCTCTGTTCAGTGATTTGGGGAGTTCTTCCCTCATGATGTGCTCTTTATCCTTAATAGCCTCCTACCTTTCTTTTAGGGTTTAAGTCTATCCATCTTTAAAGGGATATTGGTTGTATTCTTGTATCTTTCCAAGGCATATATAATCCACTATTTTATATCCCAAAACCATCTTAACCACAAATACCTCTATATGGTCCAGCACTCAGACATTCTCCTTAATGTTTCTTATCTATCCTGGTATGCTCACTCCTTTATCCGCTTAAGCATTCACTGGTTAACTTTAGGCCTAGCAGATAATCTTAGTTTGTGTATCCAACATGTTTAGGCTTTCCCATGGGAAAAAGAACAGATACAAATTGGAACGTGAGAGATATTGTTTTTGTTTGCATCTAAGATTTTGACTAAATACTGTCATATAGAGACAAGGAATTTGGAAAGGACACGTCTCACCAAACAAACAGAAGAGAGAGAATGGAGAATGAAAAAAATTGGAGGTTGTCGGGAATATTGTGTGGGGGAATTTGGACAATTTTAAATGTCCATGTCTCTTTAATAACAGCACAAGCAGTCAAGCACAAAGGTGCAATGTTGGGAATAATGGTTCAAAATCTTGCATTCATTTGGTGAGTTGGTATTATGATGTCTGAACTAATGTGTACAACTTGTAGGAAATGTTTTATATTGAGTAACATGTGCAAAGAGTGTGTGCAATTATAATTTATAAACCAAGTCAAAGGGTGTGGTTCACTTGTTTGAATGGGGATCACAATAGGGCTTTCTGACTTGTGCAAACCACCTCTTGTTAATCCTATTTGGTCAAGTTTTGGATCCTATGGGTCTAAATGGAGCTATCTAACTCTAAAATGCTTCGAGTTTTGCAGTCCAGCTTATTATAGGGTAGGGTAGGGAACCTGTGTGTGAAGGTTTCATTCTAAGAGCAAGGCAGATTTGGGGTTTGTGCATTGCATGCCTCTAGTGCTCTTGATTTGGCAATGTTTAGGCAATGGTTGCTCAACTTGGGAAATCTGCAAGGGTTGCTTCTAAAATTTGGTATTAGAAATTATGACATGGCTACTGATATGTTAATGCAGCTCCTAAGGCCATTTTACACAGAAAAACTAATTTGGACAGCTAGCACAAGGGTTCAACTTTTGAGCATTAGGCAGGATAATGCATATATCTTCCAAACTTGATTTTTAGGTTCACACTTGCCTCTTAACCTTGTGCAGCAAAGTAACTAAACACCAACCACATTTTGACATTGAAACACAACTTGGCAGACCCTATATCAGCAAATTGGACATGAGAACCACCCCTGGTGGGGTCGCTGCATCCATGGCTGCAGCAGCAAAACTTAATCAAAACAGCTACCATTTCTTCCTTTCATCTCTTTTGATTATTTCAACGAAAACAATGCAAATTCTGCTGACATTTTAATCATTGTGTACATAAACTTAAGTGGTAGTAGGTTTTCATGTAATAGCTAATTCAAGTTTATGGTTTTGTGCAACACGTGCAGGACAAGTGACTGATGCGTGAAGATCTCAAGTTTCCATCCAGTGGAGTTAAGTGCCATACCCTGTGGCTGCTGGGGCATCCATGGCGATAGTGTGTATATATAATATATGTATGTTGTAGAGTTTAAAGCTTAAATAAATAAATCAAGTCACTCTCAAGATTAATTTCTGTCAATATTGTATTTACATAATATTTAACTGGATTAACTTAATTTCTGTTATTTAATACTTCATTTCTGTCAATTTTATATTTCTGTCAATTCCTGGGAAAGATGGACTAAGTGAGAGCTCTTTGAGGGATCTTCTCCATGGATATGAATATGTTCTTATATATGAAGATAAAGATGGAGACTGGATGCTTGTGGGTGATGTTCCTTGGGAGTAAGTTATTTTTCCTATTGTCATGATTATAATTATAATTTATAAATTTTAAGATAATGTTGTTTTTCAATTATGATAGCTCTGGTTGAACTTGTTAAATCCTTTGTTGTTCACTAATTCACCACATGCTAGTATTTTGTATTTTAGGAAATTGTCTTAGGAATTATAATAACCTTATATAAAAAAAATTATAATAACTTGTATTTGTATGAAATTGTCTTAGGAATTTTTATTTTCTTAAAATTTATTTTAAAAATTAATATTTAAATGATAAATTAAATATAAATAATACATAAACCTCTTATTTTTTATTTAATTTATCATTTAAATATTTATTTTACCATTAATATTAATGACAATCATGCTAATATATATTATTTTTAATTATTTATATTTTTCTGATGGGATATCAATAAGAAAAAATATTAATAATTAAAAATAATATTTAATTCAAGGATGGTGCTTACCTCAACAACGTCTTTGAAAGTGAGTATTCTAAGACGGTGCTGATGTAAGCTAGAAGATAAACTTTCAAAGATGATGTTTACCTCAGCAACGTCTTTAAAAGTGAGCATTCGAAGATGGTGCTTACCTAAGACAATCACATGTCTAACCCCACAAACCATTCAATGAAGCCACCAAGTAGAAAACATCTTTTTTCCCAAACACCATCAATATAAATAAACAACAAAAACTAACCTTTCCAATGTCTGATAGTCTCGTTGCGAATGAGACCATCGAATATTCGTTTTCTGCTAACGTTCTCTGATTAAGTTCAATACCTTGTCGGATGCTTGGGTGAACGAAACAGATAAATATAGTCATGGGTGACCATCGATTTTGAGAATGACACAAAGCTTGGGAACATGTGGTTTTGGGGAGAACATTTAGGAACTAAAACCCTAAATTTGACCCATACATAAAATCAATTTTTAATTGATTTAACTTAAAATTAAAATTAAAAATTTCCCTACGGTCAACGAATAAAAAAATAAAATTTAAAATAAATACCCACTTGTCAAGTACGACTCTGCCACATCATCAAAATGTACACATGATAACAAAAAAATTGACAAGTGCTTGACGGGTGATTGGACGAGTAGAAACTTAACAATGCAAGTGATACTAAGGATAAAAACAATGAACTAAGTTTAAGTTTGGGGATGTTGACCGGTCTTCAAAAAGTTTAAGGACCAAAACAAAAAATTTTGAAAAGATAAAGGACTAAAAACATAATTATTCCTAAAAATAAAAACAAAAGCGTTGATCCTTTCACAAAAATACTTACCTTGAACATAATTTTTCACCTGATTTCCAAATATGCATTAGATCAAACACAATTATCAATATACCAAATGGATATGTAGCTACAAACTTAAGTAAATTAGAGGCTAAAGATGGCAAAAACAATTGATGAAAAAAATAATGAAAAACTAAAAGTTGTCAAAAAAAAAAATCAAAAGGACAAAAATTTAGGAGTTAAAAGATTTGAAGGATTAAAAATTTAATTTGTCATGTCCCTCTTTCTTATGTCCTTGTTTCTTCACTGAAGCACTCCCTGCTGTTTCATACAATTTGTTATTTAAAATTGTGGCACAAAAATTAAGAAATAAAATTAATATTTTTATTTTCATGATAATTGTTATTATTTTCTTATTTGTATCTAGTTTTTTTATTTTTTTTTCTTGCTTCTTTTTGTATTGATTAATTCACTATCTTATGTTGTTGTATTGAGAATTTTGTATAATAGTGTATGTAAGTTGTTAATGAAGTAGTTTTCAAGTTTCAATAGAAGTGGGGACATACGTTTCTTTTATTTTCTTTTTTGTATGTTTATATTTTAGCACCTAGTCCTTAATAACTCGCGATAAAAACTCGATGGCTACGCGGTGGTTTCCTTACTCAAGGTAACTCGTGATTAAAAATTTAAAAAACAAATAATAATTCTTAACATTAGTAAAAGAAAATAAAAAATATTAAATATGAAAATATATTAAATAAAATAATATAGAAAATATTAAATAAAATTAAAAAAATATACATTAATTTATTAAATAATTAAAATAAAAAATTATTTGTGATTTTTTAAAAATATTTTAAAAAAATAAAAATTGTAAAATAATTTATGACTCGAATAAAAAAATTTCTTTAAGACTGGTATTTAAAAAAATAAAAATTTGAAAAAAAAAATTACAACTTAAATGTAAAAAAAAAGTTATAACAAATAATAGGACTTTTAATTCAAAAATCTTAACTTCGGGATATTCATTTAAATTTTACTCCCAAAATGATAAATTTGAAAAAAAATTAGCTTGATTGATCGTTTGGCCGTTACCAATTACATTCCGGTAAACGGCCGCTGAACGTAAAAATATAAATTCTTCCTTCTCAGTCTCATGTGTTGGAATGTGTCAAACCCCGTTTGCAGTGATGGAAACAGGTTCCCAAACACACTTTATATCATTGCAAATAATAATAATCAAACGAACTAGTTTGAGTACAATTCTTAGGAATCATTACAAGTAATAATAAATCGGAATTGTATTGTTCTCTCGTTCTCGTACATCCCAGGGCTCTGTATGTCCTTAAAAAGATGTGAAATTTCAGTTTTTTTGTCCTTCTCATATTCGTAGAGCTCCTAGAGAGAGAGAGCTGCTAAAAAATTCTAATCCTCTTTCACTAGCTCCTTTTATACAGTACATGGGTCATCTTCCAACATGGAGAGAAAGCTTTCTTGTTTGAGAAAAAGTCAACTCTTGTGAGTTTGAGATTTCTCCTTTTTTTTTTGTTCATTAGAAACCTAATTTCTTTTTTTTATTACCTAAAATTAAAATAATAAAATAAAAGAAAATAAATAAAATTTCAAATTAATTTTAACAGAAAAAACAGATAATCTCTTCTATTTTTAATACTTTAAAAATCATCTTTTTGAAAGTAAATCAAGTTACAATTTAATATATGTAGCTTACATGACATCCCTTTAAAATAAAAGGAATTGGATTATCATATATTGCTTTGATTTTTCATTTTTCTTCCCAATTCTCTCTCTGTGCAGAAAAAGAAGTCCTAGAAAATTGGTAGACTGTTGGGTTCGAATCCCTTTTGATTAATTGGCACTGTCTGCATATCATTTCTCTAGTTGGGAGTTAGTTGCATCTGTCATTTTATAGCACAAGATTCCAAATCACTTACTGGAAACAGTAAGCAATTTACTCACAAACTCACAGTTGTCCAATAAAAAATTGGCTACCCGAATAGTTCTTGTTGAAAAAATTTGGTAGAAGGAAATTTTAGTTCTTTACAGTAAAAGTGTGCAGATTCCATCCTCAAACAATAATAAATAAATATGAATCCTATTCTCTAACTCACTGCTGTCATACATTGTGAAAGAAAATAAAAAATAAAGAATGACTACACTTCATGGATTAATATGAGAACACCTCATGACAGTTAAAAAAAAGAATAAGAAAAGAAAAACTTAGTATAACTCAAATTGGTCATCTAATGACTCAAAATAAGTGTGTAAAATGCATGCGCAATGATCATTAATCAATAAACAAAGTGGGCATTGCGCTGAGCCTTGTTTCATGATTCACACAATCACGTAGTTGGTTGGCGGGGAAAGAGGTCAAACTATCTATTCATCTCAACATCAAATTGATGATTAAGTGTACTAAGGACTGTGAAGCATTAAATAATGGGTTACAAACGCAGAGGACAAAGGAATCAAATAGAGTAATGACGCATGGTCCCAATTAATCTCCCAAGACTTGAGAAGAGAAAATCATTTTAAGGTCATGTTGTTGATTAAGTGTATGCCACATAAATAGGAAGACGAAAACATGACCTTAATTAAGGAAGAACAGCTGGAATGGATGGACAAGGAGCACGAACACATTATAGACCTGAGGGGACCTCGTTTTCATGTTACACAAAAAGGTAGCACGAAGAAAAGGATTTCAAAATAGTTGGTAACTTTGTTTTCACCTATGCTTGAAATGTAAACATTAAAAATTTGAGCCAAATGTGATGATAGATTGCTAAGCAAAAATATAAGGAGCAGTTTCTATCATTTGACTTTTCTTAGCACCTTAGCTACAGCCTAAGCTCAGAGAAACTCAACTCTAGTCAGACAAAACAATTTGAGAATCCCTTCCCCTACAACACACTAGATTTCTCTAATAATGAACAATGGGCATAAATTTTGATAAATATACTACATATATATACAACATGATTGAAGAAGCAAGCAATGAACATTAAACAATGAAAATCCTTCATTTATTGGTTTACATATTTGGCTAAAGAAGATAATAGAACATATCTGTGTAAGCCTACTCAGTAATATCAAATGCAATTTAGTAGTATTATGGACCTCGAAAGTGAGAAATACATCCAAATAAACCATGTTAAAAAGAACGAAACCAAATTCTGAGCTAGGGAAAGCTATCCCGGCAACAATTAACCCAGTAAATGAGGTGATTGAACATGGAGGCACCCTTCAAGGCTAAGTCAGATTGTGGATACCAGCATCCTCTGTTGAGTCAATCTAAAATTATCTCAACAACCCATAACAGCACAATTATACACGAACACCCCGACATGCTCCTTCACTCCAAGTACCTGCCAATCTATGGTGCCATTGCTGATCCCTGACTTAGGACACCATGAACTCAGCACAATAGATTCACCCTCTGGACCCCTTTGTCCACCCACAACCAAAAGTTGCTCTCCACAAACCTTGAAAGCCAACCCCCAACCATTAGAAGAATCCGCCCTGACTGGAAGCCTCCCCAATTCATTCCAGGTGTTCTTTTCCTTGTCATATTTTTTCACCATGTTAGTCAGATGCTCAACTGCATATAGCTGATTATCCACAACAGCCACAAGTGGAGGTGCCTGAACACCCACGTTAACATACGGATACATCCCCTCTATTTTCCGCCAACTCCTTGTCTTGAGATCATACTCCTCTCCACAACTTAATGAAACAGTTGTACTTGACATTCCACCAATCACGTAGAATTTGCCATCCATAAAAAAACCAGAACACAATCTACGCGATGTGTGCATGTTTGGTAAAAGTTCCCACATACCTGTTGAAGAGTCATACAACTCAGCTGATTTTAGAACATTTCCATACTTATCACTTCCCCCAGCAACAATAGCAATCGATCCAAGACTACTAGATCCAAACAAACACCGAGGCTGGTTCATCTCCTGGCACTTCACCCAACCACGACAAATCATGCTATACTTCCAAATAGCAAACTCCATCAGTTCCCGACCGAAGACTAACAGTTCGCAGCCCACGGCCAAGGACTCCTTGTCTGCATGGTTAAAGCACTCATCACAAGGTATCTTGGGTAATGACATCCACCTGTTTATCTTGGGGTCAAAGGCCACCCATCCTCTTGGATCACAAACCATATACACCAAATGCTCCACAGCCCCCAATTGTTTCCTCAACCCATATAGATACCCACTATTGATCAGTTTATTGAACCTTTTATTGATACACGATAGTGCGGCATAATCGGATCCACTAACCCAAGCAAGACAATTCAAGGCAACATCATCAATAAGACCAGGAAGAAGCGAATCATTTGGTCCAGGTCCAGAAAAACCATCATTCGCTCCTTCCCCTCTATTCATTTCCAGAAGGTTATTCACTTTCTTTCCATCCTCCTCCCCCTGCAAAGAACAACCCAAACGTAATTTCTTTGTCATGACAAGGAATCCTCACCACACCCAAACAAAACCATAGCAGATGCAAAATCAACCATGAAAGGCAGAAGAAAAAACCATTATTATTATAATCATTCCAACAATCCCTTTAATTCATGTGCCGCCTCTACCCACAAAAACAAATTCATCACACCATCGACATGCCGCCAATCTCTTATCTATTCATTTATTCCATAATTGCCTTTATACTTAATAAAAACAAACCACCCCTCCCTCTAGAAACGAAAAACCATAATCTCTGACGAAAATAGAAAGAGAGAAACGCGAGTGCAATACCAAATGAATCAACGACAGGATTTGAAAAATTGAAACTCTCCCCCAGCAAATTCTCCTGTCGTCTGATTCCGAGCTACAGAGACAGAACCATCTGCAAAATTCACGAAAACAGGAAATGAAACAACCTTGATTGAAAGGGTAAAAGTGTGCCAAAAAAAATCAAATTTGAGCAAAAGGGTATGCTCTGATCCAATTCAAGGAGCAACAACCAGATTCGGATCCGAAAAACACATTATTTTAGAAAAAGGAAAATGATTGATTTTGTTAAGCGGGTAAGAGAGGAAATAGAAATGTGGAAGAAGGGTACCTGAAAGTGAAGAGAAGGCGCGGATCTCAGAAACAGAAAAATTGATGTGAGGGGCGAGAAAGCATGATGTTTTGTTGTTACTGGAAACGGTGTGTGAGTGAAACACAAACTGGGCTTAGATAACTTGCAACTATGGACACGGAATGACTGAGGGATACTATGTGCGAGTTACGAGCGTATAAATATAAATAACTCCAATACAACACAAATGTTTTTGTTCTTCGCTCTTGTAACCCCACTTCTTGGTGTAATTCCAACTTGTGATGCCCTTTTTCGCTTATTCCTGTTCGCACCCTTTGTTCTGTCGTTTTTGTTTTGCTGTAATCACAATAATAAATTCGGAATTTATATAGTCTGCGTAAACTGTTCAAGCACTTAAATTTTGGTAACTTATCATTCATCTTGTCGTTGGACGTTAACAAAGTCCAAAATTACACACGCCACGCGTATAGAAGAACTTGTTTATATACTTCAACTTATTTTTTAAAAAAGAATATGTGCGTTGGAAAATTATAATCTTTAATTTGCTAAAATATTTTTAGAATGAAATATATTTTTTCGATTATCCTAATTAGAACATTTGACTCCAATATATTTTCACAAGCTTGGACTCTTTGCATCGATTATATGACTAATATCGAACCTATGTTCTTTTTCATAAATTCAATGTGTATTGATAATTGAGCTACTCTTGTTTGTGTAACTTTTATTTTTCTTGAGATGTTATGGATTTTCTTTTCACATTTTCTTCTTACATTTTTTATTTCAAGAGTTTTTTTTTTACTAGAGTTTAGTCAAGTTATCAATTAAGCGTATTTCATTTTTTTTGGGGGGAAGCATTTTTCATTTTTATTTTTTGAAGAAAAAAATATTAATTGTATTTATTTAAGTTAAGGAGATGTATAATATATTTGAAAACATATTAGTAATGTTTTAATTTAGGATTTGTTTTGTAAAATGTATAGTAATAAATTATTAATGATATATAATAAATCACTCCTTTAGTTCATTTAGCTCATTTATTTAGGATTAGTAATAAATTTGAAAATGAACTGGTGGTATTTTTGAAAGAGGTTCGTTTATATTAAATTGACTAAAATATAATTTATAGTGTATAAGATTTTTTAAGATTAGTGTGTTATTTTTTTTATAAAAAAAATGCAATAAGAATATGTTCTATGTCGATTTGTATATTTTTTATGCTAAAAGAAGTAGAGTATCGAAGAGTATTTTAAGTTAGATGTTATTATATAAAAATGTTAAAATTATTATAATAAAAACTATAATTAGAGAACAAGATATTTTTTAACTTGTATACTTTTTAACGGTTATCTTTAGAACATTTCATTTAATAATCAATGAAATTAATTTAAAATAAAAAAAATAATACCTATTCATAAATGTCCTTTACATAATATTATACAAATAGAAATTATAGCTTCAGGTCTATTGTTGTAAACATTGGTTTACAATTTTTAGAAAGTCAGAAAGATGCACTTAGAAATCTAATATTGTACATATTTAAGTTTTTATTTTTACTTTTTAAAAAATCCATTATTTGAGTTTGAGTCGGATAATACTGTTAAGGGCAACAAAGCTTTTTGAAATTGAGTTATATACTACATTTATAAGACTTGAATTTTAAAATTATTGACTAAATTAGATTAAACAGAAAGAGCATACTTATCTTAGTTTATTTATGCGCTTGGTAGATTATGATTTTATTTTACGTGTATTTTATAAAGGATGAAAATTCATTACATATATCATGATACATTTAAGTTTAACTTAGATTTTTCTATATTATGATATTGGTGAAATTTCTTTTTTAATAGAGTCTTCCTTTTAATCATATTTTTTTCATCCATAAAACTCAAATCAATACTTTATTTAAGGGATTGAGTCTAGGACTAGTCAAACTAACAACAAACTAAACTTAGATTAATTTTACTAATTGAAACGGAAGAAGATCGAGTAGCTAATTTGGTTCATGGATTTTGCCTATTTTTGACCTGGTTAAACTTGTGAAGAGAAATATAGCTAAAAACTTGACCAGGTCAACATTTGAAGTTGTTCAATTAATGGGTTGGATTCAATTCTCAACACCTGTGTCTGTGTGATTGATGAATAACATGAAATCTGTTGGTCAGCGGTCGTAGTGAATAAATTGTTGGGTTTCTGTTAACATTTGTTCTTTCACCAGCGTTGCATGTTTGGTGTTTGGTACTTGGTACATGGTACATGGTACATGGTAGTAGGACAACGTCTTAGTAAACTAACGCACCAATAACGTCACCCAATTATCTTATTACAGCAATTTATATTAACAATAATCATTTCTATTTCAGGATTTGGGAATAAGAAGAGGAGATGGAAATGAAATCCAGATTTGTTTTTCTAATTCTAGACTTTATATTACGTGATGAGATACATTACGTAAATTTTATGTGCACTATTAAAATAACAATAATTAATTTGTTTAGTGAGAGAAGAGCTGTACAAATAAATACAGAGAGAAAGAATATGTTTTCTTTTTCTATTTATTATTAAATAAAATTAATGTAACTCTCACTATATAGCAGTCTTGTAAGTAGGAAATTATTCAAAAATAAATTAAGCAAGGTGTCATATTATTCAATATATAGCAACCTGCTTAAATTTTCTTATGATTAGTGGAACGAGTTAATCAGAGGCAAAAGTAATCTTGATTAAAAAAATCAAGAAATAAAAAACAATACTAACTCAACTCAAAAAACTAATTTATTATATGATTTAGTCTCAGGATTTAAGTACCATATTAAGTAATTTTTTATTCTACTGAAATTTTAAATATCGTTACACCTTTTAAGGATAGACGATCATGATAACACATCTGTAAAGTTTAATATAAATTTGCACAAGATAAGGCAAATTATTTGAATTTTCAGATAACACATACGTACACACATGTAGGTGCACAAGATGGAGCAAAACTTTAATTTTCAAATGAAAGAAATTAGCTTTGGTTTTGCTTGATAGTTTGGATTTTGGGAGTATAATTCTGGCAAAAAAAAATTGACAACTGGGTGTTCCACATAGGATTGATGTTAAAAAAGCACCTCTATGATATTGATAATTAATATAAAATAGGACAAAGGACAAGGAAGAATTGACATGCGTAAAAAGATTAAGAATGAAGATTGGAAAATTCAATCCAATCTAATCTAATCACTAATCAGCACCAAAGTTTTGACTAGTCGACCCCCGTGTCACTTTTCTCTCATTATATTGAGTCTCCATTCCTTAATTGCCACCCCAAATCTATATCCAAAAAGTCATTTTCCAAACCTCATTTCCTTTTCGAAAAATGGAAAAAACAAATTAAATACGTTTATGTCTTTGTGAAATGAATCCCAGTTGCCACGTTTTTTAATAAAGTATAAATAAACTTTGATAGGAATTGGCTACCTGAGGCGTCTACATATTTAATTTAATATATTTACATGTTTTTAAAATGTAGTTTTATTATTATTCTTAGTTTAGATAATTATCAACAGAAATTTTTTTGTTCACACATTATTTTGAGTTAAGGTTATAGCAAAAGTTTTACAGGTATATATGAACACGGAGATGGATTAATTAAGAAGGCTGCAAAAACTATTTTAAACACTGCACAAATGAAAAACTAGGAAATGAAAGGAAAATATCAAATGATTAAAAGAGTGATTAATAAGTTAAAAAAATGATTTAAAATACAAAATAACTATTCCACCTTTTTTTATATTTGTATCTATATTAAATTAAATACGTGCAACTATATATAGTGTAGTTAATTAATAAGTGATTCTTTTTACAATTTTTTAATTTATACTTCCTTTTTTTAGAGGAAATTAATTTATACTTCCCAATAAATGTAATTTCATTTTTTTTTCTGTTACTCCCAGTTTAGAAGAAAAGGAAAAATCTAGCAACATATCGATCAAATAGTTTTAAATATGTACTATGTACAAACTCTTATAAAAAAAAATCAACAATATAAGATTTTCGAGATTTATATCTAATGTCGTCGACGAATCCTGTCTATACAAGAAATAAGTCTCAAACTATAACGTTACACATAAAAAAAAAAGTTTCAACGACATCAAATATTTGAAAACATTCAACAATTTACATGCGAAAGCGTGGGAGATATATTTAAGAATAAACTATATTCTAGAATCTATTTCAATTGTCATATATATTATATACAGACCCAAATTTTAAGAATAATTGTAATAAAAATACTTAACCCGTTTTAGGGCCATAAGAATAAAAGTATTATTGAAAATTTGATAAAATCATCCAATTAACGAGAGTAAGCGTGATATGTTAGATTTTCTGTTGGGCATGTCATGCTTCAATCATTAATACAAATTGCAATTGATTTGATAAATTATGGAGAAAAAGAGGAGGGGATGCTTTTTTTTTTTTTTAGCAAGAAGAGGACGGGATGCTGGTCACCAGAAAAACAAACAAGTACATGAAAGCGGAAAATAATTGTGCATAAAAAAATAATTTGAAAATATGAAAAAGTGCCTTTTCTTTGTAATTTATGGAGAAATGTTCTATATATTCTAATAGTTAAGTAATAGTTTTATTTTTCTTTCTAAAACTAACAAGCAAGGGTTGAAATAAGTCGAGCCTAGTGAAACCAAGTTTTATTAGGCTTGAGTTTAACTTATTATGTGTAGATTTTTTTCAAAGGTTTGGCTCGGATAAAAGTGTGACTTGTCCTACAAACCTATTTAAAAATGTGCTTAAAGACATCTTTGATCAATTAATTATTTTAAAACAGAAATACTAATTAAAAAAAGAAACTTATAAAATTTCGTATAAATAATGTACAAATCCAAAAATAATTGATAAACAAAATCATATTAAATTCAAGTCGTTAAAACACAAAATATATCAAAAGAAAATGAAAAAAAGATAGCATAATATTAAAAAATATATGGATTAAAGATGATTTATACTAATATAGCCAAACAAAAATATTTAAATTATCTGAAAATATATTTACAAAACATTTTTTTCCCTAGAAGTATTAATCTAGTTGCATTATCCTTTTAGCTTGAGTTGTCTTTCTTTTTGAAAATTTTTCATATGCAAGTAAATTTTCTAACCACTTTATGTCATTTCATCCTGTTATCCATAATGTCATAAAAATGATATAGATCATTGAGTTGCTATAAAGCTAACAAACAAAATATAATTCAAAATATACACCTTTAAACCAATAAATTAAAGTGTAGATAATCATCATTTTAAAAGTTTTTTATTTAATAATAATAATTATTATTATCATTATTACTTAAACAGACTGATTTGTTAATTTTAACAAACTTTTTTTATAATTTGGATTTAGTTTTTTATCTAAAAAAACTTTTTAAATAACTTGAGTTTGATTTTTATAATAAATAAGTCAAGTTGAACTTTTAATTTTAATTAGATTGAACTAAATACTTTGACAAACTGGCTCGATTCATTTTCTATGAGAAAGTGGAAGAGAATCTAATACGTTTTCTTTATTCCAATAGAGAGCCACATGAATGCCGAAGTCGAACAAGATCCCAACAAAATAAAAATGAAAACTAATACTACTAGTAAACTGCCATCATTATGCCATTTGTCGACCTTCAAAAGCCTTATTGCTTTTTTGCAATGCCACTACTTGATTCTGAAAATGCAAAGTAATAAGTGCATTAATCAAACTCCCCAAAACTTTTATAAAATGTACTTGTATTTATGCTATGCCCCCTCATATTTTAAAGGACAACTTAAATTTTTTTTCATTGGCATATATAGCAGCAGAGTTCACCTCAGATAGCGATACCACAACTGACATTATTATTTTTAGGAAATATGTTTGATTGAAGATTGTGTATGTGGTGTCGGGGGTATTAATTCATTCAGGGGAGGTATGCATAATTTTCTCTAATAAATATAAACCTGTAAAAACATGTAAAACGATAAAGAATTTATATGGATATTTTTTAGCTTATAAAATAGGTTTTGTTAATTTTTTTTTTCCAATAAGTTATTTGCAGACTATTTTAATAAACTTCTCAGTGAAGCTTATCAAATATGTTTTAAAACTCATTCTAATAAATTTTATGATTAAATTTATGGCATGCATGAGCTTTTTGCTATAAAAACTTGTTAAATAAGTACTTATTTAAGCACATAAATGCACTGAAAATAATTTTAATATTTTATTTTCAATAAATAATATGAACAATGTTGTAAGCAATTTTAAAATAAATACAAATATAGTTTATAGTTTATAAATAATGAAGAAAAAACTAATTTTTTGATATAGTTTACTACTTGTAATAATTTATTTGATAATTTGTTTAGTATCTTCAATTATGAAAATAAATCAACAAATCATCAATATAAAAATGCTCATTAAAATTTTTTTTCTTTTAAAATTAATATATTATTTTTAATTGATCCTGGTTCAAAGTTTTTAATTTTTGAAATTCAAATAAAAAATCAAAACGTTAAGAAAGGACGGAACGAGAATTAAAATATTATAACAACAAGATAATAACTTAGATATAAGATAAAAAAAATTGTAATTATTATAGGATAAAACTTAGATACAATTTAAAGATGTTTTTGGTACCATTTTATTAAAATCAAAATTTGAGCTTTACTCGAATCTATATTGACTTTTAATACAAATGTTTGTTAAGCAAATTACTTATATACAAATTTAATTCTAATGGTAGAACAACATCAAAACACTTAAAAACACTACTACATCTATAAGTTGTCCATTATTATATTGATGATAAATTTATTTGAAAAACAAAATTGTTCCATAAAAACCATTACTATAAACTTATTATATCTAATAACTCAAATTTAAAAAAAAAAATATTTTTAAAGGCGTTAAGTGATTGAAAAATCTTAACTCCTAAGGAACTGCTTCGTTAACCAAAAATACGCCACAGCCTGGATAAGTACCTTTGTACATATGAGAGATAAATTACAAATGGTATGTTTTGTTTAAGAAAGAAAGTAAAATGAAAGAAAGTGAAAAAAGAGAGTAAAAAGTGGAATGAATTTTTAGATTGTTTGACAAGAAATAAAATAAAGAAAAAAATATTTTTTTTCTTCTTATTTCACTGTATAAAAAGTGCATATAGAATGGTTTTAGATTTAATTCGTGTAATATATTTCTCACTTGAATGCAACAAGTTTTTGTTTAAATTATAGTTTTTGTTTTCGAAAAACCTAAATCTAATAACGCATTGTAGGAGATATAAAATGAATTGGATGAATAAAAGAGGAGAAAAATTATAAATTTAACTTAATTTTAATAAAATTAATATTTATCAATAAAAAAAAATCAAATACATTATATTGATCACAGAAACATAGTTTACTGAAATGCCCAAGTAAATTTGTGTTGGGCATGATCATCCATGCATAGGGATAAATGATAATCCATTATGGTGCGTGAAATTAATACTAATATGATCTAAAAACAAAATAAAAACCTTATCACAGTTGTTGTACTAATCTAATTAGAACATTACAGGCCACATGTTGGATATCCCGTTCATTTTGTTAAAGTTTCGTTTTCATGTCAACGTCACTACAGCACCGAACGAACAACTTTATTCTTTTTAATAAACAAATTCATTCGAAAACTTACTATTCTTCGATTTCTTCGTCTGCTTCTGCCGCACCGAATGTCGACTCATTATGTCAGTCATGGTAGACCTGTTACGGCTGTTACCACATCGTACTTCCAGTTGTCATGTTAACCTTATCATTCTTTACCAATATTTTTTACATAAAATAAATAATTAAATATGTTTTATTTCCTGGAGTTAGTATTTTTTTTTCATTTTATAGTTCTTGTATTTTTTTTTAATTTTAGTTTATGTAATTTTTTATTTTTTAATTTTTATTTCTATAAAATATTTTTATTTATTTTAATTCGTGTAAGTTTATATTTTTTTTTTAATTTTGATTTATGTAAGTACAAACATATAAAAATCATAAATGAAAAAAATTAAAATTGAAAAAAATTAAAATTTACTAGAACTGAAAATGAGAAAAATATTTTATAAGGACAAAAATTAGCAAAACACTAATTTACATAAAATAAATTAGAAAAAAAAACTTATAGAAATAAAAATAAAAAAAAACTATTAACTTTTAAAGAAAAAACATATTTAAGTATAAAAATAAATGAAAAAAGAATAAAAAATAATTAAATCATAAATCATATATACAATAAATTTATTTACTTTATTAATAATTATTTTAAAATGCATCAAATTTGATTTTTAATTGATTAATAATATAAATTTTCAACATACATATCTATTAAACTCAAGTAAAGAAAAAGAATGAAGATGTTTTAAATTTAATTGCTTGTTTTTTAAATAAATAAAATACATTAATATTCATATTTTTTCCGTCATCCAAATAAATCTAAGATTTGACGAATAGTCAATCAAGATTCATGAGTTTAAGTTCACGTTGAGCGTGTTTCAGCGTTGATATATACACGCTTTTGGTCAATGATAACGTTTATCAATTTCTACATACAAATGGTTATGGAACTGTTATGTAGACAGGAAGTCTTTTCTCATAAACTTACAATTTCTCGTCACAATTATTTAATATTTTCTTTTCTGAAAAGTATTTTACGAATCTGTGTATAAGGATTGTTTACTTGTCTAATGTATTCTTCTTTTTTTAATAGAAATATGTTCATATAAGTTCACTAAAATAAATAGAGTTTATAATTTTTAATAGATTTATAATTTACTTACATTTATTAAAATTTAAATCTTAATTTTAATTTTTTATGCGTCCTTAATTTTAATTTTAATTTGATATAGTGCATGTTTAATTTTACATTAAATTCTTCACAAATCATGTTAAGATACAAGTTCACATGATTTTAAGTAAATCTTTATATGTTCGATCCTACGCTATTGAGATGATTATAAGTTTAATTATTTTTTTTATCAACCAATATTGATTGTTAATTTTTTTTAGAAGGTTAGTGAAATAATTTGAATCACAATTGTTCTTTTTCCTTCTTCTTTCTATCCTTAAATCTTTATTCTCGAACTTTAAACAAATTTATAACTCCTATTATAATTTTAGAATTGGCTCCAAATTAAAAAAAAAAAACTCTAAAAACTTTTATAGATTAAAAATTTGATATTAAATTTCACTACTAACTTTTATTATAAAAAATCTAAACATATATTAGATCACTTCAAAATTAATAATTTTAATTAAAATAAAATTTATTTAAATCAATTTATTGTTAGAACACACAAACTGTATTCAGAGAATGTTGATTCGGCTGACACAGGTCTCATCAATCAGTCACTGGTTGACGTGTTCCTTCTTTTTATTTATGTACTTTCACCTTACCTCTACAAAATCATATGCATTTTTTTAATTTTAAAATTTCCGATTATTCCACTCTTTCATTTCTTTTATTCGTTACACTTTATTTTTATGAAAACAAGCCATAAAAAATAAACAAAAAAAAAAATAGATTCTACTTAATAATTTTTTGAAGTCAAGTCCACCTTCAACTTGTATATACTGTTGGTGCCGTATGAAACTTAAAAATATACTTAGACAAGGGAGCTTTCGATATTTGTTGAAGGAACCTTTCCTAGCGACCAAAATGCACGTTTTCTTTTTCTTCAAACGATACCAATATCTTCCATGCACCAGCTCATGCTAGCTACTGGATACAGTGAGAGAAAGAGCCGTGGAGAATGGGACTTGTCAGTTATAGTTGAAGATCTTAAATTGCAAGTCAAATGGTAAAAATCCCAAATATATATATATATATATATATATATATATATATATATATATATATATATATATATATATATATATATATATATATAAAACCTTAAGGAGGGTGGTGACGACAATACAGCCAAAATCTGCCTCTACTTTTGTTTGTTTCCGTGGGATGAATAAGACTTTTCTTCAGGAGTACCACGCGTTTACGACAACGAGAACCGAACTTATGGAACGAATAACAACTTTATCCCATTATAATAATAGTTGCAATGGCTTTTGAGTTGGAACTTCTAACTTCTCATCTAAAAGTAAGTTCAATTGCCAGTTGCTCCGCCGGGAGGTTTGGCAAGAATCCACTATGACAAAGACCTTAAGAGTGGAGTTTCATAAAATTTGACAATCAAAAACTAAGTTCATGCTTAGCGTGGATTGTTGAATAATCAAATTCTTTGAATGTTAAAGCAAAGCTAACAAAAACACTCCAAGGAATGTATAAAGAGTATGAACTGAACACAATTCGGCACGTGTTTGAGAAATAAAAAAAACAAACAAAAAAAACTCATTCTATGCGAAAGAGCTGTATATACAAGACCTCTAAGTCCGTAGAAGACACAAAATGCTCCTCAACACAAAAATAAACATGACTTAGTTGACTACTTATCGTTGGCAACATGAGCTGTATTTTCTTAATTCCCAAGGATTCTTTGGAGACTCCCTCTACAATCATAACATGTCTCCGTGGGGAAAAATTAATGGGCCTTTTCACTGTACATAAGAAATCCAACTTAGAATCAGTGTGGGTCAATCAAGTATATCGCTCCCATCAGAATCTTCAGTAACCATGCTCTTACGTTTGCACCAACATAAGTACCCGGGAATTGGCCCATCGTCTCCAATAACCCAGATATGCTCAGCAACATCGCCCAATGTCATCCTTAGTTCTGGGTCTGCAGAACACAGTTCAATTGAGAAACATAAAATGATGGGCCCCCCGAAATAAAATCAGGATGATGATGAAGTTTGTGTGTAACGAAAGGAAGAGCAAATTGACATGGAATATAATCAATATAGTTATGTCTGAGAAAAGTTGAATGCCACATACCTTTGCATAGTAATCCTTCTATTAAATTCTTTAACTGGGGGTTAATGTCCTCTGGCAGAACTAAAGGATCATTGACTATCTGGATAGAAAAGAAGGAAAACTGTAAGCTCAGATTTCTGTGGTAAGGTTAAAAACAGGTAACATGAATACTACGTAATAATATTAGAGGGTAAGTTAACATATGTCTTACTTTGTCATATGTGTCTTGAAGTGTGTCTCCAAGAAATGGGTATTCACCCAAAATCATACAGTACAAAGTAACTCCTACTGCCCACGTGTCAGAAGCTTTACCATGATAAGTAAGACCTAAATAATATCAACAAAAACTGCAGTGAGAATATGTACTTTCATACATTCCACAGAGCAAGCATGAAAAGAAGTCTGTAACCTAAACAACATTCTGGTGCAGTGAAAACTGGAGTGCCAGGTGATCGACGAAGTTCGTCATTGCCATCCTGCAAAATGAAACGAAAGTATTGATTCCTATTAGTTGTGAAGATAATCTTAGGACACATGTAAATGTCACCAATATATCGAAGGAACAAGTGCAAAAGGGTGAGTAATGTACTTGGGGATGTCAAAAACATTAATTAGATAAGATATCTCTATGATTAATCATTTTCAACTTCCTTGGTCCTGACCTTCTCAGACTAGCTAAATTCTTCTATATACCATAGAAAATTCAAAATTCCCAAGAGTGGAGTCATAATCCAATGGATTTGCAAAGATATGATATCAGCACAATGAAGCAAAAAATTAACAAAAAAAAGGCTTCAACCTCTTAAATTATGTAACCGACAAATTAACAAGGTACCTACACCAGCTTGCTTTCAAGTTTCAACCAATCAAATTTTAAATTCACACATAAAATAATGTCACAGGCTTGGAATAAACTCATCAGCTTTCATATCTTTTGACGTATCATTAAGCTCAGTAATTACATCACCTCAAATGCCTGGCTGACACTGAAATCCCCTATTTTTACAGTGCCATGACGAGTAATCAACAGATTATCAGGTTTTATATCCCCATGCACTATATTCTGCATTGAAACAAATCAATATCAAATCACCGTAGTAGCATAGTCAAACTATTTCAATGCATGTAACATGAATGAGCCTGAACACGTACAATAAATGATATGATGGTTACGACTTACGAAGTTTTTTAAGTACGCCTATCTAGTATCATGTATTTCCAGTGATATGCAAAAAATATACTTCAGTCAACTTTAGACATAAACATAATATTAACAGCTTCACATAGACAAACAAAACCAATTTTAATTTTTAAGAGTGTGAAGGATAGCATACATTAGCCTACAAGTTACCAAAATAAAAAAATTGCAGCAGTGCCAACTTGTTATCCAAATCATAAATGTTTTTGGTACAGGAAAATCCTAAAATGTGAAATACATAAACTAAATAACTGAAAATTATAGCCATAGGTAAAAGTGTGTGTGTGTGAGAGAGAGAGAGAGGGGGGGGGGGGGGGGGCACCGAGTCATCATAAACCAGAAAAAGATTTGGTTGAGACAATACATGAGCATGGAGATATGTTAATCCTGAGACTATATCACGCAAGTATTTCCTAGCAGTCTCTTCACCTAATGCACAAGGATGACCTGTACCCTCGCACACCCATTTGCTTTCCACATATTCAAGTACTGTAAAAGTAAACAACGGCAGTTAATCATAGAACTTATTGGAGATTCTTAATTAAACTTGAGGCTCAAAACATATGTACAAATTACAGGAGCTGTCATCACTAAATAACAAAACCAAGAAACTAGCATTGGGTACCCATGTAGAAGTCATCCGACTCTGGATCATCAATCACCTCAATGAGATTGACTATATTAGGATGTTCCACCATTTTCATAATCAATACCTGAAAATAATGTATTTGTGTCTATAAAATACTGCAGGAACAGTAAAGAACATCCAAAAAATTGAGTTAAACAATATAATAAATCATAAAATGAACAAAACAGGAAGCAAAATAAAAAGTTCTCTTGGCAAAAGATAGAAGTAATGTTGAAATGTATTGGGAAAAACCATGTCCCACATTATTAGAGACAGTGCCTGAATAGTATATATAAATGGAGGGCAACCCTCATCCTATGAGTTAACTTTTCGGGTTAAGTTAGTCTCTAAGCTCCAATTCTAAGATGGTACAACCTATCTTAGCAATTGTTGTTGGGCCTATCGAGCCACCAATTATTGGGCCGTTATCGGACCACCTGCAAATGTTTAGTCATACAAACTTCACACTCGAGATGTCTAGTCCTTGACACAAGAGAGTGTGTTGGTGATCTCACATCAACTAGTGATATACCCAAAATAGAGTATATAAATGGGGGACAATCTTCGCCTCTTGAACTAACTTTTGGAATTGAGTTAGGCTCAAATCCAAATTCTAAAATGGTATCAAAGCCTATCCTAGATCCATTATTGAACAACCTACCATCTTATCAATGCATCAAGCCTAATAGTGTTAGACTAGAGATAATGACAAAATAATGAATATATATATATATATATATATATAAATGGAGGGCAAACTTCACCCTATGAGCTAGCATTTCAGGTTGAGTTATGCCCTAAGCTCAAATTCTAAGAAAATGGACCATAAAACATTGGCAACAGAAAAATGTTTGTTTTCCAAAACTGACCTATATGCATGCTATATTGCTACGGTATTAAAAAATCAAGGAGGACTATATTCCATAAGAACAGTACATCTCTAGCAGCAGCAAATTTAGTAGTAGTTTCAATATATTGTTAGTCAAGATAAAGTGCCATATGAAGCAGTAGCTGCTAGCTTCTAGTTGCTAGGTAATAACCAATGTGTTGGCATAGTTCATTAGTTCAATATATTTACATTTGTCAGGCACAAATTATGATCAAAGATAATAACAAGAAAAGCCCAGTGCCTGAACATAAATGGGGACCCCCTGGATAACCCTATATTGTTCATTTTTTAAAAAAGATACTAAAAAGAAATATACCTCACGTAGAACATCAGTCATGGCAGTCTCAGATGGTGCAACTCGAAGCTTTTGTAAGTGAGACTTGTGAAAGGACTGCAGTTCAAAAGAGTTAACCTCTAAATATCTGTGCCCTTATCTTGATAATAACATTACACACATGCATGTAGCAGTGAGGCAGTGAGCCTTTGATTAGTTCTTATGTCCTTATGTAATACAGTGCAATCTGTCAGTCACACTAGCTAGTCCAACAATCTACCAATGTCGCACTTCACTACTGTCAGGAGCAGTGATTACTGCCCTTTTACAAAAATCCTGCTATTATGAAGTAATCTGCCTGCTCATACCAAAAAGTGTCCTTACCTTAATTGCATAATGCTTTCCATCAACACTACTTCGATAAAGAGCCTGCGATGCGTGTCAAGGAAGGGCTCAGGACAGTGGATTCCATGAGAATAAAGAAAAGATAATTCTGCAAAAACTATGCTTACCACTTTGCCATAGCTTCCGCAACCAATTTTATACTCTCGAACATATTCATTTATCATCTTGTTCCCATTTTCATCCTGAAGGGATGAAAATATTTAAATAAAGGCAATGATAATAAAAAAAGATATTCGTTACAGCAGACAAACTTTGCCTGAATACAGATCACACCATTCAGATAGGTTTAAAAACACTGACAAGACAAGAAATTCAAGACCAAAAACATGTAGACTGTAATCTCTATATTTATGGTTACAACTTACAAGTGAAGGAAAGTAGAACAAAAGCAACAACTAGGGAGAACAAAATTGCACCAAAACATTTCAAAGTTCATCCCTGATTCAATGTCATGTCAGGAAAAAAGGTAAAAATAGTGTCTAAAAATAAACTCAACTTCCCTTTATCATGTAGCAGTCATTAAAAATTAACAAGAGTTCTTTTGTAATTATATTAAATAAAATTAAAAAACTTCACAAAAATTCGTGAAGGTCTGGATACAATAAGGTGATCAAAACACTAAGAATTCAGTTTTCACCAACAATAAACTCAAGACCACTCACATCAAAACAAGCCAACCTAGTCTTGACGTTTCACTATAAATAGAAAGCAACTTTATAGCAAAAACAAAAATGATACTCCCATGGATACCTCTGAGCGATCAAGTTTGCAAGTCTCCTTAACAGGAAACGGCCTGCAAACCATGCCATTCTCAGCTCTGAAGTTCAAAATATCCTCTGAACGGTTGCGTACAGCTTGCACCTCATTATCATCTCCACTGGTGCAGTTACTAGTAACATCACCACTATATGTCTCTTCACCTTCAGTTTCTCCATCCAATAATAGCCCCTGGGAGAGAAGATTACTGATGCTACGTTTAGCCCGACGCGGTCTTGGTTTTTGGACAAATCCAAAGCAACCACAGCAGCCCATCATTTTGGAAAATGAAAAACTCTTATAATCTCCCATCACAGCATCAATCTGACGCACCTCAAACGGCCAAAGCCAATATCCTAATAACTAACTTCTCTTTTCTCTGCACTCTGCTGACCCTGCAAATAGCTTTCACAACATGAATCTCATCAAAAGGGTGAAAACCAAATTGGGTTACCAGAAACTGCATGGATTAAGCACAATCACAAAACAAGATTGTAGTTGCTCCTTAAGAAAGATGATTACCTGATATGAGAGGAACGGAAGGGCCTCAAGCCCTGTTTAGCATTGCTATTCCAATGGATGCCATTCAGCTAGGTGGATTAAACGGCTACAGAAATTAAAGCCACTACGATTCACACCCAACATTGCGATAACTCCAGTTTATAACAACGGTTGCAGGCTCAGCCCACAACTCACCACCAAAAATTCGTTGACCTTTTGCATAAACAGGGACAGGAAAAAAAATTTAAAATTTTAAAAAATAAAAAATAAAAGCTACAGATTAATAAAAATAATATTGAATATTGGGAAAATAGAAATAAAAGAGAGAACAGAAGCTTCGGACGCCATCAAAGAGAAACGTCAACGACAGAGTCCATTATTATAATTAAATTATAATAAATAACAAAATGTTCAACAATTTACCTCTCTGTCTCTCTCTCTCTTTTTCCTTGGGGAAAATGACAAAATGGAGAACCCTATCTCTGCGGCTCCGAAAGCCTGAAATTCCAGGACGAATCGACGACTTTTAGAAGTCAGACTCGGAATCGGAACCCTAAATCCAAAATTCAATGGAGAAAGCTGCAAATGCCACAGAAGCAAGCCGAGGGAAACGAAAACCCTATTACAATTGTGATTGTTAATGATGAGGGGAATGCGGTGAAATGGGGGGGGGGGGGGGATCGTAATGCAGAAAAACCCTAGGCGGAAGAAATCGATCGATCGGGAAGACAGAGAGAGAACAAAAAAATGATTAAATACAGCGAAGCTAAAAAGAGGGGCAGAATAGCAATTAAATTTTTTGTTCAATTTTTAGGAGGAATCCAACGACGGTAACAGGTTGGCCACGTTGGGGATCACTCATTTTATCACACTATAAATACAATTTATAACTGTTTCTACTTTCTAGCATAGGATTACAACCATATCTCATTATTAGACACGCCATGTAAGCATTTTTATAGCAGTTTAAATTAATATTTATAATTTATAATACATATACACAACAATCTATTGAAGTACTTTTTTTTATTAATTTAATGAAAGACAACTTTTGTTTTCTTAATGTTTTCTGGTTCAATGACAAAGAAATAAACGTTTTTTGTTCTTAGTGTGACTAGTAACCTTTTTAAGTTTTTTTATTGTATCAAACTCAAAATTTAGTTGAAATTGACAATAAGAGATTATTTTTATCTAATAATATTGGAGAGGTTCAACTACTTGTTAAGTACTTAAGTTTGTTACACATTAATGTCTCAGATTTGAATAATGTTATACTGTATTTTCTTATAAATCTCACTATTATTTTCAGAAAAATAAAGTATTCAATAAAAACCTTAATATTATCGTATAAAGGAAGTAGAAGAGTTAATAAGAAAGTATTGTAAGAAGATTGAGAATTATGCAATCATGATCAAAACCTTAAAATTTGTTGAAGTTGTGGCATCTCAAATCTCAAATTCGGAGGAGGGTTTTCTTCTTTCTTAGTATGTTTTTTCAAGTTCAACTTGCTACTAACGAAGGGTTGCGTAATACTGATATCTGTCATGAGTCATGACAAAAGAAGACATATTCTTCATAAACGAATTGTTCATATGCTGTGTAATGTGTATGTATCCAAGGCAAATACATGGCCTACCATAATGTTTCACATCGCAATCATTTTCTTAACTCTTGTACTGGTCACATGCACTAAAGTTTTGCATTTATTCCTTAATAATGGAAGGCTCAAGTTGTTTGAAAATGCTCACAGTTTGTTGATGACTTTACGACACATTAAGATTGAAACCACTACCCCTGTTTAATTTACGAAAAAGCACTTGGAGAAGCATTGGCTTGATTTCTATTTTCTACTGATCAAAACTTAATGAATTTTAAATGTTCCATACATCCTCTTCCAATTAGTAAAATTTTGCCATACAATTATGCCAATCCAACTTCTCTCTTGAGTGAAAGTCAACACTCCTAAGCTCCAACATTTTAAGCCGTGTTTGGAGAAGTTTATCTTTTTTTTTTTCTTATTATCTTATCATGTAAATGCTTATATGTTGAAATTTATCTTTACAGGACCTCACTGTCTAGCTTCCTCACACCAACTAATGAGAACAACTTGTCTTGCAAGTTGGGAAACCAACCATCCTTTTCGGCCAAAGCAAAAGTAAAAATACCATTTATCACGTACTATCTTGCATCAGCTAAGAGACTTTTCGTTAGGAAGGAGTCTCAGGGTCAATATTACACTGGACCGAGGCCTTTGTTAGTGTATAAGAGAAGAAACAAAGGGCAATGAGTTGTAACAGAAATACAGTTAGGATAGTTAGCTGTGGAACAGTTATTCTGTTAGGGGAGTTTGTTAGAAAAAGGGGGGATAAATAGCCACTTCTCTTGGAGAGGAAGGGGGGATTTTTGAGAATTGTATTGTTAGACCTTGTGAGAGAAGAGTGCTACTCTGTGCATGGTTCTGTTAATCGTTCATAATTAATAAACTGATTCCTTTCTTGAGTCCATACAGAACTCATCTCTGAGTTGTGTTAGAGGATTTATTGAAGAAGAATCCTAACACTTTTCTCTTTCATTGCATGTGAAACTAGACTGTTTTAGTTGACTATTTTTTCTTGGATGTTCCTAGAATTGCAAATCTAGTTTTGCTTATTAGCAGGAATCATCTTCAGAAAATTGGGGAGTGTTATTGAAGCAACATGTATGTCTATGCACAAGTAGCTTCAACTGCTAAACTCTTTGCCATTCCTCTACAAGGGTCTCCGAATGTGTCACTTGATACTCCAACACTACAACTGCTTGATCCAATGCAGGCCTGTTTTAAGATCATTTGAGTCAGTTTAAACCATAGAGAAACATATCAATGTAACAAGGGAAAGAGAGAGCTAAAAATATTAGATAATACCTTCTGCACAATAGATAGAGCCTTGTTGCTGCTGCATCGTCCATGGTAGAAGTTACCACAGGTTCCAAGGGGTGTTCCATAGCTTGCAAATTTAATGGAAGAGATGACTTGGTTATCATGAGGGCAGGTGAGTGATAGTACAGGACCTACTTTTCTTCCTGATTCTGTTTCTGAGTTCCACAAGTCTACAGGTGGTGGGTGAGAATCGGATACATGCGCACACAAACTTTCTGTCTGTTTTGTGACAAAAGATATTTGTGTTGGATCACCTCCCCTTTCCTCAAACAATACAAGAATGTTGCCACTTGGTTTCAGCCACGATCGCGGTACATGGTATCTGCAGGATTAGTGTCTTAGTGACATCATAAACTCAAGATTATCTTCATTTTTCAACTCCTCTTTTATGATATCCAACACTTACAGTGTCTGTGATGGCTTTTCACAATTCTTGCGACATTTGGATGCACTGTAAGGTCCTCTATAATTGCATGAGTCCGTGCAACTAGCATCTGAAGCGACATATGTAGGCCAGTATCGCCCGATGCGTTGCCCATTAACCCAAGCCTCGCCTTTTCCCATCCCCGTGAAGTCAATTGCAACTGGATCACTGCCGGATGGAGCAGAAAAAGTTGTCTAATCCAACATGTACTACATTAGTTAGTAGCAGAAATATTTTTTTCTTATATTAGCATTCCCTTAATTTAATTGATGTATGCTATTGCAAGTTGAAGATAACAGTTGTAGACACTTCTGTAAAAACTATAAAGATGAAACGAGAGTTTATAAGAAGTGGCCATCAGGATGGGAATCATTTAATTGTCTGTAAGTATGGGATAAGTATAATTCCAAATTCCCTTACTTATAACCAGTGAAACAAGAAAATGGAAATCTGATTACCTTGTACCAAGTCAATGGTTGGTTCTTAGGGAAGGTAGATTGCAAATTCCACTGTCCCGAACTCCCACTAGACAGACCCAAATCTTCCCCTTGGAGGCCAACCTGTATCAAGAAAATTAAGACTGCATTCTATGACTTCAACCAAGAAGGAAATATGCAATCCAATTGACTTGAGTTCTACTTCTTCAGGCTCTTGAAATAAATAATAGAATTTGATTTCTTATAGCATATAAACTTGTTAATCTATGAAATTCATAGGTTGAGAAAGAGAAAATCAATGTTACATACAAGTAAGCTTCATGGATAGATTTAAGTATCACATGAATCTCATCGATGTTTACTCGATTACGTTATAGAAAGGAGAAAGTATGGTCTTTAACCTGATAGGTCCACTTCTGGGAGGAGAGATCAAGCGTGTTGCCATTTGCCAAACCTTTCAATATCACTGGACCAGTGATCCCCACTCCCCATGTGTCAAAAAAGGCTCCATAGTTCTGATGCATATAAGGTTTAATTAGTTGATGTTGTAATGACCAATGAGATAAATCACTAGACGAGCAAGCTAAATCATGTGGACAGGAAACTAACAAGCCAATGCATAATTGCACACTATAAACCATAATTTCCCCTCTTGTAAATGCTTATACATCATGGTCAGAAAATCTGAACCTGAAGTCCCACAGTTAAACTCAAGAGATCAATTGTGTTCTTTCCAGCGACTAGTGTGACAGGGATGTCCACAGTGAACTTATATTTGCCACTGTTGCCTGGTTGACTCCCTGAAAAGATTTCAATAATATCGCACATAATTAATATTAGTTAATTCTAGAACAACTGAGAGCAACTAAATTGAATGAATATACTCTTTTAACATTTTAGGAGGGAGCAACTGTGAGCAACAGCTCTTGTGTTCTTACTTAAGTTCAAATCAACCTTTGATTTTATTTTCCCTACATCTTTAAAGTGATTCAAATTTTGCATGACAAGAAAAAAAATTCAAAATTACAATCATGTTAAAACTTGGTGTATCCTCTTCACATTTATTAAATCTAGACTTAATAACATATTTTCAACCGTTTCGAGTAGAACAGAGTAGTACTTAATGTTCCATGTAATTTCAGTGATTTGATTTTGATTTGGGTTAGATAGTTTGAGGTCATAAAATTGGGTGAAATTTTATCTAACAACTTTAGTTATGTCTTTCTGATCTATAGCCAGCCAAACACTTCTGATTGCCTCCCTACAATGAAAGGCAAGAGTAGACTTAGGTTGCTTTACACCTCTCTAAGTCTAACTTCGTTACCAGCACTTTGAGAGGTGTGCCAAGAAAATAGGAGGGGAAGAACCCATTTTGAACTGCGGGCCTTAAAATGATACCAAGGTGTACATAACCAGCAATTAAAGAGGAATCTCACCTAACTAAAGAATAGAATACATAGGGACATTCAATTATATAAAACATAAAAACATATGAATATTTAGGAAGAACATTTGTAGAGGCAGAGTGATCCAGACATATAATCAATTGACAATGCTTAGTTTGTATTTACCTGCAAGCTTCCCATTAATAAAGGCATGAAGGGCATGACCAAGTGATTCAATGTGAAGGACAGTTTGAGAACTAGCATCACCCTTATAATCAATGCTTTAAAAAAACACGAGAGCAGTGCAATCAAGGAGCAGAAAATTATAAGTCAGAGGGAATGTCTTTCAACCTTGGAGAGGCCTATATCTACCTTAATGAGTACCACAAGTAATCACTTTTATCAGCTGTTGTATTTATTTGCTCCAATAATCCAGTTTGTGAGAATGAATCGGTCTTCGAAATACCCACTGGTTCACTAATCCAACTCCATCCTGTACTAGAAGCTTCTGAAGAACCAATATCTTCTTTTGAAGATTCAGTTGTAAAGCTTGAAATTGCAGATGCAGAATTAATCTGTCAAACAAAATGTTATTTTTACTACATGCTACTTACTTCTTGGACTAGCAAATAACAGAAATGTTTTTGACTTTCGATACACTAATCACAAAATGACTATTAATTACACATTCAAAGTAATTCCTGCCAATAAAACTATCTATTTTGATTGGGAAAATCAACCAATATCACATTTTTTGTTACAAAATCCATTTGTGAAGCCACATAGACACGAAAATGAAGTTGGTGAGGCAAACCTTTGCAGTATTAAGCACTACACTCTTGCAGTCTGGTAAGATGCTCACAGACCATGCAGGCAAGTGATATGAATTGCCACTGAAGTTTACTGTTACATCAGATTTGGTGCCTACGTTAGCAAGGAAGGCCGCACATACAGATCCTGTCTTGTAAACTGCAGCCTGGGGTTTAGATATTATAAAATACATTATGGAGAGACTAATTTTTCATAAAACATATCAAATGTGGTAGCATGGAAGAGAAATAGGCATCAGCATACAGCAACATTTTGCCACGAACAATAAAAAGCAACACTCAGGAAATTGCAAAGGAGGAGGTAACCAGAGAAACCTATCACGATGAGCCTGTATACAATTGGTGATTGTGTCAAAATTCCACTCCATGCAGGTCATTTCCAGGGAAAGAAACTTCCAAATTTGAAAAACTAGGAGAACTTCAGGTTCAATGGTTCATAATATGTTTACCCAGAAATTCCATCCCAAGACATGGAGTAATATGTTTTAATGGACCAAAAGTTTCAAAATAAACCATTTATACCTCTAGGTTTGGACCAAGGGATGTAATTGTTGGATCAGTAGCTATCAATGCTTCTTCACAAAGCTTTATGGCCTTGTGCACTTCTTTAAGGTGGCCCCACTTAGGCTGTCTAATAATTCCTGAAGCACACAGTAAATTTTTTTATAAAAACCGTCACAATATTACCCAGTGTAATTTGCCTTCTATAAATAACAAATAAACTGTACATGCAATACTGTTTATTTATCTTCAATGCATATGGAAGATAAGCTGAACTCAACTGACAATTGGTGGTGCATTTGTGATGTCTACGATGTCAACAATAGATATGCAATAAGAAGGTAGAACGAATGCATACCATACTCGTCAATTGGTGCATCATAATCATAACTTGTAGCAATGAAAGGTCCACCAGAAGCTCGGTCAAAGTTGGTTCCTCCATGGTACTGTTTCAGTGCAAGCAATAAAAAATGTTACAGATTTCCTCTTAGGGCCAAACTCGTTTTTGAAGTATCATATAAAATGAACTGAAACCACCACATTTAAGATTGCATTACCATATAATAATTTTGAAATGTTCCTCCTCGCTGGAAAAAGCGTGCCACGGCAAATGCAAGATCTTCCACAGGTCGGTAAGGAACAGCACCACCGAACACAAGAAACCTACCATTCCAAAGAATTCAAAACAACAATAACAACTAAAACCTTATTTCAAATAATTCAAAAGATAAAAAAAAAAAAAAGAGTGGAAGTAATAAGATACAAAACTGATCAGATGACATTTCAAGGGATACATTTCATTGAATAGCCAATTGATTTAAATAGAAAAAGACCCTAACCATCCACTCCAATTCTCAGTCCACATTTTTGGTTTTGTGTTAGAGTTTGGTGTAAATTCATCGCCGTAAAATCCATTCCATGTATTAATCTGCGGGTGGTTACAGTATTAATAAAGTAAAATGAATGTATACATCATACTGTGATTGCTCTTTTCAGGATGACAAACAATCTAGGAAAACATCAACCAGCAACACTTGATGTTGACAAATAAAAGAGAAAACTTACAATTGGATCAGGAGCATCTGCTTGCAGACACATGACCCATGGAACCCCTGTATCAAGAGATGTAGCCATAGTTGCTGCCCACTTAATGTAGGATTTACCCGCAGCACCGTAGGCCGTATCAATGTTTCCATACTCATTTTCAATCTGACATTAGTAAGTACAATTATTCTCATATTGATCAAACATAACCTTTCGCCCAAAAATAAAAAATCCAGAAAAATATTATGATTTATAAGATAACAATACTTCAACATCTGGTTGTTACTAATATCATTAAAAGAAAACACACACGCACGCAAAATTGACCATGTATATAACCAAAAAACATGAATTTATTAAATCAGAAAACATAAAAACCTGAGATAAAATAACAGGTCCTCCTTGGGAGGCATATAGCTTCTCTTGCTTGATCATATCCACAATTTTGGCAGTGAATCTCTTCATTTCTGCCTGAAGAAAAAGGTTTTGGTGAGTGAACTTGGATCCAAGGAAAATATCACAAAGTAGAAGGAGATGGTTACCTTGAAAGGTTCATTGTCAGTTCGGAACTTGATTCCCGGAATGAAGTGCAGCCAAACAGGGAAACCACTGTTGAGAAATGAAACCCCTCAATTAGACATGAACACCCCTAGAAAATAAAACACAAAAAGGACCAAACTTTACCCATAGTTCCATTCAGCACACACGTACGGACCAATGCGGAGATGGACATAGAGACCAGCTGCAGCCACTGTCTTCACAAATTTCACCAAGTCCTTCCTCCCATCAAAATCATACTGCCAAATTTCTTTTCGACTTCGTTAGTCTTTTCATTCAAAATCACACACACACACAAAAAAAAAATGTTCAACTTTTCATGCTTTCAACAAATGCAATGCTGAAACAATAAGCCATAGGAATATACAAAAAAAAGAAGAAGAAGAAGAAGAAAGAAAATGAATGGGAAGAGAAGAAAAAGAACCTGGCCTCGAACTGGTTCGTGTAAGTTCCAGAAAACATAAGTCTCAATCACATCCAACCCTCCATCTTTGGATTTCTGAATAAGGTCTGGCCACATCTGCGACATTACCCTCTTTAAGTTCAAAGAAAAGAAACACAGAAACACACGAAGAGAGAAAGAGAGAGAGAGACCTCTGGAGTACTACGAGGGTAATGAATGGAGCCAGAGATCAAGACCCTGCGCTTGCCGTCGATGACCAATGCTCTGTGATCATACTCTACATTGGCGCAGAACAACTTGGGAGTGTGAATGCAGAGCAACCAAAACAGAACCAACACAATCTGTGCCGGTCTCATTTTTTTGTTATTTTCTTTTTGTTTCTGTTTCCCAGAACAGAGACAATGGAGCAAACCCACAAGAAAAGGAAGACACTTTTTCTGAACCAAAGTGGCAACAAATAATGGGGTTGCCCTGTTTGTTAACACAATGCAAAGCAAGCTTACTTTGCTTTATGTGTTACTTGGGTCATGTCTCACATGCGTGTGAAATGCAAGTGCAAATGATGTTGCTTTGTGAAGATATATAAATGGAAAATAAAAGTAGTTTAGGAAATGACAGAGATCATAAAACTTGGAGAGAGGGAAGGGAATCAAATGGGAGAAGAAGTAGAGTGAAGAATATAGAGCTAAGCTAAGCTAAGCAGCTATATATGTAATAATATGTACATTTATTTGTTATTTAATAGTAGTATTTATTTATTGCGCAGTGAGAAAAGGACACGCCAGGTGACAGATGTGTGTGTTAACGAAGACAAAAAGGTTGTCGGTGAGATCGTCGTGTTGCTCTGCGTGTCAATGGTGGAGGGTGGAGAGTGGAGCACAGAGGAAAATGGGGTCTTTTCAATCAATGTGAGAACTGAGAACAATGGCGGTCAAAAATGGATAGTGAGAAGAGAACTGAGAAGAGAAAGTGGGATGTGGCGTACGGTGAAACAATGACTGATGGATTTTATGACATAAGGACAATAATTTGACAAAGCTAAGGTTAAACTATTAAAGAACCGCTGACAGAAAAAGGCTAGTATTTCAGAAAACAGGGCTGCAGCTGTAACCAGTAACGACCAACCTATTTCATGCAATATTCACCCTAATTTGGTAACATTATAAATATTAGGAATATATTTTTTAATATACTTTTTTATTAATTAAAAATCATAAAATTTAGTATATCTTATATCTTATTTAATAACTCTTTCTTGATTTTATAGTTTTCTAAAAACTTTGATTAATAAGAAAAAATGTGTTAGGAGAATTGTGTTAGAGAGTATATTTTTAATAATTATATATATATATATATATATATATATATTTTACAGCATTTGGATATTCTACTCTTCCTGTTTTTGGTCGTGATGTTTTCCTGCTTTTTAGAATTTGTTTTGAATCAGGGAAGAAAATGAATCATTAAAACCAAACCAATACTTAAAATTCTGAGTATGCGCTAGGAACAAAGTGTATATCATTAAAATTCTGGATTTGTAGTTTCCAAAAATATTTAATGGGAGAATTTTACTGTTACTTAGACAAAGTTGTTACTTATATAGATATAGATATGCGATTTCTACTAAAAACCAGCAGTTAAAATCAAATATAGTCCTTCTACACCTTTTACTTCCTTTATGTTTTCCTAAAACCAAAATCCACACTTAAATACTAAAATGTACACTATGTTGGACATAATTAGTATAAAAAAGAAGAATGTAATTAGTCCTACAATTTATTAGGGTAATTGTTTTTTCGTTTTAACAAGACCATATATTATATATAAAATATGAAAAAAATATCATATATAAAATAGCACATTTACTAAATAAAGACCTGAGTGATTATAAAATTTATTAATTATATTTGATAAAATTGTATCTTTTGTTTATTGAAAAGATATATTTCTTTCTCCAACATAATTATATCAGATTACTTTTTTCACTGTAATTATTAATCATACCAGAAAAATGAAAGGTGTTGCTAGGTGCACCCAGCATTATTGCTAGTGCACCCAGCATTATTGCTAGTGCATCCCATGTGAAAAGACAAAAATACCATCGTGTATTTTTAATAATATTTTTATGCACCCAGCTCATTCAGCTTGATTCACGCGTAGGTTTTTTTGATCCGCAGAAGCTATACTTGATCTGTAGTTGACACAAATGATTCGCATGTTTGTTACGGATCAAGTTGATCCGCAAATGAGTTGCTGATCAACTTGATCCGCAAGAAGCTTGTGTCTTTGTTTTTTATTTTAGATGGGGATTTTATTTTATTTTTTAATACGAATAACATAAAATTTGCATGAATTCAAACGTAAAATCATTCCAATCATAAAATAATATTGCATTAACTTAAAGAGAGTGGAAAGAAATAAAATTAGCATCAAATACGACAATTAAGCCATGCTAATTTTGCGACAAGGACATAGACATATTATCTTCCATTTCGATTACATGCTTACTAAAAGCAGCTAAAATTTCTATTGGCTCGAATTTTTTCCAGTAGTTAGAATGCACTAACACCTTTAACACGTCATCATTGATTTTCAATTCAATAATTTCGAATTTGATAATTTTATCTGAATACTCATAGTGACTTGGTTGTCGGAAAAACAATCGTCTTACCGTTTGTGTTTCACGAATACCATAAGGGGGAATCCCATGAGGCACAACTTCCTTGATCAAATCCTTCAATTTATCCATGGTACATCCGAAAGGAATATCAAACTTTTTGGGATTTTTTCTTGTGAACGAGTAACCAACAAACTCATTTTGGCGTCGCATGTTCCACCTCCCATTGTAATATAGCAGGGCATCATGAGTAAGGGTCATAGTGGCTTCAAGTATGTTTAATAAACCCTCTGGTGTTCTACCAATAGTGCATAATAACTCAATTGGACCAACACTTGAAAATTGATGATTACATATTAACATTGTATTAACATCATCATCATTTTTCAGTTGCATACGTTGAAAGCAAAGATGATTACCTATATCTGTGAATGGTTGCCGGTAGTAAATTTCATCGAAATATTGTCCGTCGATTAGCTGAAGGGTATTGTGTATTGTGGTTTTTAACGTTTGAAAATTACAAGCGTTAGGTACTCGAAAAGGCACTGGAGTGGAGGTTTGAAAATAAACACCATTGTCGTTGTGAACAATAGAACCATTTGGAAGAATAAAATCGAATATGGAGTTCACAATTGTCTGACTGCTTGTTTCTCCTAAGAATGTCATACTTTGTTCAAAGAGTTGAGTTAGGAATGAATGTTTGATTTTTGACAGTGTTCGACTGTATGATATATATAGATGAGTTTTAGTATCATTGATTCAATTTTTTAAAATAAATACATACGTGCGCACATGATTTATGTCTGTGTTGTCAACCACACCAATGACGTGACATGTTAACACGCTTTATGTTAACACGCTTGCATTTCCCAATGTGTAGTCAAGTCTTACAGTGTCCTGCACGCTTTATGTTAACATGCTTGCATTTCCCAATGTATTGTCAACACAGACAACGATTTATGATACATGCGTACTTTATTTTAATTGCACCAATTATTTTTTTCCGAAAAAACAACAATTAACTGATAGTTTTTATGTTGACATAAGAAATAAACAAAGGTACATTTTCAATCATCATTTAAGTCAACATAGTCTCTTTTGTACATCGCGAAGCTTCTATAATGTTGCATTCTACTAATATCTGGAGTTGGCCACTGCTTCGCCTGAAGATGACAATTGCTAGACCATAACAATGTTATTGGCAATAAAGGACAACGGTATTTTAAATAAATCTGTCGTACATGCAAAAAAAAAATATTAACTCAATCGTACACAAGTGATTTCATAAATATAAAAAAAACTTTATATCTATAATGTACCTGAACAAAATGATTGTCATAGACGTGACCAATACAAATTATGCGATGTACCGAAGAATCTCTCGGTGGTTGACTTCTAAGAGGAAAGAATGTCATGCTTTGTTGGTGAGACAATGATACAGCGATTACATTATACCTTGATGCAATCACATATCTCATGTCGATTATATCCATCCACTTGTCCATAGTGACTTGAATGAAACAAATATAGACGTCAAAGTTTATTTTAAAGTTAAGTCTTAAAAATCAAAAACATAAATTAAATACCGTGGTTAACCCATCAACATGTAGTGACATCCTCAAATCTGTCTGTGCCACCAAAGAGCTTGATATAGTCTTCTGAGAAATTGCCAAGTTCTATAAGTAGATGGGTGTGGACCAATGACCAAGAGTCTTCACTCATTCCTAATAAATCGGCAACTGTCCAATATCCACAATTTATGTCAGCTTTGACATCAACAAAATTATCAATGGATAAATGGCTAAAATTGATCCAACATAGGCATCATCCTTCTTGGATTGGGTTGGTTAGAAGATGATGCACTACGCCTCACTGACGAATTGCTACTTTGTTGAGAATGAAAAGTATCTACATACTCTCAGTAAGATGGACCACGCTTTGTTGACCTTGGGTTTCTGTTCATCGGTTTCTTCGGTGCACCTTTTGTGTTAACCTTTGCTTGAGGAGGACACATCGAATTTTGATCAGGGTATGCAATCTCCCAAAGCTTAGTCTTTAGAGTAAACTTACCACAAACATCAAGTTCTTCAAATCTTTTGGATATAGTTTCCATTACTTTCCTTGATGCTCACCTCGGGCTCAGATAACCCTTGGTCTGAAAAACTGAGTCTCCTCTAGAAAATATGGATTGAATCTAGTGGGATGCAACCAACAACATATTTGGATAGCTCACAAGCATAATGAAGACCGTGCGTGATTCTCATCACACAATTACAAGTGGAAGGATTCTTGCCAGCAAAGTGAACACGCTCAAATTCAGCAGCAATCTGATTTAAAACATACCTTGAAACCATACCAAGAAGCCTCTTGTATAAGGTTTTTTTGAAGACATGTCCAACAACATGTGTACTTGTTTCAAATGATGCTTTAATTTTCGTGTGTTGTAGCGTTATCATATTGTTCATGGCATCCCAAACACTACATAAGTCTCCAAGGCTATTCTATAACACTCTTTTTAAAGCCCAGTGAGCAAATTCAACCTTACATTTCAAATACACAAATAACAATAAACATATATAACAATAAAAATCCATCAATTCATCAACGTTAATAGAAATAAGTAAACAATTTCATATATGTTTGTTGTTGTGTTCCCTAAGTACATCACCTTATTCGTCCACGCGGTAACAAATTTTTCCTTGTGTGGGATTATCCATGTATCCTTGACATAATCAACAAACATTGGCCAAGGTGAACAAACCATTTCAAACCTCTTTAGGCATTCATCAAATTGCTGCTCCGAAGGACAATCAACAAGAGTTCCTTAGGCATTCATGACATAATCCCAAGCATTTCTTTGACCAATTAACGATTTACATTTGGCCTTGACGTTCTTGCTTATGTGAAAGTTGCACAACAAATTTGTAGACTCAGGAAATACAGTTTTCACTGTATTCATCAATGCTAGGTCTCTGTCAGTGACAATAACTCCAGGGAAGACATCACGTCTTAAAAATATACCTCGAAAGCATTCTAAAGGCCAAACCACATTATTAAGATTTTCACTCTTCAGATATGCAAAACCGGCAGAGAATGTCATCCCAGTTGGTGTCACCTCAACAAAATCGAGCAATGAGAGTTTATACCTATTTGTTTTGTAGGTACTGTCTATCAAAAACACAAAATTACATGCGTTGACTAACTTCACTGCATCAGGGTGACACCAAAAGATATCACGAACCACGTCTTAATCCTTTAATCTGTGCCAATGAATATACTGATCTCGTTCAAAAAGCTTCATTAGATGTTGTAGTTTAGTATCACTTCCTCTTATGGAAGAACGATATGCACTTCTTGTATTGTATATTTGTTTGATGGTCGTACAACTATTGGCATTGTGCTCTTTCAGAGTCAACAGAATGTTTCTTGGTTTGACCATTGACTTCGTCATATCAACAATAAGTGTCTTTTCATCTTTAGTCAATCGCCCAGCATATGGATGTCCAACTAATGACTTGGCCAATTCATGATTATGAATCCCACAAATCAACTTCACCATCCAGCCTTGTCCTCCAACCACTGGCTTGCCACGAAGCTTGAAGGGACACCCACATTTCCTAGTCCCAGTGTCTCTTCTAACAAATTCTTTCTTCCTACACCTATACTCGCCACTCCTTTCACAACCAATTAACACAAACGAAGTCTTTCCTCTACTACCTGTGTTTGTGTCAGACCTTACAATCACCGCCACAAATCCATTTTCATAAGCAACGGATCGAGCCCACTGCAAAAGATCCTCTCGGCTGTTAAACACCTACAAACCAATCCAGATAATTTCAGTTTCCTACAACATATTCATTTTATTAAATCACTCACAATCATGAACATTATTACCTGAAAAGTATTGAACGCATCCGAACAATCAACATGTGGTTCATTCACACCACATTCTTCTTCATTTTCATAATCCATATTCACTTCTTCAGGCATTATATCTTCATACATCCACTGATCTTCGTCCATCTTAACAATAAATAAAAAATTTCAACACAAACATAGAACACATAACCGAACTACACATAACATACAAAACTATACATCATTAGTAAAAAGCCAAAACCCTATTTCATTCTACATGTATAAACAATTCAAATAAAAAATGACAATACAAACAAAGTAATAATTCAAATTAAAATTTCAAAAAATATAGCCTGTTACAGATCAAGTTGATCCGCAGAAGTCTTGCGGATCAACTTGATCCGCAAGCCTTTTGCGGATCAACTTGATCCGTAACAGACAACTTGATCTGAGGCAATGAAATATACATGCGGGTCAAGTTGATCCGTAAACTTCTTACGGATCAACTTGATCCGCGCGATCTGCCTTACACCAGAACGTACCCAACACTGTGTACCTCATATGTTGTATGCCGCCGACGATCACCGCAACACCGAACACCAGAACGCACCTTTACCTTCACGCAACCTAACCGTTCACCAAACCAAACTGATCACAAGGAAGGAAGCATTGCGCATCGAAGAGAGAAAAGAAGGAGACAATGCGCAAATGGAAGCATTGTGTCGTTTTTAAAAGCCGGACGCTGGGTGCAGTAAATGGAAGCACGGTTCATGACGACATTGTTCATGAAAAGAGAGAAAGAAGGAGCAGCAGCGGCAGCAGGCAATAGGGGCAGTTTTGGCAATTTCAAAAATTGTTGGGTGCACCTAACAACTTCCAAAAATGAAATCTATATTTACATACTTTTATATTCACTCTTTTTAATTGAGAGGGTGTTTTGATTTTTTGTTATAATAAGAACTATAAAAAGAATTGAAGAGAAGCGAAATGACATAAAACAATATTTTACACTAAAATTGAAGGGGACGTTCAGTTTTACCGAACAGATTTTTTTCGTAATGAGAAGTGCACGGAATTAGCCATACCGTGAAATTTGTGATTGCGAGCAAAATCTCATTCAGAAAATTACTTCATAGGCTTAAGTCGCAAATAATTTTACTCTGTAAATAAAAAAGTTCAACTTCTTCAGAAATTCATTTTCATACCTGTAAATGAATTCTATATATAGTCAAATCTTGATGGACTTATACTTTTTTTTTAAGGAATGATATATAGACATAGTTTTGTTTTTTCGGCCGGAAGAGAGATGAACTTATATTTATACTGAAGAGATAAAAGGAAAATAAAGAATGATACGAAATAAATGAGTCAAAAGTCACAAATATAAAAAAACAATATACTTTGTTGGAATAGGCAAGAGTAGTGGCTACGCCAAAAAAATAACAAAAAATTATACTAAATTAAAAGAAGAAGAGCTAGGCCATCCAACTAATAACTACTTCACCAGTATCAGTGGTCATAATTAATTAATTATTAATTAATTAGGACAGCAATTATCATCAGTTATTGGATTATTTTTAAATTGAATAAATTCCAATAAATAATTTTATCTGAAAGATAAGTAAATATAAATGTGTTAACTTAAAATATATGATAACTTTGCTGTATCAAAATTAAAAAAATACACCATTACTTTAATTTTGTATTATATATATATATATATATATATATATATATATATATATATATACACCCATTTTAAAAGAACTATTATTTCAAATATTGGTAAAACTAGAAAAATTAAACAAAGATAGAGAAAACTTTAGATCTATAAAAAATATAGAATCAATAATTAATAGGCAAATATTTAAAAATATAATTTTTCAGTTGAAAGGATTAATGCATAACTTATAACAAAAAATAATTAAGATCGAGATCGAATACTATATATATTATATATATGTGTGTGTGTTATATATCGAAACAATGATCGCTTTTATAAACTAAATAATATTATATTATTTTAAAACATTAGATAATGTAAGAGTGATTGTTTCGTCGGAATAAGCATTAATTTACAAACAGAAATTAAAGGATGTATTTAATTTGCTACAGGAACAGTAACATGCACAGGTATTAGGAGTGTTTGGGTTAGATTGAATTTTGTTTATTTTCAATCTAATCTAATTAAATTTAATTGGATTGGACTAGATTGTATTTATTATTTTTATTTTTTCAACCCAATTTAACCTAATTCAATTTTAATTGGATTCGTTATCCGATTGGAGCATTAAAAAATTGTTACTTCTTTAAGTTTTGAAAAAAAATTAAAGAAATTCTTAAATTAAAAATTAGTAAAAATATTCTTTTTACAAAATATTAAGGATATAATTTTAACCATTAATATTTATAAAACATTATACTATCGATGTGATAAATAGAAAAAAAATCATAAATATATACTCACAGTATCATTCATAAAAAATGTATTATCTTAAAATAAATAAAAAAAGATAAATTCTAAAATAATATATTATCTTAAGATAAAAATGTATTACTTTAAGAATGATATATGTTTAGTTTAAGGTTTCTATTAGTAATTTAATTATATGCAGGTTGGATTAGATTTTGGTAGAATATGAAATTTCAAATTTGTCGCTCAATCCAATTTTAATTGAGTTCATTAAACTAAAATTAATTCAATCTACATGTAATTAGGTTGGGTTGGATTGACTGATTGAGTCTGATCTTCTTACACCCCTAACTATTAGGAGGGGGAGGGGGGAGTTTTTCTGATCTGGAATAGTTGCAGCCACTTCATGTTTTTTATTTCTTTCAAATCATGATTTTAGTGTGGAGTACCAACTTTGTTGATAAACAATCTCATCTGAGTGATTACATTTAATGAAATTTCTCTTTTTAATTATCTTTTTTTTATCCATAAAATTTAAACTCAAAATCTTGCTTAACAAAATTAAACTAAGATACCACTAAAGATTTGCTCTTATAGGATTATGACATTTCATTGGAGTAAATAAATAGCAGAATTCAACGGTTGATCACTTACTTCAATTTCATTCATCTACTTCCACACCTAAATGACAAAGAAGTGTCTCCTTTAACAGCCTGATTAGATACTGTATGGCTTCTTACCTATTAATAACACTCAATTATCTATTAACAGGGTTCATTATAAATGAAGTATGATTAGATACTGTATGGCTTCTTACCTATTAATAACACTCAATTATCGATGCCAATTAACTGTTATTACAATTTCGGTGGACAAAGCTTTTCTAAAATAAGAAAATGTTTGAAGTATAAATGAAGGTGTATTCATCTTCAAATAGGAGATTCTTTTGTTTTTAACTTCAATAACTCATAATCGAAAGAGACATGAACGATTTATAATATGGAAAATAATTGAGTAAAATACATGAAATGTGCATATAATGTAAATAAATTTAAAAGGAAATGATACCTTCTCATTTTTGGCTTAAAACTTTTTTAAAAGGTAAGAAAATAAGAAAAATGAAGATAAAAATAACTCATTACATATAGTTTTAGGGTTTGAACTCAGCTATGTGGTCCATGAGAAGAATGAACAATATTGGAACTTGGTAGCCCATGCATGTCACGAATTGTGATGGTTGAGTCTTTCGACAATTCAGCTACCATTTTTTTGCAAAAAAGCAAAACAAATAAAAACACCCTGATTCCATTGAAGTCGTGTTTGATTGGTAGGGGCCTTGTTCAAAAGCATATATAGTATAACACATGCACAGCCAGCTTCCATGCGCTGTATGCGTGAAATATATTTTTCCTGAATTACTCAAATTTGTGAGCGATTATGGAAGATATTAATTTGCAAGTTGGATGAGTATTTCCTAAGCAGGAAGCAGCACACCCACATGCAAATATTATTATAATTAGGGTTGATACTTCACTTTTTCACCTAAAAAACGAGAGTGGGACCATATGAAAGCAACACATACAAATTGTGAAATTGCGGGAACACTCGCCCTAGCAACTATAGGAACTTAATTGGCAATTGATAATCGCTTCTTGTGTTGTATTCAGCACTAAAGTTTGTGTTTGATATATACATTCGTCACTATAGTTTGAACGTAAGAAAAAAAGGAAGATATTCGATTTCCCAATTTGCCGTGTGAGATACACTTCAGCAAAGTGAAGAATTACAATTTACAAATTAGTAGATTCAAAAGTCATAAATTAAAATTGAAGTTAAAATAACCATATTTTTTTTTATCAATTTATAAATTAGAATGATATTCTATTACATTTTTAATTAAAATTGTATGTTTACATTATTATTTAAAATGTATCTCTTATCATAAAAGGGTTAATATCCAAAATATTATTATATTTTTTGTAAGAACAATTATTGGGATTTTTAACTCCTTAATGAAACCCTAATATATACTCCGATCATTTTATGTTGACTATGAAACTAATTTTTAATTTAAAATTTAATCACACTATCCTCCCTAAATATATATTCTATGGGACTAATTAAATTATCAATTTACGCTTCAAAGGTATACTATTTGAATTTGTATTTTAAAGTTATTTTTTGAATAAAACTTTGAACATTTGAGCCATATTTTATCCTATATGATTTATAACGTACAAAAGTTGTATAAAAGAATTGACGAAAACAATTTGCATGAAAAATAATTGAATTAACATTTGATTTATAAAAAGAATAAAATAAAATAGAGGTGTATCTTTGAAAAACATTATGCATATATAAGCATCTTAATTGACCATGGAGCACCCAAATCCTAGCCTTCCAGAGAATGGGTTATGGGCGGTGCGAGAAAAGTTTAACTTTCTCTGTATTTACCTCAGATTTTATTCTATAAAGAAAAAAAAAAAAGTCAATGATATCATGATGCATTGATAAAGAGAAATTAAGTTGCAATATAGCGGAGGTTAAAAATCTAAAAATTAATGCTAGTGGGAAATCATGGACATTTTGTCTATAACATCATTGTGTTTGTGGAATGCTCTACTATCTAGTTAACTTTTTAACGATTGGAGAATAGAGAAGTACAAGACGTGGGTTCCTTTTTCTTTGTCCAATATTTCTACTTTTTTAATGCTTGATTTAGATTATGAACTTGTCTGTTGAACCCTCAGAGTGCACGAGTCATCTTTGTTTTAACGAGCATTAAAATAATTTGAATTTTTTTGTTACAACTTTATATTGTAAATATACAGTATATTGCTTTTTCTTTGATATCAAATAAAACATGTAACTTCTATTTTTGTTTAAATTGTTTTACATTTTGAAAAAATATTCCCAAAAATATTAAAAATGCAACGAAACATATTTTTAAAAAAATACTCAGGAATAATATTCTCATATTATATTTCTATTTCTAGAAATATCCTTTTTAAAAATGATTAAAAAAGAATTGTGAAATAAACGCTCACAAAGTAATCTAAATTGACGAATTTAAGTCCTTTTTTCCTAATAATCTATTTAGAGTTAAAAGCTAGATTGCAGGTATAGATAATCGGCAAGAATTCAGTTTTTAAAAAAATGATATAAAAATTCAGGCATTAATCTATACTTAGAAAACAATATTGTCAAGATAACATGCATAGCTAATCATACATAATAAAAAATGAAAGTCTTATCCATACATTTTTCCTCATCATAGCAACTACGAACTCTTATGATTGACATAAGCTCAAGTTCATCCATCAACATATTCATCCGATGGATAAATTCGTGGGAAATTGCTGATGGATTTATTTGTCAAAAATTATCGACAGTCTTTTTTTGTTGGAAATTCTACAAGTATTTTACTGATAAATTTTGGTTCATTGGAAATTTGTCAGAAATACTGAATTATGGATGAATTTTTGAAGTTATCGATAGATTTGTGCGTTGGAAATACCATTTTTTTGTAGCGAATGGAAAATCATTGGAGGATTAATATCATTTAAGTGACACAAAACAATCCAGATCGTACACTATGCTATGTATTTCCTTTATCTTTCTTGTACCAAGTGTGCTCACATTTATAATAAAAGTTATACCATTTATCAACTTTCTTTTGGGTTTCTCAAGAAGATTGATATGGCTACTTCCCATGTGGCTGAGTTGTGGGGTGTTTTGGAAGGGTTGCAGTTAGCTAAGCTTAGGGAATTTCCTAAAGTGGAGCTGCAAATTGATTCGGGGCTGTTGTTATGAGTATCAAAGGGAGTCATGTTGGAAACTCTAATAGCTGGAGGCTTATTATAGCTATTAGAAAATTGATGGGGATTTCGATGGGACTCGTGTGGTTCATATATACCAGGAAGCCAATATGTGTGCTGATGCTTTGGATAATACTGTGCATGACATTGAGGTAGATTTTGTGATGTTTGATTAGCCACCTGCGTGTTTGCAGCTTTTGTTGTTTGCTGATTTGGTTCGTATTTGGTCCTTTGGCCCGTTGATTGTAAAAAAAAAATTAAAAAAAAATCACAATTCAGTAGCAATTTGGAAAATAATCTAGATTTTATTTTTCTTTTAAAAAAATCCGAGGCAAAAATATATGGAAGAATTGATACAAACAAAATGAGGTAAATGTCCTCTATTTTCATCGACACTTCCATTTTATATCGTGTACTCTATTTTCATCCAAACAAAATGAGGTAAATGTCCTCCTATATGGCGAAATGCAATTTTTGACTTAAATGCGTATTCCATCAAAGATGAAACTCATTTCCTCAACGACCATCCAACTGTAGCAGCTGTCATTTTCCTTCTTTAATTTCGTTTATTTTATTTATTTATTTTAGTAATGTCTGTGTTTCCTAAAAGATTTGATAATAAGCATCTTTATTTAGCTGGTTTGTGTATTGCGATAGTGCCTTAAGTTGCGTTTGATGCACGTTGTATTTACAGTACAGAAAATGCAAATCTGAAACACAATCTTGTGTTTAATTAATGGAGCCCCCATATTTTGTTAGCTATAAAATAACCACAACAATCTAAATTGAATTTCACATGATTTTTTATATTTTTTATTTTGTATAGAAATATCTCAGAGCAGTTCAATTTCTAGTTTTTTTTTTGGTCTAATTGTCGGGGACCCATGTATATTTTTGTCCAGCATTTGAAGTTGATGGAATGCTTTTTTAGCTTTCATTTTTTTAAGTAATTCATGGTGAGTAAATATGAAGCAAGTGAACCAGGCATATCACATGACAAAACTGTATTTTTTATACTTTTAGGTTCTTTGGTTTGATTTTTTTTTTAAAAAGGTTCTTTGGTTAGTAAAATATTCATTTTCATAATCATTGATTAAAACAAAAAGTGTTGTCTGAAATTTAAATTGGTATGCCCGCAACATTCGTATTGCGGTAGCTGCGGCAACTGTATTTGGCGGTGATTACATATTGCATTGGTTGCAATTATCCCCCAACGCGAACCTCAATTTGAAACCTTAATACACAAAACTGAAGCTATGTTGGGAGCCACCAGAATGCATATTCTAAAGAGCCACAATTGATGACCCATGCACACACAAGCAGAAGCTTGTAACTGAATTTCATTTTAATATGAACCCCTTTTCCAATTAAAATCCAGTGCACGTGAAGTGTGAACCCTCTTTTTCATGACTCCAGCAAAGTGGGATTGAGATCATTTCCTGTTTCAAAATAATGGGATATGATTTTGATCCGCAGAGATGCATTCTTTAACTAATAAATCATATATTCAATAATATGATGAGTGCTTACATTACATGATAGACTTTAGTCTTCTTTTATTTCTCTTTTAATAGTATCTTATTTTATCATTTAAGATTAAAAGATGATACAAATTAGACATGGCAAGAAAACTCGTACCCGTGGGTATCCGTCCGAATTCATCTCGACTTTGACGGATAATATCCGAGTTGACTGGGTATGGGTTCGGGTTTTCCTCGATAATCAAAAGTTGGATACGGTATGGGTATGGGATTCCTAGACCCGTCTCGACCCCGAACCCGAACCCATCCTGTCACTTAAAATCTTTAGCATTTTTGCATAATTTAATAAAAAGACATAGAATTTTTATTAGTAGTTAATTTTATTTTAAAATTTTTACATAATTTAATATTATTTTCTTAACTATTTTTGTATACACACGCGTTATAATAAATTTATTGATATATAAGTAGTTAAAAATAAATGTTTAACAATCAATTTATTTTTTCTAAAATCAAATTTTTAATATTTTTTTACAAAAAAAATATTTTTCTAATTTGAATCGTGTATGAGACGGGGTTGGAAATATCCGATACCCGACGGGTACGGGGATGTGACAATAAACTTAAACCCGTCGGGTATCGGGTATGGATATGAGGATATGTTGGGGAGTCAGGTTAAGGGAGTGGGGAGACAATACTCGTACCCGCCCCGCCTCATTGTCATGTCTAATACAAATCGCTAAATTGCCCGTTCAAATGTAGCATATTAATCATAGCTTGTTGATAGCTAACCAAAGGGGGAAATAACTCTAGAGACCTTGATCCAGTTTGCGGGAGGTTAACTTGAGCTGAACCTTTCATGTTTCAACACTCACAGCTAGTTTTTACAAGCTGATATCCTGTAATAGATTTCCTCCTTAGTTGAATGGTCAAGATCAAGTCAAAATGAGTATTTGCTATGTTAGCTTTAGTTATCAATGTAACATCAGTTGCTAATTTTAATATAAGTTGTTCCACTTTTTAAACCAATTTAACCTTGGTCTCATTGGTTTATGGCCATGTGCACACAATCGGCCTGGAGCTCCACAGTAACTGAATTTAAAGATCAAAATATCTATACTTGATCATATGATGCAATAAAATAGAACCTTCCAAGTGAAATTTGAACTTGCAAAGAAAAAGGGTTAAAGAAGCATTTGACAGTTAGTTACATTTCCTTCTTTGTACATACACAGGACAATGAGAAAATTTTCTCAACAAAAGCAAAGGACACAATCATATACATGACCCACAGGCATTGAACACCGAGCAATTAACAATGCAACGTAGGTTAGAGGTTACCATCCAATATCCATGCGGAATTTGATCAGGGAACCCAACTCACGTTACTCACCCAACCCAAATTATCATTAAACTTGCTCAAACTAGCAAAATAAAAATAAATAAATATGAGACTTGTTCCTTAAGATATTAGCAAACACTTGATTCTCTTACCAATTTCAGAACAATTTCAACTTACAAGCGAACGTTAAGCAATCATACTCATCTTTTTTTGCCCCCACCCCCCCCACTTGAGAGATCCCACTGTTATTCCTGCCTTCTCAAGCAAAATCCAAGTGTACATTACTACCACCTCTCCTCCATTGACACACACACCCCACCTTTCAATAATGTCCAAGATGATATACTAACAGCCAAGCTTGCTAATTGGTAACAAAACATTCCACCTAATTTCAACTTAATCCCTTATGAATCCTCAATAAATTCCACACTCCTTCCCTCACTCCCACACCAAGGACCACTCTTCCATTCAGTTGTTCACACCTCACTCACTGATTCTCAAAAACTCAAAAGATGGTGATGAAGAAAAACCTTCTCTTCTCACTTTCACTTCTCCTAATGGTTCTCTTCACTTCATCTCAAACCACCCCAGCACCATCACCTTCCTCAACCCCAACAGACATCATCAGAATCCTCAAAAAAGCCGGAGGATTCACCACCCTAATCCGTCTTCTCACCACTACACAAGTCTCAACCCAAATCAACGCCCAACTTCTGAACTCAAACAACGGATTAACAGTGTTTGCACCAAACGACAATGCCTTCCAAAGCCTCAAACCTGGTTTCCTCAACTCCCTCAACGACCAACAGAAGAATGAACTCATCCAATTCCACGTGCTACCGACGTTTGTTTCCATCTCAAACTTTGACACTCTGAGCAACCCGGTTAGAACACAAGCCGGTGATGACCCTGATAGGTTGGCATTGAACATCACAAGCTCAGGGAACCAAGTGAACTTGACAACCGGTGTTGTTAACACCACAGTTGGTGGCAGTGTTTACTCTGATCACCAGCTCGCGATTTATCAAGTGGACAAGGTTCTTCTTCCGAGGGATTTCTTCGTTCCCAAGCCTCCTCCACCAGCTCCTGCACCTGCAAAGGCTAAGGCTTCTTCTGCAAAGAAATCTACTGAGGGTCCTTCTTCTGCAGCGGATAATGACTCTGCTGCTATCAGCTTGAATGGAATTTGGCTGTCCCTTTCAGTGGCTACTATTGCTGCAGTGTTTTCCTTGTGACAATGATACGAGTTATTGGTACATCAAGTGTGCTACTTGGGGTTCGATGTTCTTGTGCTTTGTTAAAATTTTCTACATGCTTTGTTTTGGGAATGGTTGGATTAAAGGGAAATCATGAACTTTTTGTAGCACTTTTCAATTATTTTCTTCTTTTCTTTTTTCTTTTTGCTTCCTTTTGTATTGATTAATCCAGTTTGTGGTGAATTATCAAGTATGTATTCGATTTTGAAGGTTTTCTTTTTCTTACTAGTTCGCATCTTATGTTATATTCAGAATTTTGTGAATTGTAAGTTGCCAACGAAGAATTTTCTGAGTTTTAATAGAAAATGAGACCCAAGTTTCTTTATTTTTCTAATTGTGAGTGTAAATTTTGTTTAGTTTTATCTAGGGAGTGAAAAAAATAAAACTCATTCATGACATTGTAATCGAACTGAAATCGAATTAGTTTTACTCTAATGGATTTGAAAAAAAAGATACAACGATTGTACTAAATCGGTTCGATTAATCAAATTGTTTCTACAAAATGGTTTTGACAAAATCGTTTCGGTTAACTAAATCGATTTTTACCTGAATAAGTTTAAAATCAATTTTTTAAAATCAGTTCGATTTTAAATGAGTTTTCTAAAACAATTCAGCTATTTGGATTAAAAACCAAACTGCTGATTCGGTTGGGCTTTTTTAGACGATTTTTGCACACCCCTGGTTTTGTTCTATATTTTACCAGGAGTCTAACTTAGTTGACTAGGTAGTCGTATATGAATTATCAGATATTAAATATAAGCGTTTTTTCAAATAAAAAGTTGAATAAAATGAATGACTAATCCTTGAAGTGAACCTAAACCCATTAATATTTTTTTTCTTTTCTTTTTCATTATCTTATAAATATTCTCCATGACAAATAATCATGTTCAATGACGTAAGAACCAACTGTGTCTAGAATAAGGTGCTTAACACTCTACAGAAAACTAACTTCCTATTAGATATGTTGGCCGGTGTTTATAGGAAATATTAAATACTACTATGCTTTTCTTCATTTTTCTGTCTCTATTATCAACAAATACAAATTGAAGTGCCAAAAATAATTCCCACTATGGTAATAAGAATGATGGAAACAAGAGAATCACTCTCCACTAAAATCCTCTGGAAAGTGAGTTGTATAGTCCCTTATAAGACAGTACCTGATCCCAAAGAAGAAGAGTACATGATCCTAAAGAAGAAGTGAGGCCTATTATAAAATGGCCAAGGTATTATCCCTGAAGATGCAACCTGCAGCAGCCTTCTGAGTTTGCACATTCAAAGCCCCATCACAAATAAAGTTTCGCAATTAGTTCATGAGGGGGTCCCCAATAGACTCTTTTACTTAATAAGTATGGTGGAGAAAATGACAATTCAAACAAGATGGATTTAAAATGGTGTTACTACACAGATCAATCAGGTTTATAGATTCTTTCGTTTAGAATATAGTTAGCATTGGATGAGATGTTCAAGGTATAGATCGACTGGGAATGATTAGACATCTTGTGATTTGAACGCAAATCTTATATAATAGTAACAATGAGAATATTGATGACGGTGTTAGTGACAAAACCACAAGCATCTGTTAGTCCATAAGGATAAGCAATTGTCTTCTTCAACTGCTAACAAATCTGTAAGTAGTTTTCTTATGTTAATAATGTTCCTAACATATATGAACTGCATGAATCATTGAATTTTATATGTTAGGACAGTTCTTGTGTTACCTAAGAGGGCTCCTCCGTAACCTCCTTTGTTGTTTCTTTTCTCCAGACTCCCGTCACATTCTTTGCGCAAAAACTTCATAAACAAAAACAACTATGTTATTGACTTGAACAATCACATTTCTTTCTTTGAGTTGGATGACGTCCCTTGGAGTAGCTTTCGTTGTAATAGTATGTTATTGATTTGAACCAACACATTTGTTGAGTTTCTTTCCCCCTTTAAATTTTGTTCAGCTTTTTCTTTGTATATTTTTTATGAAGCTGGTGGAAATAATTGCTAATTGTCCTTTTTCGCTTATAAAAATGTTTGGCTTGATATGAGTAATTTGATTTAATTTAGAATGAGTCGAAAAGAGTTTGTGTGGATGCCAAGAAAAAATACAAAAGAAGATTTGTTCGAGAATGGACTGTGTGTGTTTTTTCATAACGCTAATTAACTGACTTTGTTATTTGTGACTTTTTTTAATACAAAATAAACAAATACTTATTCGAATAATATATCATCTTAGCAGGTGAGAGATCGGTTTTTTCAAGAACCAATTTCATAATGTGTTTTTTTCCCATGGCTGTGGTTTTTTATGTTTTTTCTATTTCTTTTAATTTTTTTGTTTTTTAAAATTATTTTTCTATTTTTTAATGTTTATTTTTTTAATTATTTATATTTATGTTTAAATTGTTTAGACTGAAAATGATTTTATTCTTGTATTATTGAAAGTGAGAACATAATTTTATAACCATAGAAATAGAAACATTATGCATAAGGGTGAATTTACAACCATGTGTTTAGAAGATAAAGAAAGACATGAATGAAATGAAAATAAATTTTTAACATGATACAATTTTTTTTATAAATATCAAGAACACTGACATACATTCGTTTGAAGACATCCATTCATATATTTTATTTTCTAATTCATATTCCAATTATTAAATAGATTTATTTTAAAATATTTTACTAAAATGAATATAGTTTATTTAAAAATCATTTAGTTAAAAATAACAATATTTAGCATTTCATTACTTTTACATTCTTAAAGTAAAAAAGATTGGACAGCTCTCACCCTTACCTATATTTCATGTACTGTCACTATAAATACAATTTTGTTTTTTTATATTGTCTATTTCTATCTCTTAGTTTAAAAGTTTAAAAGTTTCTCTAGTACAATAATTGATTGATTGGTCATGACTCCGTGAGTAGTCTAGTGTAGTCTCATTACTCTCAAACTATAATATTTTGATACCTAAACTAAAAAAAATAGTGTTTTTATTTGATTATTAAAATAAATATTTAAAATTAAAAAATGTATGTAACTAACAAGTTGAATTGAACTAAAATAATTAAATTACAAAAAATATATAAAATTACCAATAATAGGACAAAATATTTAAAACACAAGGAATATAACATAAATTTAATGTTATTGGCTTGAACCTACACGGTTGGAGCAATTTTTTATTTTCTTTCTCGTTATCTTATAAATATTCTCCATATGTTGCATTATTAGAAAATATGTTTTTTACATCGGTTATTTATGACTTTTTACATTGATTTTTAATCGATGTTGAAAGTATTATCGTTAACATCGGTTTTCAAAAATCGATGTTAACAAAAAAATAACAACATCGATTATTTAAATAACTGATGTTATATAATAAGCATTACACCCAAAAAAAAATGTATGAATGTATACAGTTGACATCGATTTTTATACAAAATCGATGTTAACGTATACATTAACATCGATTTTGTTAGAAAACCGATGTTAGTTATTTTAATGTTAACATCGATTTTGAACAGAAACCGATGTTAATGTATAAGTTAACATCGGTTTTTTACTTAAATCGATGTTAACATTTTTTGATATTAACATCGGTTTTTTCATATACACAAACAACATCGATTTTTTGAAAAACCGATGTTAACTTATACGTTAACATTGGTTTTTTGGAAAAACAGATGTTGTTTTTAGGAATTTTTTTAAATACTCTGTCTGTTTTTACAAAAAACTAGGGGTGGGTAAGCGGGTCGGCCTACCTCGTGTAAGGCCCGCCCGCATAAGCTCGCATTGGCAGCGGACCGGGTCAGTCCGCCCCGCTTCTTACACGGAACAAATAAATTGATCCGCCCCCACCCCGCGGACCCCGTGGGTCAAATGGATCGGTCCGCGGGCCTAGTTTTAAAAGAATTTCAATTTTAATAAAAATACAATATAATCAAATTAAGTTCAATACAGATGTAAATAAAATCTCAATAATTAGTTAATTACATCAATAAAATAACTAATGTCTTAACAAAAGAAAATTCAAGCAATAAATCTAAAATATGAAATTTAAACATCTCCAACAACAAATAATTCCATATTTGAAGTAGCTTGAGCCTTTTCCATCTCCACATTTAAGAGTACAACAACAATGAATCAGCCCCAACAAAATAGGATAAAAACAAATTCTAGAGAGAGAAGAGATGTACTTTGCGTGGTGGTGCAGTGGTGGGCCGAGGCTGTGCCATTGTGGTGTGTCGCGTGACTGTGTGAGTGTGAGTCGTATTTTGTTTTCCTTGTAAGGGAAAGAGTTGTATGACTTGCACGCGTGCGTGACTGCATGGTGGAGAAAAATCGTGAGGAGAAAAAGTATTCTTAGTCTGCTACAATGATAACTGCTAAATATGATGTGAGCTATATTTTATAATAAAAATATATTAAAATATCTTTAAAAATATTTATTTAACAATTATTTTTAGCTTAAATGATAAGAATTGATATTTTTATTATTTACAGCTTGCAGATATGAAAATGATAGATTAAAAGAAAAAATGATCGAGAAAATATCAAAAAGGAAGATTTTTAGCATGTTATCACTTATCTTTTTTATCTTAATCTTTTATTTCTATTATATTTTATTTTTCTTATCTTATCCTTTTTTATCTTTATCATCTTTTAATTCAAATCTTTTATTTTTATCTTATCTAATATATTTCTTTATCTGTTATTTTAAAAGAAAAGTTTAAAGTGAAAAAGAGAAAATTAAACCTAATATAATTAGGTTAGGGTCACACAAATCAAACCTAATGCGGGCTGCGGGCAACCCGCGAACCCCGCGGGCCAAACCTGCATAGTCCGCGGGTTAAGCAGGGCGGACCCAAAAATATAACATAACCATGGACCATTTAAAAAAATTGGTCTGTAACCTAAGTGGACCGCGGACACCGCAGGCCAGTCCATGGACCTGGGCCCATTTACCCACTCCTACAAAAAAAACCAAAATTTAACCTATAAATATAAAATTAGACCACACAACACATTATGTATCATTTGCATTCTACTTTCAAACGGGTTTTAGCATAAAGCTAGCTAGTAAACTATATCAATCGTAAAAAATCAATTGATATTTATTAATAACTATCAACAACAAAGATTATTCAATGTTAAAATGAAACAACAATTGTAAAAAAAAATGTAATGCAAGCTATGGTAAACTAATTAAGTAACCTAAAGTTATATAGTTTCCCTAACATCCTATGTTTGATTTCTAACTTTTAGATAATACTGTGTCCATTAGATGTGAAGCGCCTTCAATCTCTCTGGTTCCAACAGTCTAACATCATTAAAATATAGCATGATTGTAACATCCTGGAAATTTCTACCCGGAATTTTTGAAAACGATGTATTTTGAATGATTATATATATAAGTATTATTCAGTGTATATGCATATATGTTCTTGGTTAGAGTAGGAATGGTGGGGGCAAGATATGCGGGTTGGACTAATTAAGGGAGAGAAATCCATAACTGGGAGGTTATGGGTTAATTCCTAATTAATTAGTTAAAAATCATCGTTTTGCATGCGACTTAAAATTTAACGAAACCAACCTCTGAACCACGCTCGGGGTTTTATTCTGAGCGTTTTGATATATATATTGCTTGCTTTCGAAAACTGGCCCCGGCGGACGCAGAGAAACGCGAGAAACTGGAATCAGAGAAACAACACGCAAACCGAGGCAGGATTTTAGCGTTTCAAAGGTCAGATTTTTTTCTCACTTTTGTGACTGAGTATGGGTCACAGTCAAAAAGAGAAAGTGGACCCTTTTTGCTCCAATCAAATAGGGACATGTGGCAGAGCTTGAATAAAATAATAGAAAAAGAGGAAAACCTTTTATTTAAGACCAAAAAGCTTTTCTCTCTCCTCACTCAGCAAAACAGAAATTTCAGACAGCCCTCTCTCTCCCTCACGTTGCCATTCTCTTCTTCTTCATTCTCCATTGAAGCTCCACACAAAGCTTCAACCTTTGGTGCTCATTTCTGCCCCAAATCGTGAAAGGAGAGCATTTTCGGGGTTGTCAAGTGCGTGGCTACGAGTGGGACTTCGAAAATTCAGGTTTGGGTGGACTTCTTTCTCTCTTAAATTTCGTGGGTATGGGGTTTTGAGAGATATGATGGGTGGTTTTGTCAGTTTTCTGCTGTGTGATGATTATTTGTGAAGGAACTTGTTGAAAGCTTGTCAAAAATTGCCATGTTGAATGAGTTAAACATACCCATTCTGTTTTAGGGTTTTTGTGATGATGTTTGTGATGTTTATATGTTGAAATTGCTGATGGAAATCTGTTAGAGACAAAGGGTAGAACTAACCTAGGGTTAGAAAGTGAGAATGTGATGTTATGAGTGGAAAAAGAGTGAGACTTTGGGGGTTGGAAGGCTAAGTCTGAATTCTGTGGTAAATGGAGGTTAAAGTGAGTTAATACTAGCTTGAAATGTCATTTAGGACTTATGAGAAAGCTTGGACTGTGCTAGAGAGAAAAATAAATGACCGAAGTGAACAAAGAGCCATTTCTAGGGAAAATTTGGGTGTTGAAGAGTCAAATTATGATTCGGTGAGATTTTAGGTGTAAATCCAGTTTGAACAAGTCTAAATAGATGTTATGGACTGGTGGGAGGTGAGAGTTTGCTTCAAATTTACCTCATTCTAAATTTCACTTTTCAAACCTAGAAAACCCATTGAATTAAGGGGTTTTGGACACCTAGATTTTGTGTTGCTGTGGTTTGAAGCTTGGCTTTGGTTTAGACATGTTTGATACATGATTTGGGACTTGTAGGATTTGATTTGAGCAAGATTGGATGAAGGGAAGTGTGATTTTCGAAATCTGCACTTATGCAGAATTTTGCTGTCAAAATAGGCAGCAGGATTTTAGCTTGGTGCAGAAAATGCTTGTGTGTGGTTGGCTGTGGAAAGAGTAGTACAGAATGAGTTCTGGATGTTTGCTAGTAGATCCCAACGGTCACAATGTAGGCTTATGCACTATAGACTTCCAGTAAAATTTTGGAGTCGATCCAACGGTTAACGAATTGGATCGAAGGAATTGTTACTGGGGTCTTAAAGTGAGAAAAGCTGCGATTTTGGTTGATGTGTTGAGCAGAGTTTTCTGCTTTTGCTCTGTTTTGCTTGGCTGTGATAGCTTGTGCTGTTTGAATGTTGTTTTGCTTGGATGTTGTGGAAGCTTGGGAGGATTGATGGGGACCCGGTGTTGAGAGAAACGAGGATATGGGCTACGTGGGAGTACGTGAGCTCAGTTCGAGGTGGGCAACAGGGGATGGTGGGTTTATGCGCGCTTTGTGGATGTGGAAAACTTGTTGTGCACCATCGCCCGACCGCCACCTAGTACCACATGTGATGGGTACCCCATAATCCTACAAGCTTGAGATGAGGAAGTGTTGAAGGGTGAAACTTCCTGCTTTTATTGTTGACCACAGAGTGGTACCTGGAGATATGTCGCGGGGGTCAGGAGACCTTGGGGACGTCAGGTGGGGTGCTATTGCCCAAAACCAAGCTTGACCAATCCCGACCCAACCCGGGCATAGTCGGTCAGTGAGAACCTGTGATGTACCTAAGCAGGCGAGCTCCTGGCAGTCAACAGATAAAAGGAACAAAGACCACAAAGCAAGGAGGCTTGTGGTGGCTGGCCAGCTGTGAATTTTGTGTGATATGTGGAGTATGGCTCTAGTAATCGATTACCAAGGGTGGGTAATCGATTACAAGGCTTAAAAATGAAGACAGGAGGCTAAGATGGTCTCTGGTAATCGATTACCACGAGGTGTAATCGATTACCAGGCTTGAAAACGAAGTCAGGAAGCTAAGGAAGCCTCTGGTAATCGATTACCAGCCTGTGTAATCGATTACACAGAGGAATGGGTCACTGGTAATCGATTACCAGGCTTGTGTAATCGATTACACAGTGCATTTTTGCATGTTTTATGTTCTGAGGCTGTGTTATTCAAGTTTAGCCTCTGGTAATCGATTACCAAGGCTGTGTAATCGATTACCAGAGATGAAAAGCCTTAAGATACTCCTTTTTAATGTCATGAAGTGGTTATGAGATGCATTGTGTGCAGCGCAGTTAGATTCTTGTGAAAGAGTCTACCCCTTTCTCTTCTTTCTTGTAGATCGTGATGGCGGCGCATCTAATCCGTGATCGAGTAGAGATGGAGTGCCTAGAGGGAGCTTGGGAGACCCTCGAAGGCAACACGAGGTGCCGATTTCGGGGCACCATTCGATTCACGGCTACTTCTTTGGTGCATCCAGATGAACCTGCACGGACGTTTCAGCGCACTGTGGAGTGGATACTACCCACGCCTACACCATATCGTCTAGTGGAGCCCGTTCAAGTGATCGAGGTAACGTCATCCGAGGAAGACCCTGAGGAGGATCTGGAGGAGCTACCTCCCGAGCCTGTTGTGGATGCCCTTGACTTTCTAGAGGGTGATGAGGATCCACTTCTTGAGGTGGATTCTCCCGAGGAAGTCATGACGGCATCTGAAGCAGACTCTACGGAGGATAGTGGCCCGAGGGAGATGGCGATCAGCGGAGGCTCTTCATCCTAGTGGACGGCTTTTTGGATTAGTTTTGTATACTTTTGAGGGTGGGTGTATCTAGGACTGACTGTTAGGTTTACTCTTTTGTTTTTGTATGGGTAGACCTGATGTATAGGAATTTGATGATTGTATACATGTGGCTGAGGCCACCACTATGGACACCTTTGCTCTGGATGACACTATATATTTTGTAAAACTCCCATATTTTGGACAGCTTTAAATGATGAATGTATTTATAATCGATCTTGTTATTTGAAAAGAAAGCATTAGCAACTTTATTTGTAAAAGAGTTTATCGACCGTATTTTATTCTTTTATTTTCACGTGACGACCTAAAGTAATGACTGGTATATTCTTCCTTTTGAAACAGCAAAATAATTTAGAGAATTATGAGTGGTAAGAAAGAAATGACTCCGAATAGAGTTGTGAACTGGCCATTCAGGACTCTATGGTGAGGATTTTCCTTCTAAACCTAGTTATGGTGAAAAGAGAAAGAAATGAAAAAGAAAAAGAAGAAAAAAAAAATTTACCATGGTTTTTTTTGTTATTTAAATTATTACTATTAAACCAGTCATTAATTTAGGGACGCCACAATGATCAAATAAAAGATAAATTAATAATGTAATAACAATGATAAGAAAATGAACTTTGTTTGAAATAAACAATTATCGTTTCTCAATTATTCCTGAAAGTTCCTAAGATTATCGTGGACATCCAGTGCATGACGTAATAGCCGCACTCAGTGCTTTCTTTTTGTCTATTACACTAAATACATAATGAAATTTGAATATTAAATAAACGTTAACTACAATTAGTGTACACACACATAAGAGTATACATAAGTAGATGTTTTATTTAAATCACGTACCTTAACAACAATCCACCTAGCACCAGCCTTGGATTTAGGTTATGGAGTATCATCAAGTCCTTTCAAAGCACTGTTGAATACGAGGAACATTAAAATATTGATGTTGTTGAGTTATGCTAATGCAAATGTATTGAAAACAACACTGACCTATTAATTATTCCCTTAAGGTAGTTGTCTGGCCTGTTTTGTAAGAAACAAAACCAAACAACAAGGTTTTCCTTAGGCAGAATGACGACCATTTGCCAGTGTCCGTTGCAGTGGAGACGAATATGGGTTATTGTAGTATTATACATTATTTAAATTCAGTGGTTTTGTTTGACTTACCCATTCAGGTAGGCCCCAAGGTAGACATCGCATTTTGAACTTTGCATCCAACTCTTCGTGTAACTTTTCGAATCAAATTGTGATTACCCAGATCTCTAAATGGACTGTGGCTCGAGGAATCCATACACATTGGAATTCTCCGCTCGCATACTTGTCTTAGTCAGATGTTTGTTGTTGTTAAGACAAAGTTAATTATGTATGAATTTAAAACAATAACTTAGGTAATTAAAAATAATGTATATTGACTTACAGAATCCACAACTGTATAACAAATATGCTGAGACATTGACCACCGTGTGCAATTTCAGAGAGAACTTCGTGCTTGATGTACAACGGGAAGTCTTGATTAAACACCCTGAACATGGTAGCATCCCACATAACCTGAAAAGGCTTCAAGAAAAGTTGTGGGATGGTCAATGTCATTAGATATAAGGGATCATCGACCTCGTGATCCGACCTATCTAGAGGTTTTGTTGGAGACACAACTGCTTGTTTATCGAACATAGTTAATTAACATAATTTAATTATAGGGAAGAATTCAATTGAAAAAAAGAAGCATATAATGAGAGTAAAATACCTGGTCTGATACACGCTTCACGAGATGTGTTGGCCAAGCAAGGAAGGTGTTAAGTGTCTATCCCACTGAAATAACCTCATCAGTGGGTACAGGAATAGGAGCGTCTGCATCTTTAACCTCCTCAACACCTACCTTGACTTGGCCATGTAACAAAGGGATGTTGTGAACCGTTGTGGATCCCTTATAAACTCTTCCTAGGACAACTAGGAGGGAAGGATTGTCTTCGATGTGCAACCCGCATTTGTCTGAGTCACTTGTCTCTGATCGGTCGGTGAGGGATCAACACAACTCCCCTTTGTGCTGACACAAGCAGCTGAGGGACCAACCTCAAGCTCCGGAGGTAGTGCAAGTCCTATGATTGGATCTGTGATTGCAACTAGGATTGCATCTGGCTAAAGGATAACATCAGCTGCCGAGTTACTTTTTCTATGATCGACTCCTCCAGCTGGTCCCTGATTTGTTGAGTCAGCTGCTCGAGTTCTTCAGGAGGCATGGAGGAGGAACTTCGGGAGCTTCGTGGAGCGGATCCGAAGTATTGCTTAATGGTGACACCAGCTCCAGCAGCATGCACACAGCCAGGGTGTTCTGGTTGCCCAATGGTAGTAGTCAGGAGATCCTGACGTCTATGGCGGACAAACGAACCCTGTGATGCCTGCTCCTCCAAAGAATCCTGTACATAACACATATATTTGTCCAAGGCATTCACTAAATAAACAAAAATAATTACAATTCTTAATTGAAAATGACTGACAATCTTCTCAACGATTTCCGTTGCTGCCTCAAACGTCATCTGCCCATTTTTCTTGGTGCGGGCCATCTTCCACTTCACGTGTCGTCTAATGGGAGATGGAGGGTCAATGACACCCTCAGTGCTTCCGGACTGAGCAACTTTCTCCAGTCTTTTCTTTGTCTTCTCAGCCATGAACTTCTGTTCTAAATAGTCATAACCCCCACGAGACAACACGTGGGGGTGGTGTTTTGCTTCTGAATGGCCTGTGCCTTTTTCCGCACATCCTGCAAAAATCAAACATTAATGAAAATCATTACTACAATGAATTATAAGAAGTGAATTTTTTGTGGAAAACAATTAAAATGACAAAGAACGTACATCCCACGAGGGGTCTCTATAGGTCTGACAAAACTGGGCTCATTTCTCCTTGCTAATGTCGTATTTTTCACAAACAATGTCCTCCACACCGTCCTTGTCGGCTGCAAGTGCCTATTTCCTCGTCAAATCATATTTAAACTGCCTCCACCGCTCGCCGATAGTCTGAAGAACTTTCTTCTTTGTCCTACTGTCAAAAGCTTCAGGGATTTCAAATTCCGCCTGACAAACAATAAATTAGGGCAAATTGTTAGTAAATTATAAATTTTGGCTAATAAAGAAAATCAAAGAAGAAAATTAAAATACCTGAATATCCTCCCATATCAAATCCTTCTGAGCAGCAGGGACTTCCTTCCAGGTCTCGTATGCACGTCGACCTTATCACGAGCGACAATCCCCAAATATGTTCTTAATTTCTTCTTGTGGGGACCATCAGCCTTGTTGGTCGTAGGATCGACGTGGACCACTGGTTTCTCTGCCTCAGGTGTTCTAGTGGCCAAGGATCGTAGTCGTGTGGCTTTGTGTGTCCGCTTCAAGGTAGACAAAGACGCTGATGATACTGCAGAAGGAGGAGGAGAAGGAGGAGGAGGCGAGGCAGGTGGAGTAGCCATGGTCCTGTAAAGGGAAAAACTTGAGTTAGTTAATATTATCAAAAAATTGAATCAGTTACGTAAATCAATTTACCAAAATCAAATACATAATTAGAAAATTACATTAGACAATGTTAATTAATTCTCCTTCATCATGATCATTACGATTAGCATGAACGTCGTCAGCTAGTTTCTTTAAGTCTACTAACGTAAATCCTACATCATCGATCCGTACACCGGTGTTGTTGTCAACCCATTTACATTTGAAAACACATATAGTAAATTTGACATAGTTAAGCTCCCAAATTTCATCAATGAACCCAAAGTAAGGGATGGAAGCTACACAGGGATTGTCATCAGGCACACTTGCGAAGTGTTGAGATTCAGCCCTTAGGATGACCCCGTTGTTTTGCATTGTACTCTTGTCGTCTTGTGCTTTTGTGTAAAAGGAATACTTGTTTATGTCGTATCCTTGCCAAGTTATAACATTTCTTTTAGGTCCATCTGCTAGCTTTCTTAATGTTTCTGAAGCATTTTCATCAGCATAGATTGTATCTTTAAACCAATCAGAGAAAATCTTGTTATGCTTTTTCAAGACCCAGTTCTTTGACATTTTTGGATTATTTTGTTTGACTAAAGTTTCATGTTGAAGTATGTATGGCAAAACTTCATTACTGTTGTTCAACCTATACAAGTGAGCTTGTAACAAATCTTCTACACTTAGAGTGATAACATGCAGTCCTCTTGAACCCTTATCGCCCACTCTGTCATCATGACGAGACTCGGGAAGGCCAACAGGTTTAGCCTTTTCAATGTACTCTGAACAAAATTCAATGGCTTCTTCTACGATGTACCTTTCAATAATAGATGCTTCTAGACGATGTAGATTCTTTGTATACCCTTTTAAGATCTTAATGTATCACTCAACCGGGTACATCTACCGCAAATAAACAAGACCACAACATTTGATTTCTCTGACCAGATGAACAATTAAGTGAATCATGATGTCAAAGAAAGTAGGAGGAAAATACATCTCCAACTAGCACAGTATAATTGCAGCCTCATTTTCTAGGTCATCAAACTTGATAGGATCAAGGACTTTGCTACATATGGCATTGAAGAAAAAGCACAGGCGAGTTATGGCTAACCTGACTTTGTTAGGCAAAATGTCTCATATGGCCACGGCTAACAATTGTTGCATCAATACGTGACAATCGTGAGATTTTAACCCTACCAGCTTAAGCTCCTTCAACTGCACAAGGCTCTTAATATTTGAAGAGTATCCTTGTGGAACTTTGACCCGGTGCAGACACTGACAAAAAATTATCTTCTCCTTTCTAGACAAAGTATGACAAGCTGGAGGCAAGTATATTTTTTGGCCATCAAACCTTGGATGCAACTGCGATCGTATACCCATGTTAGCTAGATCTTGACGGGTATTCAGACCATATTTTGTTTTGCCTTGAATGTTAAGGAGCGTCCCAATGACACTATCACATACATTTTTCTCCACATGCATAACATCAATACATTGTCTAACATCTAGATTAGACCAGTACGGAAGATCAAAGAAAATGGACCTCTTCTTCCATATGCAAGTCTTATTTTTATCCTTTTTTTTTGTCTTTCCAAATACAGTATTCAAGTGTTAAACCCACTAGAAGACCTGTTCACCAGTCAACGGTATCAGTGCAGTTTCGTGCTCTTGACTTCCATTAAATGCTTTTTTCAATCGCCTGTAAGGGTGATGAGGTTTTAGAAAACATCGATGCCTAGTGTAAACTGTTTTTCTACCATGTTTCAGTTGTATGTAGCTTGTGTCTTCTTCATAGATGGGGCATGCATGATGACCCTTAACACTGTAACAGCTCAGATTCCCATATGCTGGAAAGTCATTAATGGTACAAAAAAGCATTGCACGCATTTGAAAAGTCTCCTTGCGAAACCCATCAAACACTAAAATCCCCTCGTCCCACAACTTTGTCAGGTCTTCAATCAACGGACTTAGATAAACATCAATGTCATTTTTCGGCTGTCTTGGGCCCGATATCATCATAGACAACATTATGTATTTTCGCTTCATGCACAACCATGGAGGCAAATTTTAAATTACTAGTAGAACTGGCCATGAACTGTGTTGAGTGCTTAAATTGCCATATGGATTCATTCCATCACTAGCTAGTCCAAGGCTAAGATTTCTTGCCTCTTTCCTGAAATCCGGATACAAACCATCAATCTTCTTCCACTGGGAGCAATCAACCAGATGACGGACCATTCCATCAGAATTTCTCCCATTTGCATGCCAGGTGAGGTCTTTTGCGTCATCTCCATTAGCAAAAAGACGCCTAAACCTTGGAATGATGGGAAGATACCACAACACCTTCGCTAGAGGGCCTTTCTTAGACTTTTCATCAGAACTGTAGTCCTCATCATCCTTCACTTTGTACCGTGATGCCCCACACCTAGGGCATTTAGACATTTCTTCGAATTCATGCCTGTACAGTATGCAATCATTGGGCAAGCATGAATCTTCTAATACTCCATACCCATTGGACACAGTATCTTCTTGGCCTGATAGTAACTTTTAGGCAACATGTTTTCCATTGGAAGCAGATCGTGCACTACTTGAAGCAGTGAACTAAAGTTTTTGTCACTCCACCCATATCTGGCCTTAACATTAACCAGACTTAACACTGTCGTCAACAGTGTCAAGGAATTCTTGCACCCCGTATACAAAGGCTTCTTTGAATCACTTTGCAATCCTTCATATATAGGGGCATGTGCTTGCTGAAAAGACTCTTGTCCAAGGTCACGAATCATATCCTCCAAGCGTTCTCCCATTTCTACATCAAACGGTTCAAATTGGGACGCACTATGCATGTCTGTCAATTCACCATGCCATATCCACGTTGTGTAATTCTTCTTAATCCCATCACATAATAGATGCTCTCGTATGTCGTCCAATATTTGTCGTCTTCCATTCAAACAATTGATACAAGGACAATAATATTTTCCATCTTCATTCGGTCGACTTCTTTCTTCAGCAAATTGCAAGAACTGCTTGACGCCTTCCTCATATTTTTGGGCTGATGTGACTTTCATTCATCCATCTTCGATCCATCTAAGTAATAAGTCTGTGATAGGGGTTGAAATAGGCCAGGCCGGCCTACAGGGGCCTACGACCTGACCTACATAAAGCCTGGCCTGAACTAGCCTATTTAATTAAAAGCTTAGGCTCAGGCTTTTTTAAAAGCCTATTAAATTAAATAGACCAAGCTTAGGCTTATTAAAAAGCCTTATAAGCCTGATAAGTCGACCTATATATATATATTATTTTTTGGGTACCAATATATAATATTATTTTTTGGATACAATTAATTTTTTTTTTTGAAACTATCAGACTTTGATCTATTCCTATAATCAAGGACTTTAACTACAATTTAGGTGTGAGTCATGTGCCATTTTATATTCCTCATTATTTTGATTGACTTTCCTTTTTCTTTAACTTTCCTATTACATTCTTACTCCATAAAATATTAAATATTTATTGTGAAGAAGGCTTTTAAAAAGGCTATCAGGCTAGGCCAGGTTTTTAAAAAGGTCAGGCCGAGCCAAAATAAAAGCCTTTGATGGGCTATAGGCCAGGCTCAGGCCTCAAAGATTCATCTTAGGCTAGGCTCAGGCTTTTCAAAGCCTGGCCTGGCCTAGCCTATTCCCACCCCTACTCTGTGATACTCACAAAATTATTCGATGCATGAAAATCTCACTTTTTTTATTGTCGGTGTGGCCCTATCCCATTCAGGAATATTGTCTTTTATGGTAGATTCATATGTCAGGGTTAATTCTAATTTGTTAAATTTAACAAAATTTTGGCAGCATTTCGCATTGGTCTCCAAGTACACGACATAAAATCGGTGAAATTAATTTCCCGATAATCAAGTATGCACTAAGAGAACAACTAGAAATGCATTGTACTGAAATTTCATCAAATTAAACAAAATAATGTTAACCTTAACACATGAATCTACCATAAAAATATCAATCTCCCCAAACTATCCAAATGGACAATTCAAGATTGAATACAATGATTAATACAAATTGTCCGCAAGAATCATTGCATTTAGTCTCAAACAAGAATCTAAGGTTCACTCATCATGAACAACAGTTGTATGTAAAGCAAAATAAATTTATGACATACAACAACGTACAAAAACTATCATAACAAAGTTAAGCATCAAAATTGATTGCAAACATTTGTACCTGTGATGATGAGCAATATAGTGTAGAAGAACAAATGTCGTAATCACGATGCAAAGAATAAGACAAATAGTGCCTACAATTTAAATATTTCATTCATAAATAGCTATATCATGAACTAACACCAATGGACTTGGAAGAGCTGCTCAAAGTTAACCTTTAATTTTCTGAGAAACTTGCTTAAGGTAATGTATTTCTGATGAATAAGGTAGTAGTCTTGCAGGTAGCAACTACTGAATGTTGTGATTACAGAGGTTCAGTATCACATTCTTCCCTTATCTGATTCTTGTTTAAAGTGACTTACAATTTTGTTGTTTGATTTACAGGGAACGATGTTGAGTATTGGTGTGTAGGGTCTAGTCCTATATTCACTGAATCAGTGATTGCTTCATAGTATTTCATTGTGTTAGAAATATAGGGTTATGGACCAGAACTAGTTTTCAATGTGTAGAATAGGTTCTGGTTATTCATATCAACATTTATGTGCATGTTGGATATGCTATGTAGAATAGGTTCTCTATACATGATTGATGCTACCAAGGAGAACCCTCAATTTGCCCAGAAGCTTGATCATGTTTTAGTTGAAAGTGGTGTGGTTGCTCCTCGAAATCTATTTTATGATATTTATGATGAGGAATTAGGTTCCTCAATTGAGACCAACTAACTGTTGTTGCATCTTCCATGGTAGTGTGAACTGGATTAGCTTCCTCAGACTTAGTTTTTTGTTTAACAATTGGTGCCAGGGACAACATTACATTGGCAATCTTGTTTGGGAATCTATGCTGAGAGTAGCACTAATCATGAGGATTGTTCATCTCACTGAAATGAAATGATAATTAGTAAAGGCTTTCCTCTACCCTCTCTATTATGATAACCACCATGTTAGTTAGAATATGTACTCTGTTTAGTATGTGTGTTGTGGTGTTTAAACTTAACTACAACCATGTTAGTTGGTAATCTATCAGTGTGATAGTTATGCTAAGTCAATAAGGTAGTTATAACAGTGAGACATGGCAGGGAGACTAACACTACTTGATGTAAAAAATTGACATGGAAACAGCTTCCAACAAAAAAGTTGTATGCCATGTTTGTTATTTTGTATTGTGGCTGATACTGATTTTTGCTTTCAACATAGCAATGAGATTAACACTACTTGATGTAAAAAATCGTATTTTCCATTCTTGTTTATGATACTATATGTCAGTCATTGAGTCTTAATTTTTGGAGATTCATTTAGAGTTTCAGACCTTAATTTTTGGAGATTCATTCAGATTTACAACACTAAAAAGAATAGTCTATTAGATTCTAATCTATATAGCCAGGGGAATATTTGTTTTCGTTATTTTAGGGTAAAGTTGTTGGTCTAGATGAAATCCCATTTGAAGTTTGGAAGTGGCATGGGTATTCTGGCATGCACAATAGCATTTGCCATAGTGCAAAGAAAGAAAAAAGCTCATGAGCTTGGTAATAATTTTTAGTTTTGCATGTTGAATTAAAAATCTTTTATCTTTACACATGTAATCTTGTTATAGAGTTCAGGTCTGGCAAACGCTCAGATTCGGGAGAGCCTATATGAGAGTGAAAGACATGTGTGTGTGTGTTAGAAATATATAAAAACTATTATTTAGCCTTCACCTTACAACATAAGCTTTTAGGGAAGTCGGTCTTAGATGTTACAATTTTTTATATCTTAAAAGATTTACAAGAGTTATATATAGGTCTTCAATCTGTGGTAGTCACGTTGATATCAGTCACAAATAAACGTATTTTAATGCTTTGAAAACTCGGTCCTGCTATCCATACTTTTCATAAAGCCAGACTGAGGTGGCTTTGGACTGTGTAATTCACTTTGGATTCATCCTAAGATAAAAGTCATTCTTATAAGAATGCCAAATTTTTCCATAGTTCATTTTCTCATGTATGAAATCTTATGTTCAATAATTCTTAGTAAGACAATTTTTTTACATATGTCCTAACAACAATATCATGCACCTTTATATCAGGGAACTTCTTAGTATAATAGTATTGCCTAATTAGGTTCCTCATGGAATTTAGGTGCACAAAGCTGTCATGAAGGATGGCATGCAAGTTGCAATGAAAATTCAGTACCCTGGTGTGGCAGATAGCATCGATAGTGACATTGAGAATGTGAAGCTTCTTTTAAACTACACAAATTTAATTCCTAAAGGACTTTATCTTGACAAACCTATGAATGTGCATATTTATTAATATAATTCAATCATTTCATGCATGCTTTCAGTTGTGTGTTTAGATCAATGTTCCCATTTAATAGTCTTTAAACTTGCAAATTTTGTATCTTGTCTGTTGGGGTTTGGATCCCCTAGCCACTCTCTTATTTTCACTGAGTAATATGCCTTCAAATTTATCAGTGAGATCCTAAACCATATTCAATCTGTAATAGTTTAATGTGTGTATATATGTGTGCAACTCTTTTATTACTACCTCTTTGTTTTTGCCTCTTCACCTTTCAACCCATCCATCTAATGTTGCATGTACTCTGCCCTAAATTGGATTATGCAATATGATATTTATCTATGGTGGATATTGATCTGGAGTCTCTTACCTATCATATAGAAAACAAATGTCTCCATAATTTGATGAAAAAGACATTGAAGGCATTAAAGTACCCTGTTATACCTTTGCAAGCATTGTAGTAGCTACAGATAATTTTTCAGATTCTAACAAACTTGGAAGAGGAGGTTATGGGCCTGTGTGTAAGGTGATTGGTGTAGTTCATTTAACTTTATTACCCACCTAACAATGAGTCCATGCAAGAATTTCTCATGATATATGGAAATTTTTTATGCAGGGAACGTTACCTAGAGGTCAAGATGTAGCAGTAAAAAGGCTTTTAGGTGTTTCCACTCAAGGCTTACAGGAATTCAAGAATGAGGTTATTTTGATAGCAAAACTTCAACATCTGAACCTTGTTAGACTCAGGGGCTATTGCATAAAAGGAGATGAAGATATCAGACTTTGGCCATGTAGAGTATACAACAATCCACGTGAAGATTTATTATATTTGAATAGTTTTAAAAACGGTGTCATTACTCATAAGTAAAGGAAAAATTGACAAACCATTCGTAGGTAAACTGAAGCACTACATATTGATAATGCCCGAGCCTCGGGCATTACCTGATGAATTACAGAACATTGTACACGAAAAAAAGAAGAAATACAGACCTAATGTATTATGTTGCTTTCTAAAATATACTCTAAAATTCATTAAATTTTGACTCATTGTTTATCTCTCGCAAGTAGCAGCCCGAGTATGATTTACTCACAACATATATTGTAATCTTGATATAGTATCTGAAGGAGTTAGATGAACTTAGAACTCAACTTGTAGCAACCAGAGCAACTGTTAATGTAAGTACTGTATCAGCTCAATCAGCGTAGCTCCAATGTTTACAACTTGTAAAAGAATTAGATGACTAAAATGGTTCACTAAGAGAGCATAAAGACCGTGTCCTAAGGCTAGGGGAGCAACTAGACAATTTACAAAAGGATCTTCAAGCAAGGGAATCTTCACAAAAGCAATTGAAAGATGAAGTTTTAAGAATTGAGCATGATATTATGGAGGCTCTAGCAAAAGTTGGAGAGAACAAGAATTGTGAACTGTAGAAGAATGGTTGCAGCTCAAGACAAGGAATTAGCTCAAGAATGGTTGCATGCGGAAGAATGGTTGCAACTCAAGCTCAAGACCAAGGAATTTGAAGCAAAGTATAAATATGAAGCAACAGTATTCTATCTGGTCTTTCATATCTTCGTTGTATGCTGACTAATTCTTGGTATATTTAAAATTTTAAGGTGATATTTGATGTTATATTTCTATAATTTGTAACTGCTTAACCTTTTCAATCAGTGTTATCAATATCAAGGGGTTCTTAAGCCAACAACTTGTTTTTCGACCCTAACATTTTCAATCATTGTTATCAATCAGTTCTATCAATATGAAGAGGGAAATTTCAAGACCATCTTACCTTAAGGACTATGTCTGAGGGTGAGATGGGAAATTCAGCTATGATTCCTTCTTCATCCTCCTTGCTTGTGACTGTTTGAGTTGTGAGTGAGACAGAGACAGTGGTTTCCAGATGAGTTTCTACTTGTACAGTTCTAGATGCATACAACTACACTGGGAGACACCAACAAAGCAACATTGCTCAATATTAGACTTAAAATCAAAAGATGAGTTTGTACTTGTACAGTTTCTACCACAAGAACATAGATATTAAGATCATATCAAGCCATGTCAGCAATGTTATTCTTTTGGCAGTATAAGGAAACATTAGTTAAACAAATCTAAAAATTAGAAACATGGCAGCAAATCACTTCACAACATTAAACATACTGTCCAAATTAGTTCATCTCATATAAAGCTGAACCTAATAACAACTGTTACAGATAAGAGTAAATCTGATTTACAAATTCAGAAATAGAAACGAGTAAAACAAATTCAGAAAAACTAATAATGGAAAGATAGGACAGATGAAGTTATGTTGTGAAAATAACTCCATCTACATCAATTTTGCAAGTACACTTACCAGTATCTTTGCATCTTAATTAGTCAGAGTTGTGAAAATTGAGTTCTCTTGTCATTCCACCTTTTTTTTAACACAATGACTCTTGGTAATAATTTCTCTTTATTATTTCTTAGGATATGTTCACAGGAGGGACAGACACAATTGCAGTTACTCTATAATGCTCACTGACAGAACTAATTAACCATCTGACAGTCATGGAGAAAGCAAGGAAGGAGATTGACTCTATCATTGGCAAAGACATAATGGTATTGGAAACAGATATAGATAATCTTCCTTCTCTTCAAGCCATAGTGAAGGAGACACTGAGGCTTCACCCTCCATCTCCATTTGTATTGAGAGAGTCAACTGGGAATTGCACCATTGCTGGATATGACATTCCAGCAAAGACTCAGGTTTTCACTAATGTGTGGGCTATTGGTAGGGATCCAAAGTACTGGGATGGCCCTCTTGAGTTTAGGCCTAAAAGGTTTCTTAGCAATGATAATGAGAGTGGAAAAATGGGTCAAGTTGGATTCAGGGGACAACATTATCAACTTTTGCTTTTGGGAGTGGAAGAAAAGGGTGTCCTGGAGCTTCACTAGCACTAAAGGTTGCTCACACCACCCTTGCTGCTATGATTCAATGCTTTGAAATGAAGGCTGAAGAAAAAGGAGGGTATTGTGGTTCTGTTGACATGGAAGAGGGACCTTCATTTATTCTTTCAAGAGTTGAACCCCTGATTTGTGTCCCAAAATCAAGACTCATGCCATTCCCTTTGTATCATGCTAAATACTAGTTCTTGGTGTCACTCAAATTAAGACCAAGTATAAAACCTAGAAGCATTGGATTTTCAATTATCATACTATCAATTAAGAGTGTTGTTTCTTTCTTGTTTTTTCTTTTTCTTTCATTGCTTGGTTGTTCTTCTGAAGTATAAATGAGTTGACTATCCGTGAATTATTCAAATCCATTCGTTAAAATTTTAAGCAAATTCGTCGGTTTAATTAAAAAAAGTTTAAATAAGTTTCTAATCCCTCAAATTTAAGTCATTTTCGTTTTTTGTCCTCCAAATAAAAAATTACTGACAAAGTTAGACTCCTTGTTGATGTAGTAAACAAAGTTAGACTCTTTTGGTCCCTTAGATTGAAAAGTAATTTTTTTAGTCCCTTGAATTTAAGTGATTTTTTAGTCCTCTAATTTGGAAATAATTAATTATGGTCCACAAAATTGATGTTAAGAAAATCTGTTGATGTAGCTGATAGTGTGTTCTCTTATATTTTAAACTCCCAAATTTAAGATGACAACTAATGCTTTAAAGTAAATTTTGAAACAATTTTAAACCCCCAAAATCATGAAAGCCAAATCAAACATCGTGTTTGCACATTTTAGCTACAAGTCATCATACTTAGTCCTAAAATAAAACTGAAAAAACCTAACTGTAAGATGAGATGTGGAGAGAGAAAAAGAACATGAGTGAGCAAGAGAGATGTGGAGGGAGAGAAAAAGAACATGAGTAAGAGAGATGTAGAGAGAGAGTGGGCAAGAGAAAAAAGGAAGCAAGCAGAGAGATGGTAACAAGATGAGATGGGACCTTGTCATTGTGGTTGTGGTAGTAGCCACCTAACTGCAAAGTGAGAAGGGGAGACTAAGAAAGATAAGGGGAAATTCTTAAAATTATAAGCCTACATTGAGTACTTCAAACCATCGATCTTAAAGACCCAACATACCTAACCTAGGTTAGTTCTAAACACTATTTTGAATTGAACTAAACTAATAACTAAATTCAACAAGGCAAACACAAAGGCACAAAAATAGGCGGGCAACGGTAGCATATGAATTACTAAATGTTAGGTTCAACCATTTTTCTATCATGGAAGGAAAAAAAATGTTTCACGGATAGTGGTACTTACCTTTGATGGAAACTTCACTGATCAACTTCTCCGATGTTGCTTCGCAGAGATTGAAGACACAAAGGCAAAGTGCAGGTGAGCTCGAGGGTCACTGTAAACACAAAGGAACAATAAGCATTCAATCCCCATGAGGGTGAAATAATCAAACTCGAAGACAAACAATTAAGATGCTTTTTTAGATGAAACTTCAGCATTAATATACTTAATCTCAGTACATTAATGTACAGAAAAAAAAAACATGGAAATAGTCCAAAAATATTCTGATTTCATGAAAGGAAATAGACAAGGACATGACAAAATGATAGAGGGCCTTCGTCATATATGAAACCAAACTCATAAAGATTGACATAACATCGAAAAGAGAAAAAGGGATAACCATTGGAATTGGAATGTCTTATAGTATTATTAGTATATGCAACACATAAGCTGGAAGAATCAAGAAATTGCTACATTAAACATGTGGGTACAACCAAATCAATTGCCATGTTGTCAAGCTTTAGCTTACTGGTTCCTCGGTCATATAAACTATTTGCTATACATAAATGTCTCTTCCCCACTCCGTCAACCCTTCACTTTACTCTCCCTCCCTCCATAACAAATTTAATTCAATGCACATCTCAGATCAGGAAAAATATGCAATCCACAAAGTCAACCCTATTCATTTATCTATGTGCATTGCTTAAAATTTGTAGCAAAAATCAGAAAGGAAACTTGCAACGAAAACCATTCAAACAAAGGAAGAAGCAGACGCCACTCGAAGCAGGGTGCTCACTCACACTCTAGAATGGGGGAAATCACGACATGATTTATGACCAGAGAGTAGAGAAAGAAGAAGGTTGCCCACGTACCTAAATCACGACACTCATGAACACAAACTCGAACGGGAACTGGTGCGAACTCCAACTCCAACTCGAACACGAACTCGAACGGGAACTAGTGCGAACTCCAACTCCAACACGAACTCCAACTCGAACGGGAATGGCAGATGAGTGAGGAGGACAAACAGCCTGAGAGATGAGGAAGAAAAGGAGAAAGGGTTTTGGTAACTAATCGCGTGGGGGGAAAATGAATTTTTGGTATTTTAACTTATGAATGAGACAACATCAGTTTTTTAAACATAACCGATGTTAACTAGTTGATGTTAACATCGGTGTTTTAAAAAACCGATGTTAACTTTCTAAATTTAACTTCGGTTTTTCAAAACTGATGTTAACTAGTTAATGTTAACATCGGTTTTGAAAAAACCGATGTTAAGATACTAATGTTAACATCGGTTTTTTCAAAAATTGATGTTAACATTAATATCAAAATCGATGTTAATTAAGTCAACTTATTTACGAAAATGCCATCGTGTTTTTCTTAACATCGGTTTTTAAAAAAATCAATGTTAAGTTTGTGATGTTAAATCAATAAATTGTAGTAGTGTTGAATAACACCAAATATGTCTAGAATTGGATTATTGGTGCTTAACACTTTACAGAATAGCCCAACCACAAATAAAGTTTCACAATTAGTTCATGAAGGGGTCCCCTAACAGACTGTTTTACTTAATAATTATGTTGGTGGAGAAAATGTCAATTCAAATAGAATGGATTTAAAATGGTGTTACTACATATATCAGTTTATAAATGCTCTCGTTTAGAATGTAGTTAGCATTGGATGAGTTTTTCAAGGTATAGACTGTTGTGTTTTTTAATTTGAATTAGTTACTATAAGTATAAGTTATGTGAGAGCAAGAGGAGTGTGGTTTTGTATTCTTCTCTTACCCTAAGGTGGCTAATGAACTTGCTCGTGCAATGTGTCTAGTGAAAAAACCATGCACAGACTTCTGTTTATGTGTTGTCCACCCACTATCAATCTTGAGTATACACCTTTTTATTGATCCATGCCTATTTGAAATCAAACATAGACGTGAGCTTGTTATATTGAAATCCAATAATACACGATTTAATTTCATGAAATTTTCTATTGGTTGATATCCTTGTGGCGCCATTAGCCGTGTTTCCTTTCCCACAACCATAAAAATTGTTGCTGATAGGTTGGATTGGTAAATCATGGAACAATCTCTCTCGTTGCCATAGATATTTTCAATGGCATTTTGCTTTGTCAACCATGCTTTCTGGTTACACACCAATAATATTTTTACTTATTAATTGACAACTATTTACAATAACATTATTGATCTAAAAAAAAGTCAAGGGAGGGGGGACAAGGCCCCCATAGCTCAACTCCCTATAAGAAATATATATATATATATATATATATATATATATATATATATATATATATATATATATATATATATATATATATATATATATATAAGAAACAGACAAGGTAAATAGACATGGAGAGGATGAAGATCTAACACCTCAAAAAGAAATTTTAAGGAATTCAACACGAGTAACGTAGAGCCATGGAGCGACCAGTCAAAGTCCTAATCTATTAGTCTTTGTAAGATGATGAAGATGAGAGATTGAAGATAACCCTCATTTATTCCTACTAATAATTTAGTCTACAAATATCAAATCATATTTGTATAAATCATTAATATCTTTATACAATATTTGTATTTAAGAATTATTATTTGAGTTATCCATTTATATATATATTTATACTAAAAATACAAATATCACTACAATATTAACATGAAAATAAACATCATCTTAATTAATTTCAATAATATTATTAAAATTTATAGTTCATTTTATAATAAATATTAAAACTAATAACTAATAAATTTACATGTCAATGAATGATACTCGGTACTTATCTTAAATTATAAAAAATTATATATTTTAAAATAAAAATAAAATGATAATTTCTAGTGAGTTGCAAGGGTCTAGATATTAGTTTTAAAATAATAAAACACTCTACCACTAACAAAGTTTTCAGCCTAACATACCAAAATTATAAAACACACTAGAATCTTAAAAAAAAATAACTTTTATTTTTATTTTTATATTTCCTTCTTATTCAACATCTTTGAGATGGACAGTTTTCAATTTTAATTTTTTTTTACATTGATCTAATAAATAGATAATTTTCAGTTTCCTAACTAGTGTTACCAATATGAGGGTTCTACAGGTTCCCAACAACAATTCATTTATATATAACAATAAAATTGTAATCAATTTATAATTTATTATAGATAATTTGTTGTGAATAACATTTTTAAGTATTATGTTTTTTTTAATTAAGCATATTTCATCAGGTTATCATTATAAAATATAATATATCAAATATTATATAACTTATCAAATATTTTGTTGTAAATTATATGTTTCATGTTTATTAACATTTAAATCAGAGAAAATAATTAATCTAACTCTAAAATCACTAAGGATGAATATAATTTTATAGCACATAATCAATAATAATGATTTTGAAAAAAATCATAATGATGGTGTGAGTAATTTTAAACTTATAAATTTTTTCACTCATACAATCAATGTGAAGGTAGACAAAAACATGACCAAAGATTTATTTTTCATTTACAAGTCTATTTTTCCTATATGAAAAATATAAATTCAAAACGAATCTAAAAAGAATGAATAAGAATATATAATATGATCTCCGGTCTTTTTAATAAGAAGCAAATGAATCTATTGTTGTTTTCATCTTAATTATAAGAATCATGAACTTCAATATATTACTTCCATATATTGTAATAATTATGTTTAATATTTTTTTATTACATTTATGCACACTTTTTTTTTACTTCTTATGCATTTTTATTTGTTATGGTAAAATGGTAATTCAATATATTATTTTTTGTGCTGCCGCACTTCTATGTCAGCTTTTGTTTTATGTTAATGTATTTTTATTGTGTTAAATTTGATGAGATAAGATTTGAATCCTTATGTTACACATAGTATTTTTTTATGATAAAAGATAAAAACCTATAAAAGAATGATTAATTTATATTAAATTGTTTGATAATCTTTTTTCTAAATGCATGTCTATCTATATGTATTTTTAAATTTTTCTTACTGTCTTAATTTGTATCCATTTAGGCGTTTTTTTGTTTGTAAATGCTAATTAATTCCTTTTGTGAATGTACTTTAGTTGCTAAAAGTAAAGAAAAAAAATGGATATAGATAAACAGGTATTGATAAAAAAAAGTTATTGGCATGTAAAAGTAGGTAAGTTATATTTAAAGCTGGAAGATTGACTAAGGTTAGTTCTATGGGCAATGAATATTACTATTAAAGGGAATGAGTAATTTAATACATTTTTTTCTTCCAAATATTGTACTATTAGTGAATTTTTTTAGGTGGTAGAGGAAATGTTTTTCTTATTTTTCTTTATGATTAATATTATCACATAACATTATTAGCAAATTGGAAAGGGTAGACCATGGGATCTTCTGTGGCGTAGACCATGGTTCGAGTGGGAGAAACATATTGGAAAGGGTTGAGGTGACAAATGAAGTTCGTCATATGTAGTTGGAGGTGGATCATTGATACATCTCAATTATCCTAGGTGAGATCTACAAACTGGACACTTCATAATGAGAGGGACGGAATTCAAGAGGTGGATATTTTCAAACGTATATATGTGGCAATGCAAAATCCCTCCAAGAGTTGCTTTTTTGATGTGGATGGTCCTTCTTGATAGATCACTTACAAAGGTTAACTTATCAAATAGGTATATTATTATTGAAGATAAAAGGTGTGTCTTGCGTGGTGAAGATGAAGAAATTGGGGATCATTTGTTTTTCTCCTGTAAGTTTGCCAATGATACATGGAAAAAAAATGGTATAATCTTTGTGGCATTAGGTTGATGTTTCCTCGAGAAGCTACGGATTATTTTTGCCAAAATGCACATAGAATGATCCCTTCTAGCAAAGAACATTGGTGGATTCTTGGATGGAGTTCCATTATTTGGAACGTATGGTATGCAAGGAACAAATTCATTTTTGAAAAAAACAAAGTTCCAGACAAAGAACAGATCTGGCATAGCTGCTTGTTTAACACTTAGTCGTGGATGAAGACATATAAAAAGGATTTTATGGTGTCATTTCAACAATGACAAATGTCTCCATGACCAAGTGTTAAACAAGCATTTTTGAAAAAAACAAAGTCACAGACCATAGCTGCTTGTTTAACACTTGGTCGTGGATGAAGACATATAAAAAGGATTTTATGGTGTCATTTCAACAATGACAAGTGTCTCCATGAGTATGCCTTCTCAATTTGTAAATAGTGCTTGCGGGTTGGGTATATGATCTTGATGAAATTTTGCTGTTATGTACTTGTTGGTGATAGGAATTGAATCTTCCACCATGCAACTCCTTTGGTGGTATAGGGAAAGATTAGATATCATATTTCTTAGCCATATTTCCATCTGTAGTGACGAGAAGGAAATTTGGATCTGTTGAGATCCTTTTGTTATTTTTACAGCACATCTTGTGTCTTATGAAATGATATATATTCATTGCTGATAAGAAAAACATTATTAACAAATAATTAACATTATCATTGAATCTTATCATATATTAAATCTATCACATTCTTAACAAATAATGACATTTTACATTTAATTTTTTAATTTTTTTTAATGAGATTGAAGAACAATGGATTATCAAGTATTGATGCTTCAAAATATTTGCTGAAATCTGTTGAAATTTGCTGTATTTTCCTGATATATGGTGATGTTTGAAAAGTATATTAATCTCAAAAGAAAGGTCCAACGGTTTGCCCCTTAACTCCAAAGGAAGTTGGATTTTTTCTGTACTGCACTTGGATATACCCATAAGAAACTCCAATATCTATTGTTGTTGCCTGTTGGGGAGATATATGGGGTTGAATTACAATACTTTGTTTCTTTTTTAATTGTCCACAGTACCTTGATCAAAGAAAAGTAATTATACCGCAGCCAATTGTTCATATTTAACTGGATGGGCTTCATAGTTCATTTCATAGTTTGTTAGAAAGTGATTAAAAAATAGAAAAGGGGTTGAATGTAGTATAAATTTATAACTGCTTTTTATCTTTCTGTTTTACAAATACTGAATGTTATAAATAGAGTTATCATTGTTGTATAAGAACAATTATTCATAAATCAGAAATAGAATTTTTTTCTTGCATCTTTTTTTGTTGCACTCTTTTTTTTCTCCAACAAAGTGGTATCAATAGCTGGTTCTTGGTTAAGGGACAGAAGAAATGGGATCAACTGGTGCGATGAAGGCAAGAACTGGGATCGATGGTGTGTACAGATGAAGGCAATCATGGGTTATCAAGAAGTGGTTGAAATTGTTGAGGAAGGTTATCCCTCAATCACTGAAGGAGCAACAGAAGCACAAAAATCCCTTTACAGAGAAAACAAGAAGAAAGATTGTAATGCCATAGTCTTGATTCATCAGTGTGTAGATGATGCACACTTTGAGAAGATTGTAGGTGCTGCAACTTCACAAGAAGCATGGAAGATCTTGGAGAAATGTAATGAGGGTGTAGAGAATTTAAAGAAGGTGAAATTATAAATGATGAGGCGTTAATATAAATTGATGCAAATGGAGAACAATGAGAAGATAGTTGATTTCTTCAATAGAATCATCACTCACACAAATGCTATGAAGAACTGTGGTGAGAAGATTTCAAAACAAACAATTGTAGAAAAGATCCTAAGAACTCTTAATCCCAAGTTTGACCACATAGTCGTAGCCATTGAAGAATCCAAGAAACTTGAAGAAATAACAGTAGAAGAACTTCAAGGTTCTCTTGAAGTACATGAGCAGAGACTCATTGAAAGAGAAATAGAGAAGCCAAGGGAGAATCATCAGGCATTGCAGGCTCATACATCAAAGAGAGTAGGCAATAACTCCAGAGGTAATTTTAGAGGCCGTGGGCGTGGGAAAAATTTCAAAAGTAGCTTTAAAGGAAACACACAAAATCAAGAACAAGGAAAGAATGAAGAAGATCAGCCATAAAGCTCTAACAAAAAAAGGGAACTTCAGTAATTGGAGAGAAAAAAAGAAAAAGAATTAAATGTTTCAATTGCAATCGGATTCGACATTTTTCAACAGAGTGTGTAGCCGCACCAAGTAGCACAGATCACAGGGGGAATTAGTCACAGTGATTATCAAGCACATATGGCCAAAGAAGAGAATGAAGCAGACTCTGAAGAACAATCCTTGCTGCTGATGATGATTACTGATTCAGAATCTCAGAATAATGAAATCTGGTACATAGATTCTGGATGCTCAAATCATATGACTGGACATAGGGATTGGCTTGTCAATTTTGATGCAATGAAGAAGAGTAAAGTAAGATTTGTAGACGACAGAGTCATACAGGCTGAAGGAGAAGGGAATGTGGCTGTTAGAAGACTAGATGGAAGACAAGCAATGTTCACATATGTACTCTATGTTCTTGGGATGAAGAGTAACCTGATAAGTATGAGTCAACTCCTAGAGAATGGATTTTCAATGAAAATGAGTAATGGATCTCTGGAAGTCTATGATACAGCAAAAAAAATGATCGTGAAAGCTCTATTGGCTAGAATTAGAACATTCAAGGTAAATCTGAATACCATTGAACCTCAATGCCTTTCTGCTGTTACCTTGTCTGATGAATCATGGTTATGGCATTTAAGGCTAGGCCACTTGAATTTTAAAGATTTAAGCCTATTGAGATAAAAAAAACATGGTAACTGATCTCTCCTCAATTGTGATTCCAAAGAAAGTATGTGACAATTGCCTGATCAGCAAGCAACCCAAAACATCTTTTAGCTCATACACCATATCCAAGGCTAATGATGTTCTACACATTATTTACTCTTATGTGTGTGGGCCATTTGATGTTCCATCTTTAGGGGGAAACAAGTATTTTGTTTCATTTGTGGATGACTTTAGCATAAAATTGTGGCTTTACTTGATTAAGGTCAAGAGTGAAGTGTTCGATACCTTTAAGGGATTCAAGGCTTTAGTAGAAAAACAGTCAGGAAAGTGCATCAAGACTTTCAGGATTGATGGAGGAGGAGAATTCACTTCTAGTGAGCTAGAAGATTTTTGCAAGGAGCATGAAATTGTGCATGAGGTTACTGCCCCCTACACTCCCCAACATAATGGGATAGTGGAAAGAAGAAATAGGACTATATTGAACATGGTAAGGTGTATGCTTAAACAGAAAAATCTCCCTCACAGCTTCTGGGGAGAAGCAACCATGACTGCTGCCCATGTCCTCAATAGATGTCCCACCAAGAGGCTGAACTCAATGGTTCCAGAAGAAGCATGGTCTGGCAGCAAACCCTCAGTCAAACACTTTAGAATCTTTGGTTCATTGTGCTACAGACATGTACCAGACCAAAAGAGAAAGAAGCTTGATGATAAAAGTGAACCAATGATCTTTGTAGGCTATAACTCTACAGGCTCATACAAGTTGTACAATCCCAAGACTAAAGAAGTTCTCTTCAGCAGAGATGTCTATTTTGATGAATCAAAATCATGGAGTGAACCATAGGCCATAACTGAAACAATTCCAAGATTGCAGCTTGATTGGGAAGAAATTGACTCAAGAAAAGAAGCCACACAAGGTACATTGAATACTGAGCAATAGATTGTCAACAACAGACCTAGAAGAAACAAAAATTTCCCCTCAAGACTATCAGATTATCAACTCTATCCTGATAATGCTATCTCTGATGATGGTGAGTTGGTTCAGCACCTTGCACTCATGGCTGATGCAGAACCTATTGATCTTGATGAAGCCATTACAAGTGAGGTATGGAGATTAGCCATGGAAGAAGAATTAAGGAGTAGTGAGAAGAACCAAACTTGGGAAATGGCATAATTACCTAAGAACAAAACTCATATTGGTGTCAAATGGATTTTTAAAGTTAAACTCAAACCAGATGGAACAGTTGCAAAATATAAGGCCAGATTGGTAGCCTAGGGCTTTATGCAGAAGGAAGGAATAGATTACACAGAGGTTTTTGCCCCTGTAGCCAGACTTGAGACTGTGAGGTTAGTTATTGCCTTGGCTAGTTGGAAAAATTGGAAGTTATGGGAACTGGATGTGAAGTCAGTATTCCTCAATGGACCACTTGATGAAGATGTGTTTATTCTGCAACCTCCTGACTTTATATGCAAGGGGAACGAACACAAAGTTTTGAAGTTGAGGAAGGCATTATATGGATTAAAACAGGCACCCAGGGGCTGGAACAAGAGTATTAACACTTTTCTTCATAATATTGGCTTTCAGAAATTTACTGCTGAGCATGGAGTTTACATAAAATTTGTGAAACATACTGAAATTATCATCATTTGTCTGTATATGGATGATCTATTACTTACTGGGAGTAGCTCAACTGGGATTGACTCACTAAAACAAAATTTGAAGAAGGAATTTGAAATGACAGACCTAGGAACATTGTCATACTTTCTAGGATTGGAGTTTGCATACATTGCACAAGGAATTTTCATGCACCAAAAGAAGTACACTTCAGATGCTTTGAAGAGGTTTAACATGTGGAATTGTAACTCAATAGAAACTCCAACAGAGGTGAATTTGAAGCTGCAAAAGGTGAGAATGAAGCCTCAATTGATGGAACCTTGTTCAGACATATTGTTGGTAGTCTAAGATTCATCTGCCACAGTAGACCAGAGATCACATTCAATGTTGGACTGGTGAGAAGATTTATGGGTGACCCTAGGCAATCACACTTGTTGGCTGCTAAAAGGATCATGAGGTATCTAAAGGGGACATTGGGATATGGAATCATCTTCCCTCATCAAACCAAAGAGGATGATAATCTACATCTTGTAGCCTATTCAAACTCTAATTGGTGTGGAGATTTGGTTGATAGGAAAAGCACTATGGGACAGGTATTCCTACTGTTTGGCTCTCATATATCCTGGAACTCAAAGAAACAATTAGTGGTGGCACTATCAACTTGTGAGGCAGAATATATTGCAGCTTGTTCAGCTGCTTGCCAAGCATTTTGGCTTTCATCCTTGATTAATGAATTGAAAATATCTTCGGATGAAGCTATTGAACTAATTGTAGACAGCAAATCAACTATAGATTTGGTCAAGAATCCGTAGCTCATGGAAGAAGCAAGCATATAGACACTAAATTCCATTTCCTCAGAGATCAAGTAAGTAAAGGCAGAATTAAACTAAGGCACTGCAGGTCAGAAGTTCAATTAGCTGATATAATGACTAAGTCATTGAAGGCTGAAAGATTTAAAGAATTGAGAACGCTACTGAATGTAGTTTACTTGTAAAGCTTTTGAATCAAATGGGGGTGTTAGAAAGTGATTCAAAAAATAGGAAAGGGGTTGAATGCAGTATACATTTATAACTGCTTTTATTTTTCTGTTTTACAAATGCTGAATGTTATAAATAGAGAGTTAGCATTGTTGTATAAGAACAATTATTCAGAAATCAAAAATAAGTTTTTTTCCTGCATCTTTCTCTGCTACACTCTTCTTTTTCTCCAACATAGTTTAATTAGGAAGTTGAATTGAGATCATGATAATATGTGAAGTGGTGAAAGTAGAATTTGTTGTGATTCGCATTCTTATCGGTAATGTGGCATTTTCGGTGTATCCTCAGTACCTCTTAAGAAAGAGGGAAAACTGTATACAAAATCCTAGCGGAAATACAGGCGATACCGCATGTCTGTGTATCCCTATTTCTATTATACTATCACATTTATTTTAGTTTAATATACTTTGGAATGTATACGTAATTTTACTTCTTACATTTTTTTGTTTGTTATGATAACATGATAAATTAATATATTATATTTGTAAATACGTGTCTATCTATACACAATTGCCTGACCCATTCATTGTATATACTTGAATATCATCCTATTTGATAAATGCATTTGTGAAATATTGAAATGGTAACATTATTATGTCACATGTTCAATTTTTTCTTATTTTGATCTTTAATTATCTTTGTTCTTAGGATGTTTATACTTCAATTCTAAGAATTTTTTGATATATTTCAAAGTAAGATATGTGGTAAAGAGAAATGGAGAAATAAATATAAAAAAATATGTATAAAAATTAAAGATTATTTGAACACTTTTCAATTGTAATTGAAAACAAGAAAAAAAAACGTGGATCACCAAAACGATTGAGTTTTCGCGGCTAAAAGAGACAGGATTGTTATTTATAGGGGTTATATTATTTGTCCTAACATTTCAATACTTAAACACAAGAAAAAAAAATAGAAAATCAAAACCCAAAACTCAATCTTTAACCAATTTTAGTACCCCACTTGAAAGTAGTCATAAAATTCTACCTCCAAACATGGTGTTATTGCAAAAAGAAAACTCAAATTGAGGAATCAAGCACACATGTACTTAAAACATAGAGAATTCAAGGGTTCCAATTTTAGTGGTTCATAGCTAGAGAAGAAGGGCATGTAGAAGCAACAAGAGAAAGTACTTGAACGAAGTGGTTCGAGTAGTGCAAAGTCGTAGCGGTGTTGCAACGGGATAGTGCAATGACATCGAGTAGAGGGACAACACAACAATGGTGCAACATGATGGTGCAATGGTGGTGAGTGCACTGTATAAGAGTGGGTGTGGGATGTGGGGTGTGCGTTCAAAGTTGGTGAAGAGAGAAGAGAAGTGAAAACGCATGGGTAAATTGTGGGAGTTGTAAAAGTATAAATTGTTTTTAAGCACAAAAACGTGAATGACTACATTGGAGCAGTTACATCTTCAAGTGTAAAATAAGAATAAAAAATTGTATAAAAGAGTTGTTTAGCAGTTGATGGTAGAATTGCGGAGGAATTAAAAAAAAATGGAGAGGAAAAGATGGATAATGTGTTTGATTACATCCATATTTATTAATATTTTATTAATTAAGGACATAATGGTCTAATAAAAGTGGAGACCAAAAGGTGATTACCAACAGAGGTATCTCCTTTATCTATTGGTATAGATAAAAGTGGAGAGTAATTAGTAAGTGGTTTAAGGATCTAAGTGGTTTTAGTTGAGGGGTGAAATAATGTGTAAATTAAATTTCTTATCAATTTTTTTTGTGTTTCTGGTTTGTACATGGGTATTGTTATTTTGAGTTTAATCATGAGGAAATAATTGAGTGTGTATTAGGGATAAAATAGTCAAAAGAAAAAGTGAAAACTAAAATAATTACTAAAACATGTATTTCCTTTATATAATAATATAGATATTAATATTATTGTTTGACTATTTTTATTTTTTATTTATAGGAATAAAAGAAAAATACAAGATTTTATAATAACTCAAATATCATATTTAATCAAAAGGGTTTGAACACTTGGTAAAAAAAAGTTAAGTATCTTGAGCATACAGTTGCCCTAAAATGGAAGGAAGAAAGATATAAGATAACTTTCAATATTTAAGTGTAGATATGTTTTCAATTTCCACAATAATTTAACAGTCTATATCTGAAGAACAGTGTACTTTAATTTGAACGGTAGTCTTAAATCCACGATTGAATGCAGGGCGACGTATCGTTGATCCCATGTTGAAATTCAAATGTATGAGTTGACGGAGAAGCGAGAATGTATGTGAGAGTGATGAGATATATATGGCCATGGGCATGTAGCATCATGAGGTGTACATCCATGTATGTAGTAATTCATTCATTCATTCATATTTCATATACCCTAGTCCCTAGCCATGTCAAATACTACATATTGCATAAGTTTAAAATTAAAATAATAATAAAAAACTGTAGTAGCATTATGAAGCGTGGGATAGGTGGTGGTGTGTGTGTGGCAATTCTGTAGTTCTCTATGGTTTGTACTTTAGCGCTAGCGATTATTTTGGGGCATTCTCTTTCTCTCTCTTTGCTTTCTCGTATCGATCTCCACGGCGTGGTTGCTTTTCGATCTCTCCCCCACAAAATTAGGGTTTAGACCTAGATCCGGCCTTCATGTTTTGGAAGCTCGCATCCCTTTCTGCTTCCTCCCCCGTGAGTTTTCACTTCCATCGCGCCAATTCTGCTGCATTTAAACTAAGCTTCAATTCTTCTCTCTCCCTCCCTCCCTCCATAATTCAAGCATCACTTAGTTTTTCATTCGAATATCATTTTATTTACCATTGCTTTCCCTTTTTAATTACCAATTTATTAATTGATTAATTGCTAATTAACTGTGTTGCCGATTAATTCCGTTTCCTGGATCGACCTTCGCTGTTCCTGGAACTCATAAGTCTTAAACAGACAACTCATAAGCGAACCTGTTGCTTATTTTTATTTTTTCAATCTGCTGTTTGTTTTTATTGAATCTACTTTAGTGGTTCACTTTGTTAGGAGGATCTCAATTAGAGACAATTGATGTGTTTTAGCAAGTTAGTTAATATATTTTTCGCCCTGTAATTACCTCTTTGTATTGCTTTTTCAGCTACGGGTATTTTGAATTTGAAGGTTAGGAATTAGGATGTTAATATGAGCTTGCTAATAATTGAAAAACAGTTGACTTGAGCTTTAGTTAAAGCAAACACAATTTAGTGGGAATTTGTGAAGAAGATAGCACAGGATTCATCTGAAAATTTTTCCTTACTTGTTTTGATAGATTTGAATTCAAAGTTACTATCAGTTTGTGACAACTTGCTTTACTTTCAAGACTGCAGTGTTTCTTTTATAATTCTATATAATGATGCATGCTTACCGTGGAATTTTATGATTGAATGCCCTGTAATTGATGGCCGAAAGTTTTAAGAGGACAACTGAATCGGCAACCAAAGTCTCAAGTAGCTTAAAACTTGCGTAGCTTATTTTCTTGTTTCCTCTCCATGCTCCTTTGTAATAGTTGATTTGAAGTGCTTTTATATGTTGATGGTGTTATGCAGGTGGAGACAATATTAGACAAGGAGAATTTCACTTTGGAAGAGCTTCTGGACGAAGAGGAAGTGATCCAAGAATGCAAGGCCTTAAACAGTCGTCTTATCAACTTGTATGTGTCTGTTTAATTTTAAGCAATTCAGTTTTTCATTCTCCTAACAAAACTCTGAGTTTCATGTGTTTTTTATTTTTGTATTGTCCAATTTCTATTTTTGGTGATAAGTTTGAGTAAATTAAATACATAACACAGGCTGGATATGCAATTATATGACTATTCAGCAAAAAGCTAATTGATAATTTGCTACTTTTTCCCCTTTTAGTCTGAGAGATCAAGCCCAGGTTGAGCAATTGTTACGATACATTATTGAAGAACCACCAGAAGATGCTGAAAATAAACGGGCCTTCAAGTATGCAGTTGTAACTGAAAATTTGCTGCAAATGATCTTTTTATTAATTTTCAACTTTCTTGTAACCATCTGATTGTTTGTCTGTAATTAAGGTTTCCATTCATTGCCTGCGAGATATTTACATGTGAAATTGATGTCATTTTGAAGACCTTGGTTGATGAGGAAGAGGTTTATACTGCATCCTGTTTGTGAATTTCTTTTATCTTCAAGTCATATACCTTTATTGATTTCCCCTTTGTATTCTTGTAATTGCAGCTGATGAACTTATTATTCTCTTTTTTGGAACCTAATCGCTCACATAGTACCTTGTTGGCTGGCTACTTTAGCAAGGTATATGTTAGATAAAATTGGAATTTTAGTTTGCATGATCTTTTTGTCAATGTGGCCCATCTGACTTGCTTGATGCTAATTTCTATGCCATTTTACAGGTTGTTGTTTGCCTAATGATTCGAAAGACAGTGCCACTTATGAAATATGTTCAAGTAAGTAAAACAATTTGCTTTTTTGTTAGAGTAGTAGATTGCTTATTCAATCTGATATTTACAATATTACGGAGAACAAAGCTTGATTTACTTTTAATCCCTTTTATTCGTGGAACCGAACCTTTATGTTAAACAGTTTTTAGTCTTTACAACGGTTGGTGTGCATGTTGCATAGTCTCTGTGAAATCCTTCATTCACAATTCAGCATAATTTCTGCAGGCCCATCAGAATGTTTTTCGCCAACTGGTTGATTTGATAGGAATTACATCCATTATGGAGGTAAACTTTTACCTCTTCAGTAGTAATTATGACAATGCTGAGATCTTGCTGATGTGCCAAAAGGGATTCTGAGATAAGTTCTTTGGCAGGTTTTGGTTCGATTGGTAGGCGCTGATGACCATATGTATCACAATTTTATAGATGTGATGCAATGGTTGGCTGAGAGCAACCTGCTTGAGATGATTGTTCATAAATTGAGTCCATCTGTAAGTGAAGCATCTATCCAGGTTTATGTTACTTCAGCCAGCATTTGCTTGTTTGCCAAGTGATGCTTATGCACTCAGCTTTATGCCTTCCAGACGGATATGTTAAATGAGATTGAATGTAGCTACATTCTTTGAGTTGGAAATTTTCTATTCTGAAAGCTTGACATTGGCCATGCTAATGATTGCTAATCTTGTGTTTGTCCTCCAAAATTTGTTTTCTGGGACATAAAAGATGTAATTGATTAAAAAGCTCAATTTAGTATCCAATTTTTGTTTGTGTTTAGATTTATTGGCTCTTTATCACCTTGCATTTTGTCGCAAATTATCTGACAACTTTTTTCTCCCCTATTTAAACCAGAGTCCTCCTGAAGTTCATGCCAACGCGGCTGAAACATTGTGCACAATAACTCGAAATCCCTCATCGACTCTAGCAATTAAACTTTCAAGCCCAAGGTTTGTATTCTATGGTTTTATGTTCTTCTCTGATATGTAACTCTGAAATAATTATGTATATTTTTATATATGCAGTTTTGTTGCCAAAATTTTGGATCATGCACTGGAAGATTCACAATCAAAGTCTAGCCTTGTGAACTCACTTTCAGTGTGTGTTTCTTTATTGGATCCCAAAAGATCTGCTATATCATCTCCCCTTTTTCATTCATTTCGAAGTCAACATATGTATGAGCCACCCATTCCTGTAAACCCAGACACTATTGGTGCTGCGCTACCTAAATTAAGTAAGTCGAAATTCATGTGTTTTTAGCTCCATGTTATTCTCGTCATCATGGTTTTTGATTGAGTTATATTGTTATTCTGAATGTTGTGAAATACAATACAATGCTGGAATTATATTTAAAAAGATTATAGGTTTTTTTAATTTTGAAGTTAGTTGTATGACTATTTTGATTATAATAAAATTTGTAAAAAAAATACCAAGTAGGTGATTCCAATTCCCAAGTTAACAGTAGGTGTACAGAGGTGAAAGGAGCCCTTGAGAAAATGTATTTTGTACACTGTGGTTTTATATCAGTGCCATAATGCTATGGATTTTACAGGTTTGAGACTTCAATTTATGATTTCCTTTTGTTGTACTAAATTATAATTACCATTTAACTTTTCTCTGTCCTGGTTAATAAAGGTCAATTGTGAATTGTTTTTAATAATATCATGGTAATCTGGAGTTTGCCTATTTAAAAGGGATGAGTACTTCTAGAAATAAGATTGCTGGAGGTCTACCAATAAATAAAACAGGTTGTAATGTGCTTGTGCTTTAAGTTCTTCATTTTTATGGACACGTAAATGTTAGACATTATTTATATGTTATTGCTTTCACTTTTTTTTTTACTCTTTCTGCATCTCTTTCTCTTCCCAATTCTTTGTAGTCATCAATAAATATCAAAGTACTATTGGTTAAGATGGTGTGCACTTCAGTTATTTCAAGGTTTTTGGGGTGGTGGTGGTGGGTAGTTATGTGTCATATGATTATGAATGTTTCACAATTGAAGGTTTAAAAGATGTTGTGACTATGTTTTGTATGGTACAAACAAATCTGTCTAATTTTGTTTAAGTATCCATATCACATGATCCTTAACATTTTTTTCCTTGTCTGCAGGCGAATTGCTTATGCTTTTGAATGTATCATCTGATGAAAAAGTATTGCCTACAACATATGGAGAATTGAGACCTCCACTCGGGAAGCATCGATTAAAGGTTAGTTGTTATGGCCATCCTCCCCACCAATTCTAGGGTATTTGCTTTGGTACCGATACCTAGGGTGAATTGTCAAACATTTGTTGGCTGTTGATTTTATCATAAATGTTTGCAAATTTGTTATATATAATCAGCAAGTAATGAATGTTTGACAACGTAACTTGAAAAAAAAAAGTGGGATACTTTAGTAATCCCCTAAACTAGGTTGCAGTCTGGCTAGTAGAGGTTGAATTCTTGTTCCAAAAATCATCTTTACTGTCTATTTTGAAACTGTTTTATGCAATTGTTCTATTCTTATGCGAGGTATGGCTAATGTGAACTTTGATTATATTTTATTTTTCTTACCTGTCTGCTATTTAATTCAGATTGTTGAGTTCATTGCTGTCCTTCTAAAAACTGGAAATGAAGTGGCAGAAAAAGAAATGGTCAATTCAGGAACCATTCAACGAGTCATTGACCTCTTCTTTGAGTAAGCAACAATTATTTTCTTTTAAGATGTTTAGCAAAACCTTAGCATTTTTTTTTATCTGTGTGGTATAGCATTATTGCTTACTTTAATGCTATTTTTTTTAACTAGTCTGAGTATGCTCTGCTAATACAGGTATCCATATAATAACTCCTTACACCATCATGTAGAAAGTATCATATTATCTTGTTTGGAGAGCAAAACTAATGCCATTGTTGAACATCTTCTTCAAGAGTGTAATTTAATTGGAAGATTTCTCCAAGCAGACAAACGTTCTACTCTCTCTGCTGACATAAATATGGTAAATGGATGCTTTACACTGATATATTGGATGTTTTGTCTCAGTTACAACTGCATATTGTCATGATCAAGTTATCATTTTTTTCTTCAATGTTTTATTGAATTAGAAGGGAAAAGAAAACATACATAAACACAAGTGATAGGATCTATATGAAGTGAATAATAGACAATCTATACACTGCTATCGAGTCTATTAGAATTGCTTTACTAAATTGTTTTATTTTGCAGCCAACAGTACCTGCTGCTGGAAAACAAGTGCCACGGGCAGGAAACATTGGGCATATTACTCGAATTGTTAACAAACTTGTTCACCTGGCTCATAATCGAAACCTCATACTGACATGTCTTCAGGTTAGCTGTGTATATCATATTATTTCTAGCATCAGAAGAGGTTCATGGTTTTTACAGTAATTTTTACTGTTTATATAAATTATGAAGATTTGTGAATTATGCCTTAAATTGTTATCTTGAGATAATGAAGCTGAACTTACACGTTGAAGTTATGTCAAGATAATAAACTTTTCTTTGAATACTTCAACCTTGTATGCTTAACATCTGCAGGAAAATAGTGAGTGGAATGAATGGCAAGCTTCAGTTCTTCAGGAGCGTAATGTGGTTGAGAATGTTCACCGTTGGGCTTGTGGGTAAGCTGTTAACTGAATCTAAATGCTTAGCAAGAGTTTTATTGGGAGGATCAATTCTCCCCAACATAAAGTCTGTTAGTGGGGTTGATTTGGTTGTGGTAATATAATTGTAAGGGGATAAGACCATGCCCTGATGTGGCAGTCTTGTGACCTCAAGTGATGTTATCTTGATTAATAAGGGCTTGGAGCATAAACTTAAGTTGAATAATTAAAATGAAGAAAAAAGTGCATGATAGATATTATAGTTATTACAGCCTTATCATAAAATATGTTTACCAAAACATGGTATATACTCATTATTATACCTAAATGGCTTCTCTTCAATAGTCTAAATAATAGTAAATCATAACACTACAATTACATCCAATTGTGTCTTTTATGTTTCTGTTTCATGTTGTTTACTTTGTTATGTTGGGGGGTCTTTCCCAATTTGATTTGTCTGTTTATTTTTCCTTTTCCTTTGTACAGACGTCCGACTGCTTTACAAGATAGGATGAGGGATAGTGATGATGATGAACTTCATGACAGAGACTATGATGTTGCAGCTCTAGCAAATAATTTGAACCAGGCTTTTAGATATAAAATTTATGGGAATGAGGATAACGAGGAGGTTGGCTCCTCGTCCTCTCTGTGCATGCATACTTGCTCATTTCTGTTTGTGTATTTTTAAGTCCTTTCCCTTTTTTTGTTTCCCTGATTTTCCTTTTTTGGGTCTGGCACTGCAACCTGAATTCTGGACTAATGTTTTGATTGTCTTGGTTGCAGGAACGTGGCAACCTTGATCGAGATGATGAGGTAGTAGTTTTGTTTACTCTTGGTAACTGTTGTAATTTAATGTGATTGATCTTGGGGATTTTGAGAATCAATCTAGCTCTTATGTCACTGAGTGATATAGTCAATTTGTGTTGTGCATCAACCAAAATATCTATAGTGATCTTTTTTACTTTTACTTTCTTAACTAATGGCAACTTTATCTGTTGTATGATTTGCAGGATGTCTACTTTGATAATGACTCTGCACAAGTAGTCATATCATCCCTCAGACTCAGTGACGATCAAGGGAGGTGAGTGTATTTATTGTCACATAACTGGTAATTTTGTTAGGATGAATCTGTCATGTGGGTTAATCAAACAGCATGACTTTATTTCTTAAAGCAAAGTTTTGTATGTGTGTACTGTGTATGCAGAGATAATGAGATAATCTGTGTATTTGATAAATAAAATAAGTGATATAAGCATATAACTACTAGTATGCTTGGCCCAAAACTACCCCCTAATTCCTGTTGTATAGCATGTATTAGGGCACCATATTTCTGCTCACCTTTGCCTTGACTTGTATATTTCCCAGTACAACTTGTACTGTCTTAATTATAATACAATATTACTTTCGCCGATTAAAAAAAAAGCATATAACTACTAGTATTCTATGATTGACATATATCTTTCCAGGTTATCCTGTACTCCTGTATGTTTCATCTTCCACCACATGGTATCCGTTCATTCCTTGATCTTTTAGGTACTTCTCAAGATGACAATTGAGTAGTGCAGGTTTGTAGGATCTCGTTGCAGATTAGGAAGAGAAATATCCTTCAAAAGCAACTACGGAAGAATAAGATACACACTAGATATTTAAGAAACATCATACTCTCTATCAGCCTCCTTTACTTTGTGAATTGCTTGTAGATCCTTTAGTAGGGGATTTCTTCATTTTCACTAGATCCTCATCCTTTATCCCCAGACCGTTGGCATCACTGTTATTGATTTAAAAATAGAATGAGCTTTCATTTCTTTAACCTGGGAAGATATTTTGGTTTTGATTTCAGTTTTCTGCTCCATGGTGTTGTACTGTCACTATGCCTCCTTAATATATTCTTCCATCATATACACAAATAGTGTGATAGAAGTAGAGGTAGCACAAGGACCTAAGTGATTAACGTCCTCCATATGGACATCTATGTTTTTGCTTTGATGTTGAATATAGAAAAGTAGAAAATATTCAAAAGCTTCATTTGTCCTCCTATTTCTGTTGTCTGGATGATATTGGAATTTTATGGAAGTTCATCAGGGTTTCTGTATTTAATTAATCATTTTAATGCCAATATACAAATTTTGTTGTCTTTTGCAGTAGTCTGTTTACAAACTCCAACTGGTTTGAATTCCAAGATGACAGAATTGGTGATGCAACTGGGGGAACAACATCATCGGAGATGATGGATGAGATAAACTTGAATGGTGCTGCAAATGGTGGCAACAGTAGTGATGATGAGGTAGTGGTTGGAGAGGATAAAGAATTGGATGAAAGCAAAAATAATCTGAATGGTACATCTAGCTCAAGCACAAACTTAAATGGAATAACTGGTAGTGATTCCATGAATGGAGACGCCTTGAACTTTGAAAGCAAAAAGACAAGTGCTTCACATGATATGGGATTCTTCAGGTTTGAGGCATCGGACAATGAAGAGTTGTTTGGGGACAGGCCTTTGCCTGATTGGGTGGGATGGGGTGAACCTTCAGATATGCAAGATGCTGGATCAAGCAAGAACCCATTTATAGATCACGATGATTCTTCTGGTAGCAACCTTTGTACTACCAAACCTCAAATAGATAGCCCTACTCCGAGTCCTCCTTCAAATGGGGAATCTGTTCCTTCAAACAGGTCACCAACTAAAGAAGATTCGATTGATGGGGGTGTTGACTCGAGTCAAAGAGCAGTACCTGTACCATCGCTCTTCGAAGAAGATGTTGAATTTGTAGGTGTAGAATTAGAAGGTACTGAGAAGGCTATGGAACAGGCTCTGAAAGAAGGGATAGTTGGGGAGGCAGGACCATTGAAAAGAAACATGGTCTCTAAAGTGCCAGAAAAGGAAAGTACTGACGAGGGTGGTCCTGGAATAAAGGAATTCAATGATGCAAATTACTGGAGGGTTGACCAGGAGGTTGCTGTTCTAGAGTGACGGACACCATGGTAACTCTTGCTTGTTTGTATCAAATGTTAGACCAACACCAGTGGACCCTATTCTTGTTTTCCGGAGCGAATGCAGCACATTAATGTACAGAGTATATTTTTGTTTCAATTATGCCTTATTTCTGTGGTCCACGCTTATTAGAGATTAAGCTTGTTTTTTATTCTAAGTTTTGCCCCGTCCTGTAAGTGATTTATGGGTTTTCCCACATTTATCGAATTTAGTCTGCTCTTAATTTTGGGCTCATTTCAACATTGATGATACTTTGCTATTAGGTATTTTTTCAAATTCGTTATGAGGACGCTCTGCTTAATTTGTGTATCGTAAGTAGGGTGTTCCAAAAGTCCAGTTTATATAAAACCAATTCATAACCGATCATATTCAAACCACCTTTAATCCATTTAATTGGATTGGTTTTTATATTCAAGTTTAATTTTTTGGATTTAAAATCCATTCCAATTATTTGGATATCAATTGGATATTTTATTAGATTTTATTAGATTTTTAAATTTTAAAGCATTCCTTTGAGAAAACAACCTTGGTAGAGTTCGGTCAAAAGTAGTTTTTTGAATGATATTAATTGAGGTTATATTTTCAGTTAATATCGGTTAAGGTTATTTTTGGGACGATTTGATTAGGATTGTTTTTAACGTGTGTTAGTTGGGACTATTTTTTGTTGATATCATCTAGAATTCTTTCAACCATTGTCGGTTGATGATGTTTTTTAGTAGATGTTGTCTCGAGTTTTTTAGTTGATGTAGATTGATGTTTTTTGGCCATCATCGATTGAGGCTATTTTTTTTATTGATGTTGGTTAGGGTTTTTTGTGATCAACATTGACTGCAACTATTTTTCAAGTTTAGGGTTTGTTTCGGTCGACATCGACCAAGGTTATTTTTGGATCAATGCTATTTTGAAACTAATGTCGGGTAAGATTTTTTTGTCAACTTCGGTTAGAGGTGTTGGTCAACATCAACTATGTTTTTTAGACAACATTGGTGGGGGCTACTTTTTTGCAAGCATCGACTATGATTTTTTTTTTCTGAGGTCGATCAATGATATTTTTTGACTAACATTGGCCAGACCTATTTTATGGCTAATGTCAACTGAAAAAACCTTAGCCGACATTAGCAAAAAATAACCCTAGCCGACATCGATCAAAAAATAGCTTTCGTTGATATCCACAAAAAAACATCACCGACTAACATTGATAGGAAAAAATCCTAAATGACATCGATTGAAAATAGCCTTGCCCGATGTTAGCCAAAAAGCATCACCAACTGACATTGATAAAAAAAACCCTAATTGACATTAACAAAAAATAACATCGACCAACATTGACAACAAAAACCCTAGCTTACGTAACCATAAAATGGCTCTAGTTGATGTCGGTCATAAAATACCATTGACCAGCATCAGCCAAAAAACCATAGTCGATGTCAGCTTAAAAATAGCTTAGGTCAACGTTGACTGAAAAAACTCTAAACGATGTTAGCTAAAAAATAGCCTCGGGCGACATTAACAAAAAAACCTTAGTCGACGCTAGCAAAAAATAGCCCGACCAACATTGGACAATAAAACCCTCGTTGATGTCGACCAAAAAAATAGTTTTGGCCAATGTTGGCCAAAACACATCATCGACTAGCATCAGCAAAAATAATTATAGGTGACATTGACCGAAAAATAGTTTCGACGAATGTTGATAAAAAAAAAAAAATTAACCAACATTGACTAAAAAATAACCTTGCCTGACATCGACCAATAATAGCCTCGACTGATGTTAACCAAAAAAATATCATCGTTCAACATTGACAAAAAATTCCTAACTTAAGTCAACCAAAAAATAGTTTCGATCTTGACCAAAAATAGTCTCCATTGATGTCGAATGAAAATAAATCTAGCTCAGTTCGACCAAATTCAATTGTGACTTAAGTCAACTAAAATCAATCCTGCCAAAGTAGGTTGAAATTTGATTTATGATCTAAAAATAGATTCAAAACTGAAATAAATTTGAACTATAAAACCATTTTAAAAAAATCAAATCACTTTTATCCAATTAAGTGAATTTGAATTCTAAATCCAATCCATTTAATTAGATTTAGATTGAATATCAATTGAATTTTCAAAAATCTAATCCATGAACACCCAATTGTAACTGAACTGCTGTGGTGTAGTCAAAATGCATCAAGATATATACTTAAAATTCCTTTCTTTGTTAATGTCTTAGTTGTCTGTGTAAATTTTATATTTTCGACGTAGTGAATTTTGCTGACTCTGCAAACACCATGGTTTCACCAGCATGTTTGTTAGTAATGTATAATTTTTTTTAATATTTTAGAACGATTCATTAATTGCCAGCCACCGACTATTATGCAGCATCCCAAGGTTTTGAATAAATTAGATAACTACTTTGATTATTTTTGTTCATTCTTTCTCTAGTATTGTAATTCTGACGAGTTTGATGTAAAAGGCCCAGGAATGAAAAAAATGGAAATTGTCAAATAAAAAGTAATTTTTAAAATTTCAAGGTAATGTTTTATTTTATTTTTTGTTAGCAAATGTTCTTATTGATTAGTAAAACTCGTAATATAATATACATTAAAAAATCCAGTTCTATGACGTTGGATTTTATACATTTTAGTGCCTGAACATTAAATAATTGGTATATTTAATATTGTATATAATTATTATTTTTTATCATTTTTTATATGCACAAGAAAATGGAGCATAAAAAATTATCTCCTTAATTGTGAAAATAAACATTTCATACTATTATTTGTCGAAGTTTTATATAAAGAACCAAACTCCACTCCTTTGTAGGTAGTATCTATCATGTCAAATCATCATACGATAGTACTATAAGCCTATCTATGTAATTGAATTAAGTTGTGTACTTGTTTTTAACTTCATCAATCATTCATCCAATGCCTGCTTTCACACAATAAATTCGGAGCGTTTTGTATTGGCTTTGGGGACTAGAGATCCTCTCCGGTCACATTTCCAGTAGGAGACTTGTGCTTCCTCTCAAATTTGGGACTATGGATTCTCTGTTACTGCTATCACGTATGAAATTCTGTTCACAAAAAAAAGTAATTATTATAAAGCCAAATAATTTATTTCATCTTTTATCTTTTATATATATATATATATATTATTTATCTTTTAAAAAAATTTAAGATTTTTTATCTTATTTTTTCCGGTTAGTTCTTTATCTTTTAAAAAATTTATTTTTAGTTAATTTATCTTTTTTTTATTCAAATTTATCATTCGATATATTTTAGATTAAAGTTGTTAATCATTTAAGAATGAATATTTTTAGTTAAAAATGAAATGGAGAGAAAGGAGAGAAAACAAAAAAAAATTATTTTAAATTATTAACGACGTCAATTTTAAATAGATTAAAGGACGAAAATAAATAAAATAAAATAAAGGATTAAACTGAAAAAATAAAATAAATGATCAAATTGAATTTTTTAAAAGATTAAGGACTAAACTAAAAAAAAAAGATGAATGACCAAAATGAAAAAGAAATAGGGGACCAAATAGGTCATTTAATCTTATTATAATAAGAGAAAAATAACTTAAAAAACTTTAACCCATTAGGTCAAAACTATAGGGTTCATGGTAAGAAGATAAAAATACGAAGGAAAAAAATACATAGATAGAGTAATAAATATTATGGTTTATATTACCTTTTTAATCTCAATTTTTTATGATTTTTGTTTTTAATTCTTGAATTTTTTTGACTAATTTTAGTTTCTAAAATTTTAAGAGACTAAAAGTAAGTGTGGAAAAAAAAGTTTAAAAATGTGGGGATTTGAATAACATTTATGGGAATTAATTGTGTTTTTCATCTCTTTGCAATTGTAAAACTGTCAATTTTTGGTTTTTGTTCTTAACTTTTTAGAATCCTCTCTTTTGTTCTTCAGTCTAATTTTCCAGTTATTATTTAGTTAATTGATGATCTCTTAAATAAGGGGCTAAATTTATGTGTTGTATGATTGAGATGTCTGTTAGAAATATCTATAGTAACTTAATCGAATTAGACAGAGAAAAAGTTTGAGTATTTAAAAAAATGCTGGAACCAAAAGTAAAGTTTTTAAAATTGAGAAGCAAAAACTAAAAAAACGATAATTTTACATGGACTCAAAACACCACTAACACAATTCATGGAGGCAATTCCAACTATATATATGTTTTATATAGTGGTGCACTGTAGATTTATGTAAAGGATATATGATATTCAATGATTTGGGAAGAATGAATTTTTCAAGAACACGTTTATGTACACAAAATTACTTTTAATTTTAAACAAAAAGTGCAAAACAAAAAGAGCATAAAGATCAAGGTCCTTGTCACTTATTAAATGGGAGCCCCAAAAAATATAAAAATCTGGGCCTAAAAGTGCTAACACTTCTCCACTCCAGGCCCAGTGCATTCTTAACAATTATTATAATTCCGCTATGAGTCCCTCACCAAGATGAAGTGCTTTAATGCTTTATGTCCAATTCCAAAATCTCTCGTCAGTTTTGAAAATTTGAGTATTGTTATTATGCCAAGCTTTGACGGTTTGGTTCATGCTGCTCATAACATCACATTTGACTAACACAACTTTCAAAATTTTGTGTTGCCAAATGGGATCATTGCCTGAACCTGTTGCATGCATGATGGATGCATATGTTACTGTTACTCATTTGACCTACACTGTGTTTTGCACTTTTAACTCCTTCCGCATATACTTTACGTTTTTTCTTCTTGCAATCCAGTATTGGTAAGAATTAGTTTCTATTTAATGCGTATCACTAAAAAAAATTTAACTAGTTGATTAGACGGCTAACGTGGGACATTATGTTGTCTAAATTCTGATACCATTTCCACATTGAGCTGCTTCATTTTTCTGATTTAACATATTGAATCAATTTAACATTTGTACGTAACGACCGTGGTCGTAATTAATAAATGACATTATGTATACCATCAAAAGTAGAATTGAGATTGGCCTTAAGCAAACAAAATATGGTGGGAGAGATTTTCACTTTTGTGATGGACTGTATTAAGAGATTTCCCCTTTGTTACACATGAGGAAATATTAATAGAATTAGTGTATAAAAAGTTGATTTCATAAGAGTGAAAAGTAGCACATATTATTATAAGAGTAAAAGGAGGTAGACACACATATATAAATTATGTTTGGATAAACTTTTCAACAAGTATTTAGAAAAGAAGAAAATAAAATAAAATTAATTGAACTTATGTACAAGCACGAGTTCAAATTAATAAGCTTTTAGAGAAGGTTATTTTTTTTTTTATTTTTTCACTGCAGCTTTTAGAGAAGTTAAAATGGAAGCATCTTTATAAATTAAAATTGAAGTATATAAGTTGGTTTTAACATATAAGAAAAATTTAATTCATTTATTATTCTTATTTTTCCTCTGCAAGTAATTGTTAAGAAGTTTATTCAAATAACATCCTAATTGTATATCTGCATCCAATATCAAATAAATGATTCACGACATGAATGGTTAACTTCTTCATATATATAGTGGCGGGCGCATGAACACAAGTAATAAATTACTTATAAGAAAGTTTTTGGTGCTGTAATGAGAAAAAGTTCTTTCGTTGTATTATGTAATATGTTCGCCACCACAGTTATATGATTTAAAATAAAGTTTAATATCTATTGATAGTATAAAATATAATAAATTATTGTTTGAATTATTTTAAGAAAATTATTTTAAAAGTTAATAATATGATGAGTTGTGATTGAATAATTATCTAAATTCTTTTAGAACAAAATCCGTTTTCTCTTTAAAATATGTAATTTAACGATAAATTGATTAATGATAAAAAACATTGGAAATATCATTTTATCAAATTTTACAGTTAATTACCATGTAATCTGCCCCATGTATATTTTAAACTTAAAAAATATAAAATAACATAAATAATAAATGTAATATTTTATTTTTCCCAGCCTTAGCATTTTCGAAATTTGATTTCCTGAAAAAAGCAATGCACCAAAAACTTTTAAAGGTAGAGAGTATAAAAGAGAAGTACATTTTCAAGTTTCAACCATGGTAGCTTTAGTTTAGGTTCTCGCGAGAAGGAAGAAGTTCCATTACAGAAATTAATATCGTGTTGAATTGATCGTGGAACACCACTTTTCCCAGTAGTAGGAGTCTCACTGTAACTGCACTCACTTGAGTTCTGAATTCAATTTTCACACGTCCACGCAATTGTATTTCTTTTTTTTTTTAATAGGTTGCAAAGAAAGGAAAGAGAATGAAAAGAGGTTAATTAATTGTCAATTTAATCTTTAAAAATTTATATTAGAAATAATTTTTTATTAGTTGACGGTATAAAAACTTAAAAATACATGTCTATTAATTTTAATCTATATAAGTAATAATACATTCAAATATTAAAATTCTACTAAACTCAGGAAACCATATCCAAAATTATCAGTCCGTAGATAAAACTAGGAAAAGAAAACCAATTGGTACGCAACAAGCCAAGATTTTCATTCATGAGTGAAACATGGGCTAATGAAATACTAGTGAGTAGTAGGAAGATGCCTCCCTATCCCAATGCAAAGAAAACAAGTTCCAGAAACTAGGGTTTTGTTACTGAAAACAAGGGCATTCAACTCCTCGGAACGAGTTTTTTTTGTCTTTGCACCTTGTGACTTGCCATGCCCCCTTTTTTTTCTTCTTATTTCGACACACACTTCCAATGCCTGCTCCTTTGACCATTTGACTCGCAATGTGTTGCTAAATTTTCATCCATAAATTACTGCAACGCTACTTTGATTATATCAAACTCTCTTAGTTTTGCAATTTAAGATTGATAGTGATCCCTCCATATGTTATATATGTTGTAATTAAATTCAAAACTAGAAAAATGTTTTACTAAACCAAGCCAAGTTATTACTAAACGTGTGAATTAATTAGCACGAAATTATTTTAACTTAATCTTTAATCTTTGTGTGGCCATAGAAGATATTAGCTGTCTATAAAAAAAACCAAGTCGAAGTTACGATACTAGTACAATTTTAGCTGATAGAAACAAGTCAATTTGTTCTCAATTTTGATTCACAGTTCACAATCTCCTAAATTTTGATTTTGAGGATTTGAAGAGGAGTGAAGTCAAATCCCAAAACGCCATCAAAAAGGCTCGACCATCAAAACGGTGACACTAACACGTGAAACTGTCTGTCTTAGAATTGTGTTATATATCACCTCATCTCCTACTTAGGCATTGGTCTGTTGTGTTCCACTCCCACGTGTGGCCTTGGCTTAACACTTAGGTTAAGGTGGTTTTCTTGGGATTGGGATGGACCTGTCTGTCCTCATCAGTCTTCAATGTCTCACGTACAAATAGGATTCAATTCACTACACTCAATACAACAACAGTTGAGACCAAACCCAATTTGCCCGTCAATTTGCCACAACAAATTGCATTTCCAAATCCACATATCATGTTTTCTGGCTTTCAGATCCCAACCTCTGAATCTGATCTCAAATACCCTCAAAGTCAGGTACTACTCAGGGTGTTGATCATTGCCACAACATAATATCCTATTAATTAATTCACATAAAGCATTTAAAATTCTGCTTGAAAATTCAACTCTTGCCATGCATAACACACATTTGCCCTCTTTTGAGGCAACAAATTTAATATTTCCCCTCACCATTTTAATTTTTGATGACCCCCTTACCAAACATGAACCAAACACGCTAGTAGCAATTTGCTAGATTAATTATGCCTTCTGGTTCATCCATTTTTGCCACCACGGCACCGACATGCTAGTGGCTAAGACAAGGTTCAATGACATTTTCAAGTTTTAATTTGAAAAATTGCAAGGTGATTAATGAAATTGACAGTTAATCAGTGATGGGGACGGGACTAACCTATCATTATAATGTCTTGCTTGTTACCAAATCATATTTTATAAAACATAAACAATGTCGATGATTGTTGGATGTTGATTTAATATTTGCTTTGAGAAGGGAAGAAGGGACCTACATGGTGACCGTTCTAAGTTTATAATTGAAGAACCACTTAAAAAACACAAAGGGTGGTTCCACTTTTTTGGCTTTGGTATGGTTGAATCTAAAGTTTATTTTAGGAGGCACTGGTCAATGAATTCGTCTCCGGGTTTAGGTAAATGGCGCAAATATTCCACCCCTTGTGAGTAGCTTGCGGGTTGTGACAACTTCCAAATGCAACGACAAACTCACGTAATGCCACTCTAACTTGACTAAGAGACAAAAGTATTCCTTTTACCTTTTTACTATGTCCCTTTATTTATCATTCATCAATGTCCTACTTATCATAAGATGCATGGCTAGAGGAGAGAGATTCAAGAATGAATAATATATCCATTGATAATGAAAAATCTTTTTATATGATTATCTAATCACAAATTAACGTTAACATTTTGTTAATTTTTATAATAACTAATTTAAAAAACATATTAAAAAAGTATCTAATTGAATAGCAGTAAAAAAAAACTGATAGTATATAAGTACTTATTAAACTCTTCGTACAATGCCATCTAAATTACAAATTAATTCGAAACCATGATTGCAGAATGCCTCATTTATCACCTAAAAATTGAAACCCAATCCAGCAACAAAAGCAAGGAGACTAAAAGCTAAGAAAGTCAAAACCGAAACTAGAAGCCAATTTCAAAAACCAGAATTTTTAAAACGTTTTTAGCAAATAACAGAAACGTTTAATCTGTTATTTTCACTACCTGTCATTCACTGAACCCTCAAAGAGATGAATAAAAAAAATCGGCACGAAACCTTGAAAAAATTAGTAGCGTATAAAATTGTTTGAGTTGTGTAAAATGATGGCCCAAGTTTAATTACTTGTCCCCATGGTCGAAAAAGTTAATTGGGTATACTTTTGAAAATCAGATACGATGTTACTGTCAAAAGAAAAAATCGATCAGATACGATGTATTCTAGGATTATCTTCGGAAGAGTCCATCCTGACTTTATGTTATATTTAATCATTGGAGTGTTTTATGAAATTGAGTTTGATGTATTTTTTGTGTTGTATTCGGGTGAGTCATCCTATCCTAAATTAATAGTTGAAATATGCTTTGTCCACTCCTTTTAACCTTCTTTGAACCTTTTGTGCAAAAACAGCTCTATGCAACTAGCAACTTTCTTTTTAACAATTTATTAATTTTGTTCCGATAAATTTCAGTGTTTGATGAGATATATTTTAATTGAAAATTTCTTTTAAAAATAGAGAGCTGCTATCAAATCTGAATGAAAATGAAAAAAGATGAGAGAATATAAAAGCCTCAAAACATTTATAATATTTTAAAATTATTTTAAACTATTTTTTAAATAGAAAGATGGATTGAAATATGATACTACGTACCACAAGAAAAAGGGGAAAAGAGGAACAACATAAGGTGTGTCTTTTGTTGGTCGAAAGAGATTACAGGTGTTCTCAACTCATTACTCATTATATCAGAGGTTAATTTCACTTGCAGCAAAATTTTGTACTATTGCGTTAACCATTTGGTTTCAAGGTGTGTGTATTATTACGAACCAAAAATGCAAAAAGTAACACAAGAAAATTTAATTAACTATTTCTAAATACCCAACCACACAGGAATACATGCATTTTGTATAGCGATTCTTCTATAACAAATGACTTTTTTTTTTTTTAAAAAAAAAAGCAAATTCTCATCGTATGGCAAATGATTTCAAAGATCATTACATTAATTTATCAGCTTATGATCATCCAAGCGCCAAAGGTAATTTCTGTTAGAAAATAAAATAAAATGAAAAAAAATAAATAAGAAGAAAAAAATGCAAAGCCTTGAATTAGATAATAAAATAACAGTAGCAAACTAACTTTAGTTGCCACCACATGAATCAACAATGCACTATATCATACAATAAGCATAAGAAAAAAATAAATTAGGGGAAGAAATAATTAGCTTGGGTTGAAGCGCGCAAACGCTATCCTTAGAGAGAAAATGTCCCCACTGCACTGGTAGGAAAAAATCTGATTGTGTTCCTCTCCCAAGATACGACAACCCGTTGGTTCCGATCGTGTGCAGCGAAAGGATCCCCGAACCTTCTGAACACCAATGCTCTTGCTCTCAAAAATAAGTTTTTTATAAGAGAAGGAAGAGAAAACTTTAGGGAGAAAGAAACCAGACTGTCTGCTTGTGTTGTGTTTTCTTTTTAGAGAGGAGGAAAGATATATATATATATATATATATATATATATATATATATATATATATATATATATATATATATATATATATATATATATATATATATATATATATATATATATATATATATATATATAGGCATAGACCCCCTTATGCAACAATAAAATATGACCATTGGAAACCAAATATGATCATCGAAAACCAACTTACAGGTGTAAAAAACAAACGTAACAAATTATTGACTCATTAAAACAAAATCTTAAAAAGATAGAAAATCTAATTTTACGTAATTGATTCTAAAATAAATATTTTATTTTATAAAAGAATTAATATAAGTAATATATATTTATAAATTTTAAATTATAACATAAATATTTACTAACATTTCCCCACATAATTTAAAATTTTAAAATATATTTTTTAAAAGATAATTTGTATAGAAACATAAGAGAAATAGCATGTGATATTGTATTTCGGTATAAGGAACCTTTTGGGTTTGAGCCTTATACCTAGTATTTATGAACTTCTACTCGAGAAAAATGTAGTGACTTAATTGTCTTGAACTACATATTCTTTAACCGGACTTTAGTACACAACCCCTACAATATTGGCATTCAATTAGGTTCTAATCAGTGGTAGCACGTTACATGACCTTGCGCTTGTATCTTGTTTCATGAGTGTCACTTAGAGATTAGCCCATATCTCACAGTGGTAGCCCCACCACCACACTCACTAGGTGAATCCTCAAAGAGTGGTTTGTGACCCCCACTCCTATAATAATTGTCATCAGATTCATTACGAGGTATTTGTTTTTTTTATACCAAAAATACACATATAAATACCTCAACCTTAATATTGTCACAATTTATAATACACCTCGTCATAGGAATGAGAAACAGAACAGCTCCGCCAAATTTTATTTTGGTGTACTTTAGTCAACAAACAATTTCGTTGTTACTTGTTGAATTCCATTCATGGGATCACCAATCACATGGAGACGGGTGTCTATTGTTGTAACTAAATAATGGGCTTTAATCCCATTCTCCTCGATGACTCAAGTACTTGTTGACGCATTAACGCTTTTGTAAGCGGATCCGCAATATTGTTTTCTGACCTGACAAAGTTAAGAGAAATGACATCATGAGAAATCATATTTCTGATAGACTTATGTCTCACTCTTAAGTGTCTTCTTTTTTCATTAAAATTTTTGCTAGTAACTTTAGATATAACAACTTGACTATCACAATGCATTGGAATTGGAGGTATAGGCTTATTCAACAATGACAAATTGCATAATAAATTTTTAAGAGATTCAGTCTCACTAGTAGCAATATCTAAAACAATAATTTTTGCTTTCATGTGAAATAATAGTTTGTCCAGTAGATTTTCATGATACTGCACAACCAGCTAAAGTAAAGATATAACCATGTGTCAATTTTGTTTCATCAAAATCAGAACTTCAATTTGTATCACTAAACCTCTCCATTACTTCCCAATCTACCAAGTGCATATGCAATATCAGACAGGCCTAGAGAAGTTTGTCAAATGCTACAAAAACCATTAATTTGAGAATATTTATATGAAAAAATTAGTTTACTCAAATTTTTCTTTAACTTAATGGATGAGTCATAAGGAGCAGAAACATGTTTCACATCAAAATAATTAAACTTCTTCAATAGCTTTTCAACATAGTGTGATTGGGTTAAAACCATGCCATCATTTTTCTTTATAAGCTTAATATCCAAAATCACATCTACACGACCAAGATCTTTCATATCAAAATTTCTAGACAAGAAAGATTTCACATCATTTATGAATTGCATATTACTATCAAATATCAATATGTCATCCACATATAAACATAAAATGACACATCCACTATCATCAAATTATTTTAAATACACACATTTATCACTATATTTAATTTAAAAATCATATGAAAGAACAACTTGATCAAACTTTTTGTGCCATTGATTTGGAGCTTGTTTCAAATCATATAAAGATTTAACAACCAAGAATTTATAAGTAGTACTATGCAAAGAATACCCAACAAAAACATAATCAATAGTTTTTGGTCCAATTTTCTTTTCTTATTAATAAGAATGTTAACCTTTACTAGACACCCCCACACTTTAAGATATTTTATATTTGGTTCTCTTTTTCTCCATAGCTCATAAAGATTTTTTTTTTTAAAAATAAAAATTATAAGATACCATATCAAGAAAATGACATACAAAATATAAAACTTCATCCAAATGTTCATTTTATTACATTGTGTGTTGTATTTTCACATGTTTATCATTATTATTATTATTTTAGCAAAGAGTTACATATATAGAGACAATCAGTCACTAACGTGTAGCAACAAAATACTTATAACAATAACAATAAGGTTAAAAAACCAAACAACAAACATCTTAATTTTAAATACTTGTAAGGTTCACAAGATAATTTGATCAAGTAAAAGTTAGCTTCCTAACATAGGATTGAAAGTAGTGGGATGCTTTTAGTTTTTCACATAAACTAATTCTACAAGCATTTTATCTTTAAAACCATCATTAATAAAGACAATATATTTTAAATTTAAATTTCAAATTATAAGAAAATATTTTTCAACAATCTCCCACAAATTTAATGAAACGCACCATTCCATTAATATAATTAAATAATATTAAAATAACAAAAACCCACCCCCCTCAGCTTAAAAACTCCTGAGAGTTTTCCCTCCCCCCCCCCCCCACCCCCATTTCCCAAACTTCCATTTTCTTTTTGCCGCCGCAGCCCACCCCCTCTCAAACCCTCTCTTTTTCCCCCAACAAATTTAATCTCTCAATCTTTCACTAACCTCCTTCCATGGTTCTGAAATTTTAAATTTTTTTGCATCCTTGGGCTTTTCCTAGCACGTGAAGGTGACAGGAGAAAAAGGGAAACCCTACTCTTTTCCTTAGGATTTTCTATTTGATCTCTTTAAGGTAAAAATCTATAACCTATTGTGTTAGTTGAGTATTTTACAGCACTGATTAGTCATGGGTTGTGAGAGAAAGGGTTAGAAACTAAGTATTAGGGATTATTGTGATTTTTTCAAAATCATAGGTTTGTTAAAATTGGAGATTTTTTCTAACCCCTTGTTCTATTATTTTTAAATGTTTAGATCCTATGGAAAATACAGTGGTTGACCTTCTTAACAACTGTGGAAGACAGTGATTGCGTTATTTAGGTGAGTAGCTAATCTACCTAGCGGCATTTTTTAAAGTTCCTTTAGGAGGAGCAATTTAACTTCAATATATATATATATATATATATATATATATATATATATATATATTCCTTAAGATTTTGGAAATTTATTTTGAGATCTTGATGATACATATAAGGATGAATGTTGAACTATTGTTTATGTTATTTATTGTGAGCTCTTGATGATATTTCCGTTTGCTACAAAGAAGAGATAATGTAGCCTATGAGTTGATTTCTCATAGTATAATGATATTACCGTTTGCTACAACGAAGAGATAATATAGCCTATGAGTTGATTTCTCATAGTATAATGATATTTCCGTTTGCTACAATGAAGAGATAATGTAGCCTATGAATTGATTTCTCATAGTATAATTATATTGTCGTTTGCTACAACGAAGATATAATGTAGCCTATGAGTCAATTACTCATAGTATATTTATATATTATGTTCGTTGCAACGAAGAGATAATGCAGCCTACGAGCTAAATGTCGTAATTATATAATTACCGTTCACCACAACGAAGAGATAATGTGGTCTATGTGCACATAGTAGAATGAATGTTTGATTTTAAAGTAATTATTTTGGATACCAGGTTATGAGAAATTCTAAAATTATATTCTTTGAGTACATGGATTTCTAAAAGCAAGTGTATTTTTGTTCATTATTTATTTAATGTCATTATAACATTTCTTGGGATGAAAAGACTCATGCTAAATGGTGTTCTCCTTCCTGTCCGCTTTGTACATTATGCTCTCACTAAGTCCTTGTGACTTACCCCCTGTTTTATTTCATTTTTCTCAGATACACAATAGTGGAATGCTGACTTCCTGGGATTTGTTGACGTACCCAGGAATTTGATTATCTTTTGGTAGGTCTCTATTGCGTTTGATGGATATTTTGGTTGTAACTTCAGTATAATGCAGTTATAGGGGCCAAGGTAATGATAGATTTAGAGAGAATTCCTTTATTTTGAAATTTAAATGATTCTCTCTTATAGACGTAATGAAGATGTACTTATGATATTTTGAGACACTTGATGATTAGTATTTATAATCAACTTTGTTGTTAAATGGATGGAATGAGATATATGTATATGGATTTGTCTATATATATATATATTATGTGTTCTTTTACAGGTTATTGTGTATAGGATAGGCTGGTCAGACTGAGGAAGTCATAGTGTGTGCGCCTGTCATGGCCTAAGGGTGGGTCATGACAAAGTTGGTATCAGAGCCCAAGTTGATAGGTCATATAGCTGCATTGTTTGGTTTATTATGGAATCTTGTTTGTAACTTGTGTACCCGGACACAACTTACATGCAAGAGGCTATAACAATCCATTGATAGACTGGAGTTATTGTCTTAGTGTATGTGATTCTAAGTTGTTTTTCTATTTCTTCCTCATGATTAAATCTTTGACCTTTACTATTGTCTTAGATCAAGATGCCACCCAGGAATAGGCGTGTTAGTGAGCCAGTCTATGACGAGGCTTCTACTCAACCCCAAAATATTGCCCCAAGGGGCCGTGGACGTGGTCGCGGTCGTGGTCGGGGAAGACTTGGTAGGGGTGGTGGAATGCCAGAGGTTGAGGTCCCTAGAGCTACAGGTGGGAACCCAACACTAGCTTAGTTGACGGCTAATATGCAAGATATTCATTCTATTACAATTGGTTGATGTGGTTGGGGAACGAAGGCAACAATAGGCAGATCAACAACAATCAGTTTCTGAGATTGGTCAAGATGGTGCACAACATGGACAACCCTTGGTTTAGCCCACCGTGGCGGAGGTTCCCTTGAGTGCATTCACAAAGCTTAATCCATCGACTTTCAGCGGCTCAAACATTCATGAGGATCCTCAGACCTTTGTAGATGAAGTGTCATGGATATGTCGAGGTTTAGGCTTTTCCCCTACTCGGATGGTACAGTTTGCAGCTTTTCGTTTGCATGATGTAGCAAGGGGATGGTATGAGACTATGCTCCTTGCAAGACCAGCAGGATCACCTCTTTTAGCATAGGATAAGTTTGTCGAGTTGTTCTTAGCTTACTTTTTGCCTCAAAGTGTTAGAGACAGCAGAGCACGTGATTTTGAAACTCTTGTGCAAACAGAGCAGATGTCAGTGATGGAGTATAATATCCAATTCATGTGACTTTCTAGATATGCACCACACTTGGTGGCTACTGAGAAGTTACGAGTTCAGAGGTTCTTGGAAGGTTTGAAGAGTTATTTGTTCAGGGCAATTGCAGGACATGGTAACATGACTTATGATCAGGCTCTGAATATGGCTTTAACTATCGAGCGAGGAAACAGAGACAGGGGTGGAAATTCTCGTGACTCACGCAAGAGGTTTCACTCGGATACATCTCGTGGTGGCCATCAGGGCCATGGTAGTGGAGGTTTTAGAGATGATACAAGTCAGCCTCGGCGAGGTCAATAGGGTGGTCGACTACCACAAGTTACTCAAGCTAGTCAGGTAGCTAGTACAACTCATAGTCGGGGTGTTTCATAGCATCGTGCGACTTCTGATGGGACCCCTGTTACTTGTGTTACATGTGGAAAGGCGCATACTGAACCTTGCAGGCAAGGATCAACAAGTTGCTATCGATGTGCGCAAGTAGGACATTTTGCTAGGAGTTGTCCTATGTCATCTTTTCAGCCATTTTCTAGTGGAGTGGCAACACCCATGGGCCAGATGGGAAAATCTAGTGGTTTGGGATCACGTGCACCAAATAGATCACATCGAGGTGGCAGAGGATCAGAAGGCAGAGGACAGGGTCAGACAAGCAGAGGGCAGGCTCGTGTGTTCACCTTGACTCGTCAGGATGCTCAAGCATCCAATGCCGTTGTGACAGGTATACTTCCCATTGATTCTCAGAATGCCCATGTTTTGTTTGACTCTGGAGCTACATACTTCTTTATATCTACCTTTTTTGCAACTACTTTAGGGAGAGATCCATCTCCTCTGGGTGAATTTCTGATAGTGGCTACACCAATGGGTCATTCTTTATTAGCAAATTCAGTGTACAAATCTTGTGAGATTTTGTTAGAGGGAAAATCATTTATGGCAGATCTTATAGAGTTGGATATGGTAGACTTTGATGTCATTTTAGGTATGGATTCGTTGGCTGCTTGCCATGCTACTTTAGATTGCCATAATAAAGTGGTGAAGTTTGATATGTCAGAGGAACCGACTGTTGTGTTTCAGGGCGATCAAAATTGGTCATCAAGTAATTTGATTTCAGCGGTAAAAGCTTACAGTTGTTGAGGAAGGGTTGTCAAGGGTACCTGGCGATGGTAAAAGATGTCAATGTGTCAATAGCAGAGTTGGAGCAGGTCCCAGTGGTATGTGAGTACCCTGATGTTTTTCCTGAGTGGTATACCACCAAATAGGGAAGTAGAGTTTGGCATTGATTTGCTTTCAGGAACTCAACCCATATCTATATCTCCATATCGGATGGCTCCAGCTGAGCTTAATGAGTTAAGGGAGCAATTGAAGGATCTTCTTGACAAAGGTTTCAATCTTCCTAGTTGTTCCCCTTGGGGTGCACCCATCTTGTTTGTCAAGAAGAAAGATGGTTCACTTCATTTATGTGTTGACTATCGACAATTAAACAAGGTGACTGTAAAGAATAAATATCCATTACCCCGTATTGATGACTTGTTTGATCAACTTCAAGGATCTCAATGTTTCTCAAAGATAGACTTGAGAGCTGGATACCACCAGTTGAAGATAAAGGCAGGGGACATTCCTAAGACAACTTTCCGTACCCGATATGGACATTATGAGTTTTTGGTTATGTCTTTTGGATTGACCAATGCCCCTGCGGTTTTTATGGACTTGATGAATCGAGTCTTCAAGTCATTCTTAGACCACTTTGTGATAGTTTTCATTGATGATATTTTGGTGTATTCTAAAAGTAAAGAGGAGCATGAGCAACACTTGAGGTTAGCCTTTCAAACCTTGAGGGAGCATAAGTTGTACACAAAGTTCTCTAAATGTGAATTCTGGTTGGATAGCATGGTCTTTCTAGGTCATGTTGTATCTAAGGATGGTATAAGCGTAGATATGAAGAAAGTGGAAGTGATTCAGAGTTGGCCTAGGCCTACATCAATGTCAGAAATTCATAGTTTTCTTGGACTTGCAGGATACTACCGTCGGTTCATTAAGGAATTTTCGAGACTTGCAGCTCCTCTAACCAGACTAACACAGAAGCAAGTTGCATTCCAATGGAATGATGCATGTGAGCAAGGTTTTCGGTAGCTAAAGGATTGTTTGACATCCGTGCTTGTCTTAGCCTTACCTTCGAGAGGTGGTGGTTATATGGTTTATTGTGATGCATCGAGGATTGGACTAGGGTGTGTTTTGATGCAACATGGAAGAGTGATTGCTTATGCTTCTAGACAACTCAAGAGGCATGAGCAAAACTATCCTACACATGATCTAGAGATGGCAGCAATAATCTTTGCTCTTAAGATTTGGAGGCATTACCTATATGGTGAGACTTCTGAGATCTACACGAATCATAAGAGTCTTAAGTACATATTTCAGCAGAAGGACTTTTATTTGAGGCAAAGGAGGTGGATAGAGCTCTTAAAAGACTATGATTGCACGATCTTATATAATCCAGGTAAAGCAAATGTAGTTACTGATGCTTTGAGTAGGAAGTCTATAAGTAGCTTAGCTCACATTGTTGAAGTTAGAAGACCAATAATGAAGGAGTTCCAAGATCTTGTAGCTAGTGGAGTAAGGTTTGAGGTCACAGGCACCGAATCACTTTTAGCCCATGTTCATGCTCGTTCCACTCTAGTGGATACCATTAAGGTCACTCAAAGTGAAGACCCTCACTTAAAGAAGATTGTGGAGGAGGCTCAAACAGGAAAGGTGTCTGATTTTGTAGTTGATTCTGAAGGTGTGTTACATTTTGGCACTCGCCTATGTGTTCCAAATTTAGGAGGCTTAAGGGAAAAGATCAAGGAAGAAGTTCATTATTCCTCTTACACCATTCATCCAGGTTCTACTAAAATGTATCAAGAGTTGAAAGAGTTCTTTTGGTGGGAAGGGATGAAAAAGGATGTACTTGAATTTGTATCTAAATGTCTAGTATGTCAACAAGTTAAAGCAGAGCATTAGAAGCCCGCAGGCTTATTTCAGCGAATTGATATACCTGAATGGAAATGGGAGAGGATTATTATGGACTTTATGATGGGGTTACCTAAAACCTCCAAGGGTTATGACTCGGTTTGGGTGATTGTAGATTGATTGACAAAGTCAACACACTTTCTGCCTGTGAAAACTACTTACTCAGCAACTCAATACACCAATATTTATTTAGAAAGGATAGTATCCTTGCATGGAGTGCCATTGTCTATCATATCAGATCGGGGCCCTCAGTTCACAACTCAATTTTGGAGGTCTTTCCAACAGGCCTTAGGGACTAGACTAAATTTGAGTACTTCTTTTCACCTTCAGACTGATGGTCAATCAGAAAGAACAATACAAATCCTAGAAGATATGTTGCGCGCTTGCATGCTTGATTTGGGAGGTAGTTGGGATCAATACTTGCCTTTGGCCGAGTTTGCTTATAATAATAGCTATCAATCTAGTATTCAAATGGCACCTTTTAAGGCCTTGTATGGGAGGTGTTGTAGATCACCGATTGGTGGTTTGAAGTTGGAGAACCTAGGTTGGTAGGCCCATATCTAATTCAAGAAGTCGTTGATAAGGTCAAGATAATCCAAGATCACTTGTTGATTGCTCAGAGTAGACAAAAGTCTTATTCATATCAGAGACGTTGACCTTTAGAGTTCAGTGTAGGAGAACATGTATTTTTGCATGTGTCTCCCATGAAAGGTATCTTACGTTTTGGTTGAAAAGGTAAGCTTAGCCCCAGGTTTATTGGACCTTTTGAGATTCTAGAGAGGGTGGGGCAAGTGGCTTATCGTTTAGCCCTTCGACCAGATCTATCGAGTGTTCACCAAGTTTTTCATGTGTCGATGCTTCGAAAGTATGTTCATGACCCTTCTCACATTATTCAACTTTAGTCAATACAACTTGATGAGAATCTCAGTTATAGAGAACAACCAATGGCTATAATGGACAAACATGTGAAGCGTTTACATTCTAAGGATGTTGTGTCAGTGAAAGTGGCTTGGAGAAGACCAGCGGGAGAGGAGATGACTTGGGAACCAGAAACCATTATGCGTGAGAAGTACCCTGACTTGTTTGAGACTCAAGGTTAGTCATCGATCAAATTCGAGGACGAATTTTCTTTTAGGGGGGAAGAATGAAACGCATCGTTCCACTAATATAATAAAATAATATTAAAATAACAAAAACCCACCCCCAGCTTAAAAACTCTCGAGAGCTTCCCCCCCCCCATTTCCCAAACTTCCGTTTTCTTTTTGCTGCAGCAGTCCACCCCCTCTCAAACCCTCTCTTTTTCCCCAACAAATTTAATCTCTCAATCTTTCACTAACCTCCTTCCATGGTTCTAAAATTTTAAAGCTTTTTGCATCCTTGGGCTTTTCCCAGCACGTGAAGGTGACGGGAGAAAAAGGGAAACACTACTCTTTTCCTTAGGTTTTTCTATTTGATCTCTTTAAGGTAAAAATCTATAACCTATTGTGTTAGTTGAGTATTTTACAGCACTGATTAGTCATGGACTGTGAGAGAAAGGGTTAGAAACTAAGTATTAGGGATTATTATGATTTTCTCAAAACCCTAGGTTTGTTAAAATTGGGGATTTTGTCTATCCCCTTGTTCTATTATTTTTAAATGCTTAGATTCTATGGAAAATACAGTGGTTGACCTTCCTAACAGCTGTGGAAGACAGTGATTGCGTTATTTAGGTGAGTAGCTAATCTACCTAGCGGCATTTTTTAAAGTTCCTTTAGGAGGAGCAATTTAACTTCAATATATATATATTCCTCAAGATTTTGGAAATTTATTTTGAGATCTTGATGATACATATAAGGATGAATGTTGAACTATTGTTTATGTTATATATTGTGAGTTCATGATGATATTGCCGTTTGCTACAACGAAGAGATAATGTAGCCTATGAGTTGATTTCTCATAGTATAATGATATTTCCGTTTGCTACAATGAAGAGATAATGTAGCCTATGAGTTGATTTCTCATAGTATAATTATATTGTCGTTTGCTACAACGAAGATATAATGTAGCCTATGAGTCAATTACTCATAGTATATTTATATATTATGTTCGCTGCAACGAAGAGATAATGCAGCCTACGAGCTAAATGTCGTAATTATATAATTACCGTTCACCACAACGAAGAGATAATGTGGTCTATGTGCACATAGTAGAATGAATGTTTGATTTTAAAGTAATTATTTTGGATACCAGGTTATGAGAAATTCTAAAATTATATTCTTTGAGTGCATGGATTTCTAAAAGCAAGTGTATTTTTGTTCATTATTTATTTAATGTCATTATAACATTTCTTGGGATGAAAAGACTCATGTTAAATGGTGCTCTCCTTCCTGTCCGCTTTGTACATTATGCTCTCACTAAGTCCTTGTGACTTATCCCCTGTTTTATTTCATTTTTCTCAGATACACAGTAGTGGAGTACTGACTTCCTGGGATTTGCTGACGTACCCAGGAATTTGATTATCTTTTGGTAAGTCTCTATTGCGTTTGATGGATATTTTGGTTGTAACTCCAGTATAATGCAGCTATAGGGGCCAAGGTAGTGATAGATTTAGAGAGAATTCCTTTATTTTGAAATTTAAATGATTCTCTCTTATAGACATGATGAAGATGTACTTATGATATTTTGAGACACTTGATGATTAGTATTTATAACCAACTTTGTTGTTAAATGGATGGAATGAGATATATGTATATGGATTTGTCTAGATATATATATTATGTGTTCTTTTACAGGTTATTGTGTATAGGATAGGCTGGCAAGGCTAAAGAAATCATAGTCTGTGCGCCGGTCATGGCCTAAGGGTGGATTGTGACATTTAAAATTTAAAGAAATAAAATAATATAATAAAAAAACATTTTTAATAGAACATAATATATTGTGTTTTCATCCATTAATTTTTTATGCTTACTAGAAAGAAACTCAATCATATCGATGACAAACATTTTTTGATAAAATAGAATGCTACTGTAGAAAAGACTATGCAAGAAGAAAGTGATAACTTTTCTCTCTAAGACTATTAGAAAATAAAATGAAAAAAATAAATAAGAAGAAAAATGCAAAGCCTTAATTTAGATAACAAAATAATAGTAGGAAAATAATTTTATTTGGCACCATATGAATCAACAATGTACTATATCATACAATAAGCACAAGAAAAAAAAATTATGATTTTTTTTTTGAGAGGAGGAAAGAGATATATATAGGCATAGACCCCCTTATGCAACAAGGATATGATTGTTAGAAACCAAATATAATCATTAGAGTGTCAAACGGAACAAATTATTGACTCATTAAAACAAAATCTTAAAAAGATAAAAAATCTAATTTTAAGTAACAGATTCTAAAATAAATATTTTATTTTATAAAATAAAATTAATATAACTAATATATATATATATTTATAAAATTTAAATTATAACACAAATATTTACTAACAATTTTCATATTCAGTTTTGTTTAAGTGGAAATTCCATTGCCACAAGGCAATAGATGGGAAGGAAATTGCAGCACCTATAATGATTAATTTGACTGTAAAAGAGAAATTCCTTGATCCTCAATCTATGGGTGTTGGTGGGACAGTACTTAACTAGAAATTTTGTTGGTGTCATTTATGTAAACTAAATATTAACACGATAGTATCTCATAAGATAGGATTAATATGAACTATTGAAATAATATCGCAACATTAGTTAGTAAAGAGTATACATTTTCTTTAAAAAATTATATTATCATTTAATTGTAAATTATCATAAATAATAAATTTATCTTTTCTAATAATTTTCTTTTCTTAAAAGTCATTCTTATCATGATTTTTTTATTAAATGATAATATAAAATCTTTTATACTAATAATTCATAAAATTTAAAGTTAATATTTTGTAAAATCAAACTCTAGCATTTATATATTCTTAAATTGTATATAAAAAATGCCTTTCATCAAATAAAAAAATCATAACTGTAAATTTTAAAACTCAACTTCATCAAAATTAACTATGAACGAAATTAGATTAGAGGAATAGGACGAGCCATGTACACAATACATCCCTTCCTCAAATTAAGATTTCATAATTTTATATATCTATGGTTATCTTTTACACCGATTATATTTTAAATATTATCATTAATATTTTACTAATTCAATGACCCCCGATCAAATGATGCATATATCATATATGAAACCCGACAAAGATTCACAATAGAAAAAAATGTTATTAGATTCATTTAGTTTATTAGTTAAATCAATCTCACACAGAATAATGTGTTTTAGTGTAAAATTTGACTAAAATTAATTTAAACATATATTTTCAATCAGATTGAACTATGTAAAATTAAATTTATCAGAATTAAGTCTAACAAAATCTAAAACTTAATCCACATCGCATAAATACACTATCCATGACGCCAATAAATGGCAGAGCATGGCTTGAACTGATTACCACAGTTTTCCTGTGTGCTCACAGTCATCACACTATACTCAAAATTTGCCAGAACTAGTGACGTGTAGACGCGACAACAACTAAAAGAATAGCAAATTCGCTCATGGGGAACCAAATCTGGGTTAATTAATAATTAATATTAGAATAGCAATTGTCCATTATACAGGAAAAATCATTATTTTCTACACATGGGCATCGAAAACAAGGACGCCAATATTGTTTGAATTTTCAGTTCATATTAGCATCTCTAACAACAGAGTAATAACTGTGTCCTTCAACATCTCATATCTAAAAACAATATCTCAGATGCCATGACATGCCACACCATATTAAGCAAATATACCAAGAGGACCTGTCTTATTTGATGCAGTATCCAATCCATGTTCAGCATTTCGAATTCCTGTGATCCAAACCCTGCAAAACAGACCTTTAAGTCACAAAGAGGAAGGAACAGTTACACTTGCACATACAAAAGTATCTTCCGGGTCATCTAAGGCAACCACATCCTATACATAATTTCATTATTTTTCTTTCTCCCACCTTCTACTATCTTTGTTGTTTGAATCCGTCAGAATTGTCAATCTTTTTGCTGTCTTCATGAACTCACTGCAGGAAAACAAAACCCCAATAAAACATAAGACTCCTTCCAAGAAAATATCCATGTAGAAAGAAAAACCATGAACAAGAAATGGAGTGGTACCTGAAGGGTTCCTCTCCAGTTTGCTTAAGAGCACCAGCTGCGTCACGGTAGAGAACATGACTCAACATCTCAGACCTTTCTATTCCAAACATGTTAGCCAGTCTCATGTACAACTCTTCATATGAACCAAGACAGGACAAGTCAAGGGTCCGTCCCACATCCTCTGACTCTATGAAAACCTTGCAATGACTGGTATCCGAACCAACTTGCCAAGAGAACTCGGCGGTAGAAGATGACTTTCCTGGTGAAACTGAAGACTGGGAGTCACTAAGAAATCCCTTCTCCTTCTTCTCCTTATTCTCATCATCCGTCACAGTAAAATTTTGAGACAACACATCACTAGAAGATCTAGAGATTTGTTGCTCGGTGAGTATCGGTTGACCGAAAAGCAAAAATTGGTGTCTCTTCACATGATCAGATTTCTCCAAACTCTTGTTAGAATTTCCCATGGTCAGCAAGCATGATAGACTTTCTTTACTCTTACCATGGTTGGTGATGTTGCCATTACAAATCCCAGTGTGCAAATTAAGCTGGTGGACGTTAGTCGGAAGCAACCCCAACTGCAGCTTATTGTTAAGGTGGAGATCTGATAAAGATATTCCAATTTGAGCATGCCTGGCTCCCTGTATGCCTGCAGGAGCATTATCAGATAGACAACACAAGGGGCTGCTAGTGCTAGACCCAAAGGGGTTGCCTGAAAATGATGGTATCGGAAATTGAAAGTCAAGGGGAAACTCTGGGTGTTGTGGAAACCTAAGCTTCTTCCTTGGTGGAGAGAAGGGTGCCAGATGGATGATTGGCACGTTTGATACCAACTCAACCAACCATGGGCTTACTCGCTTCACATTATGTAGCAAATCTGGCTCATCCCAAGTAACCTGTTGCGCCAAGATCAACAAGGTTGCATCATAAGCTTGTCCACAACATTAATCTTATCTCAACTATGGCTTGAATACAATCAGAAACATCTCCCCAATAAAATAAAAAACGAAAAAAAACTTAAATGCAGTTATGGTGTTGTTCTCCAATCAAAATTAAAATTTTACCACAGTAATCTATGTTCACCTTAAATACAAGTGTTTATTACATAGATTGCCGAGTTGAAAATTAAAAGCACTTATATAAATTAGTCCAAGTTTTATCCTAAAAAATTTACAATTGAAACTTTCTAATAGGAATATTTGCATAGAAATTGCAAGATAAGCATGAAATTCAGGAATCGAGAGCAGCAAGTGAATTAGTCTAGTACTTACAACCACCCCGACCCAAAATTGTTTTAAAAGAATACATGATTAAAAATCCTTCTTATAGATCAACTTGGTTGAAGAATTTTGTCAAGAGACCTTCATATTAACAAGGCTGAAATGTTATTACGGAATATGAAGAAATAGCAAGAAATATAAGGTTAGTTGGACGAAGGAAAAACTCACAAGTGGATCCTTCCTAAGATGAAGAAATAGTGTGTACCTGAAGAAGCCTCCAGGGTGAATTAGGCCAGCGGATAGGATCAAGAAGCTGAACAGAAGCAATAGTCCCCATGAACCAGCTTATCCTGGAAGAGTCCTCAGTCTCAAAGGGCATCTTGAACCTCATCCCAGAGGACCACTGAATCCTCATAGCCCCTCTCACAGCAGAAGTCCTAATACAAAACTCTGGAGTATTAGCCCGAGGATAGTAAACTACCTCAAAAGGTTGATTACTAGCAGCCAAAGTAACAGCTTCTCTCACAGACTCACCACTCACCTTCGGCCTCCCACTCCTCACCACCTTACTCTCCTCCCTCAAAAAACCCGAAAAGGCCCCGTAAGGCCCAGGCCCAGGCCCAAGCCCAAGCCCACCACCAGAACTACTCCACCCGCACGGCCCCTCGGCCCCACCAACTCCCCCTCTCTTGGCCCTACGAATCCCCACGCAAAGATCCCCATTCTCGGCCCGAAGAAACACGATAGAATCACCCGCCACGAGTTTCTTCTGGTTCACGAAACTGCTCCACCCGGTGGTCAGCAAGTGCCGACGTGGCGTCCCTCGGTAAATGTGCCGGAACTTCCACACCTCGCCGTGCACGTCCTTCGCGATCACCGTCTGCACCGGCGGCTCAGCCGAGTAATCCAGCCGCGGGAATATCGTCTCCGCGCAGTACCTCGGAACGGAAAACCCGCCGCCGTTGTTCGCGTCGGACTGAGTTAACGTCTTCGCGAACGACGCGGGCTTCTCCGACCCCTCCGCGCCGTTACCGTCGCTGTCTTCGTAGTCGAGCTCGGAGTTTCTTAGAGGAACCATCCGCAGCCTGGCGAAGACCTCGTCGGTTTCGGGGTCGGCGAGGAACTTCACAGCTGCCACGCAGCACAGAATGAGCGGCGGAATCGGAATCCTCGCCGCTCCGAAATCGACGTTGGACTGCGCATGTTCCGCGTGTCCCTGCGGGAAATAAAACACTTTGGAGTTCACCGGCGGCATCTGAACCATGCCGCCGGCGCACGCGTGCCACAGCTGCGGATCCAAACTCTTGTCTGTTTCCTTCATTGCACCGGCACAAACCAAAACTGATGATGATTCAATTGAAACCTGTTTATTGATGCCCTTATGTTTTCTGTTATATCAAAAGGTTGAGTTGAGTCACATGTCTACAAACAACACAAGACCTCACCTGAATTTCTTTTGCTTCTGATTATCTTTCGCTCAGATCTCAAGAGAAAGAAGAAGAAAAAGAGAGGGACAACTTTTTCTCTTACACACAAAGGAGACACACACTCTCCCGAGTCTATAAACAATTGAAATAGAAACAAACGTAGTATTAATTTATTTGAAGAAGATGAATGGAATTGTTTTTAATATTGTAGGGTTATTATTATAATGATAAATAAATTATGATGACATGACATGATGCAATAAAGATAAAACAGAGATAGAGGATCACCATTATAGTATTATGTGTCACGGTATGGTGTCAGAAAGAAAAATATCGCGAAATAAAGGGAAAAGGGTGTGATGGGGGTGGGGTGAAGTGAAAATTAACTGGAGTTATTCATTATATTATTATGGCACTGTTAACTACAAACTAAACTCAACTCAACAACATCCCTACTTCTTCTGACTGTGCCTGCAATAAAGTCATGAGCTGACAAAATAACGCATTTTGACATTTTACTTTCTGAAATAAAATACATGCAAACTTGTCTCTTCTCTTCTTTACTCTCTCTGGACTCTTGGCTTTAACTAGATAATATCAAGACCTTGCCATGTAACCAAATACGGAAAAAGGTAATTCCAAGACTCACTTAACGCGTACATGACACGCCTCATAAGGGTCGTGAGGAAGCACGCCATGGAAGTCAGGTCCTCGACTTTATGAGACTATACTAGTATCAATCACTCTCTAATTTATCTTTTTTTTTTTAATTATATTATTATATCACAAATAATGTTATTCTTATGTAGTCTTCTTCTTCTTCTTTTTTCACTAGATGTCAAATAAGTAAAGTGTCTACTGGTTATTTTTGTTTCATCTATATGAGTCTAATCTACACTTGCACTGCCCCCACAAATAATATAAAAAGGTAAAACATATTAAATAAATGAAAGAAGAAACTACTAGAAAGCGATTAATGTGGGCCTCTTGCTCTTTGGCATGGGCTAGTTGTTTCACTTGTCCGTTGTATCAGTCATGAAGAGGGAAGTATTAGAGTATTACTACTAAGCATGAACGACACAAACCCCTTTTTTTGTATGAACATTTCCAATTTTCTATGCTCAAGAGCTTTAATTATGTTCCATATCTGGAATTAATCAAACAAATATGAAATTTCCAACAAACCAAAATATTGGTGAAATGGTTCAATTTGTTGTCTTTCATTTTGTGAGATAGATATATAATCAAAATGGTGAAGGATAGAGTAGATGTCGCTTGTGAAAACTGAAAAGGACATTGATCACTGCAAGCAAGATGGGGATGTCCACATGGTGAAGGGTAGCTTTTTGTCTATTGGGGGAGTGATTGTGTTGTGCTAATAAAACGCCACCCTCGCTCATGCCAAGATATGGCTCTCGAAGACCTCGTTTGGTTATGAGTTATGACAAAGAATAAGGACACGGAAAGTTTCTCTTGTTCTTTTCTTGCCGACTCTAGGACACCCCATTTCTTTATGCCCCTATTGACTTTATACAAAAATTAACAAACAAATACTGATATATAGTACTTATAACTTATATTACAATTGTTGGATCTAGAACATTAATCTACACCCATCAAGCAATAAAAACTTGAATCTATATATTATGAAATTACACATAGACAGAATTATCTCTTTCTCTCTAATAACAATAACCCTACAAATTAAATTCCTCCATGTATACACACACAAAATACTTCATTTCCCATCACAACTACAAAATCATGTCCCTCATACGTACATGCGTATCAATATAACATTAATTCTTGATTGTGATCACATATCAAATCAATGGGGCTTGAACTGAAGGCAAAAAAATCTCGGGAAATAGAAAAAAGGTTATAAGTAGGCACAAGGGGACAAAAGCAATAGGTACAACCACAAAGGAAACCACCAGCACGTACGATACATAGCCGATTTCAGCAAGCATATTGTCAGGGCATAATGTATGTATATAGTCATAGTCAAATAGGGTATAGCATCATCCTGTAAGAGTTAAAAGGAATAACTTTCCACACTGCTGCGGCAAAAGCATAGGAATCAATCACACTATAATAACTTGGCCTTACTACAAACAAGTTGTTCAAATAAAAATAAAAATAAGTTGTTTAGGTGAACCGACAACGTCGTTACTCGTTAGTACCAGCCTGGATGTAACCTTATTAATCTATTCTATTCAATCAGGGTCAATAGTTATTATTAATAATGTTTAAATGTCCATTTAAACAAGTTTAATATACGCTAGCTTTTGTATTTATATAAGGAGAAAGAACAATAACAACAACATATGGGGATAATTATGAGCAAAAGGTAAATAAAAAAGGTTGATAAATCGGCCAAAAAGATGTGGTTCGTAAAAGAATAGGATTGGTTGGTCAAGAATCAACATTGATACCGACACACAACGTCGAGACAATCAAGACAAGAAGATGAAATGGTAGACGCATGGAAAAAACAATCAATGTGTACAGAAATGTTGGGATAATAATTTTAAGAATTGAATTGCATAGTTAGCCACCCCTGGCCCCTCAAATCAATCTCATTCTTATCTTGGGCTCAAAGGCCATAAATTGAACAATTGTCCCATTTTTGCCGTCCCACACTAGTAGCTCACTACATTCATTTCAAAGAAACTTATTACTAGTAATTCAGTGATTTAACAGTGCCCTTTTTTTCTCTATCATGTGGGAATTGCTAGCTTATATTTTTTGGTATGATAACTCAAATGCATTTAGTACAATTATATATCTAAAACATAAACTTAAAATTATTGACTAAATTAGAATAATTTTATACAAATTAATTCACGCTATTATTAGTAGTAGTTGCCTGCTTTTCTTATAGTCTTTCACCTTTTTAGCTTTTAGAAAAAATGATCAGGCCATCTGGACTTCACTAGTTTAATTAATTTCTTGATAAACCTGTCTCCTCCTAATCCAATAAACCCTTGTCCTGTGTTATGGCTAAGTGAGGTGCTCCATTAAAAAATCAGATGCATCTGAAAAGGTAAAAGAGAATCCAGTATTGTAGTTAAGTGCAAGAGAGAAATGGGACCCAATACCCAATGGGATAGGGTCCCGAGAAATTGACAAAAGAGCATAAGTTTTGCCATTGTATTTGTTTGTGAGAGGGTCCAAAACAATATGGCAAGATGAAGAAAATAAAAGAAAGTAAAGCAAAGGCAGAGCCAAAAAAGGGAGTCGCTGTCCTCTCCCTCTGATGTGTTCTCAGTCTGACAACGATAATTGATGATAAGGCTTTGAGTGCATCAATTTATCTATAGCCAGCCATCTCCACGTTTATGTCCATTGTCAACTCCACATTATTATTTACGATCGATGGATCAGTTCCCCATTCCACCCAACTATTTCTTTTCTCTTTAATTTGCACGTAATCAAGATGGATAAAGGATTAATTCAACAAATTAAGGTAGTATTACACTATTACTAAGTGGATTTGATTAGTCTTGAAGTATAAAAGAACATACACATACAATACAGTAATAGTACAAAATCATGTTTTTTATATAATTTGATATATTATTTCTAAGGAATTTAAATAATTTAGGGAGAATCTTGGGTGGATGTTGTTGCACGATGAGTTGTGGTGGCATTGATATTAATATGGAAAAAAGAGATAAAGTTACGTTAAAAAGTGGGAATTACTTATACAAATAATGATTACATAATAAAATAAAAAGTGAAAGTCACACGCATGTATATTGATATTGAAAACGAAAGAAAATTATTGATAGTACAAGTTAAGTTTAATTTTGCGACAAGAACCCCAAGGAGCAGGAGGGGGGGTTGACCTGGCATGGGTTGAGGTGGATACGTGTCAGCATCAGAGAAGGGTTATAGCTGTTCCTCGTTGGCAGCGACATTGATGAAGGGACGTAACGTAGCCAGGTGGGTCCCACGAGCATGGTGATGAATGATGATGTGGATGCAGTCTCTCTCAGGAATCTCTGTCGTTGTGTTCTCTCTGTCACAGGAGAGAGAGAGAGAGAGAGAGAGAGAGAGAGAGAGAGAGAGATTCACAAGAAGATAATACAACTCATTCCACCCTAAGTCAAGCAAAGGTTAATCAAAACGGGGGTTCGCGTTTACCCTTTATTATTTCAAAATATAATAATCATAATTTTTTACAGAGATAATTATAGATCATATTAATTTCTTGACAGATGATAATCACTATCTTTTAGAGTATTGCTTATGAAATTAAAAGAATTTTTTTATTGGAAAGTGTAAAATTATATTATTTATAATTTTTTTTTACATTCTCTTATAATTTTTATAATAAATATTTTTTCTTTTAATTTTTTAATCAATATCACAACAATACTTGTTAAGAAATTCCTAATTTTTTTTATGTTCTGTTTGACAGAGAGAGAGGAGACAAATATGGTACATAGAAACATAAAAAAAGTTAAAATAGGTAAAAAAAATAGAATAAAAATTAAAAAGATTTGATTGAAGAAAATAAACAGATAAAAGACAAAGAGAGAAATTAAGAGACGAGTGGAAAATGAAAAAGAAAATAGTAGAATGCACTAGTCATGTAAAGATTTTTTTACATTAATTATTAAATTGTCAACCTAAATTTATTGAATTTTATAATAGTTATCTTAAAAATTAGAAAAAATTATGTATTATGTGTGTAAAATAGTTTTACATTATTATTTAATTACAAACATCATAATGAAAAATTTGTTATCTTTCATAATAATTCTCTAAAAATTATTCCAATGATAATTTCTTATTAATTGATAAAGATAGTGTGTCTTTCTTTTATCTATGAGCACCATGTTTGACAAAAAAGAATAATCCTTACAACGAAGTAAATTAATCTCTACTAAAAGAAGTGTTCATATTTAGCACTTGATAATGTCTTCGATGAAATTTCTTTTTGAAATTATTTAGGTTAAATTGCTTAATATTTTCCTAAATTATTTGTGATTTTTAAAATAGGTTTCTAAATTATTTTTTAATTAGGTGACTGATCATTTATTTCTTTATAATTGACTTAGAGTTTCTAAATGAAGCCGCACAAAAGTAGCACCAATGACCTACCATTTTAGTTTTAGAGACCCAATTTAAAAAATGATTTAGGAACCTATTTGAAATTAGCAACAATATCAGAAAGATATTAATGGTCCCTTTGATTGGATGGAAAGAAAATAAGAAAGGAATGAAAAGTTTGATATTTGAATTGGAAAGAGAAAAAAGGAAAAAATTAATTTTTTTCCCTAGAAGTCAACATTTTCTTCCATTTTCTCTCCACTTAATTAGAAAAAAAAATCATAAGTCATGTTTTTTTCTTTTCTATTTTCTTTCATATCACTTTTTCTTCTATCAAATAAAGCGTAAGGGTATGTTCCTTTATAAAAAAAAAAGTGAAAAAAAGACAAATAAACAGGAAAATAACGTGAAGCTCATATTTTTATCCTCTACTTTAATTCTAAACTTTTCTTAATTTATTTTTTTCATTCTACTGAATGGACCACAAGTAATTTAATATAGCTTTAATATAATTTAACATAATATTTAAAAAGAATTAATATAACTTCTGGTGATGGAGCTTGGAAATTTGAGGGTTGAAGTGTTTAATTAGTTGTTGTCTGTTTCTGTTTGAATGATGTGAGATTTTGTATAAACTCGGTCGGTGGTTGGCGGATTTGATAAGCTGCGAGTGAAGAAAGGTGTTGTTGGAAGCATGATGATGGTTGATATGATCTGATGATCAATCCAAGACCTTTTTCTTTGCCCAAAAACGGCACTACCCTATTCTTATTCCTACACCAAACTGAGCCTTAGGGTTAGATATAATCAATACGTGTGCCAGTCTCACTGACAGTGCCCTTTGGCCCATCTGCCCCACCACTTGGCACGTGTCGTTTGTCTCGTGTGAGAATGAGACACACACACTTAACACTTAACACTTAACACTTAATACTTAACACTTTCCTTTCGTTCTCAGGAGAGTTAGAATGTCGGATCAGGGGTTTTGCTTGATTCATGGTTTAGTTTAGCCTTAGCCTTTGCATAACCTCAATGCGTTGCACTCATTTAATTTCATTTAGCTAATTAGCTAAAGTCCTAAACCATGATTTCATTCTTTATGCCACTTGTGCATATGAAAATAGTAGCTACCACATCCCACTTAATTATTCTTTTTAATTCTGTTAACTAGTGTCTTTGAAGTATTAGTTAAGGAATTAAAAAAATATTTCTTATGGAAATTATAAAAAAAAAACATAAAAAAGTTATCGACAATCAATTTTGTGTATCTAATAAAAATATTTCTTTTTAAATTTTTTAACAAATATTCTAAAAATACATTTGGCTTATTTTTTTAGTTATTTTATTATGTCTTCCGCATTCGAAAAGAGAAGAATCAATAATGAATGGAATGGAGTAGTAGTAGCAGTCCTCTTTGTTGGTCACTTTAATTTTATTTATTGTTCTCAACCAAACAAGAAAACGACATCATCAATACAAAATTAATGTTATGAACCGCGCGCATGGAATGGATCAAGTAAATTATACATTACGACCAAAACACTATTCATTGGTTTGAATAGAAAAGAATTACCACCAGGAAAAAAAAAGTTAGACACCAAATAACCAATTTAACGTTTACCAACACAACACAAAGAGAAATAAGAAAAGTAAATGGTTTCCATCCCTTGCTTCTTGATCATTATTCCCGTATTAGGAGCAGAATGTCATGTACATTGAAAAGTAATTGGCAGAATGTTGGTGTCTAAAAAGAAAATGTTATGGTACAAAGTATGGAGTAAAATCGATGCCCCTATACATTGGTTTGAATATTAATGCACGTGCTTTCTTTTCATTTCGGAAAACTGTATTTAAACCTAGGTCGTTAGGGCACAACATATCAAGTCTATTAAACTGTAGAGATAGAATGGTACTTGGTTGGTAATTAGGTATTAGGGAGTGGGGATATGGCAATGAGAATGACCGAAAAGGCCTAATAAAAGACACACGAACTCCTTAATTAAGACTACGTAGGACCACTATAATTCATGGCCATTAACTATTTTAAAATGGGGCATGTACCAACACGGCAGCATCAGCAGGAGCAACAGATTCAACATATTAATTCATGCCCTATTTTTTACTCCCTTTTCATTGAATGATTACCAAACCATGGTTGATCTTTTCAGAAATTTAAATTACTCTTCCCTCCATTACAAAATGAATACAAGTTTATATTTTAATTCTTTTTGGTATGAATAAACATGTTACTAATAATTACGAATATGTCTTCTTATGATATTTTTATTTTGGTAACTTCTAGTGTCAGTGGCTAGCAACTGATTTTGATCATCCCATTATTGATTTTAGTATTTTAAAAAGTGCAACAAAATTTTAAATATCTCCAGTATCAGCTTTGAAATTGTCTGAATTTTTTTATTTCATCTTCTTTTGTCATAAAGTTTTAAAAGTTCAGACCTGATTAATTATTAATCGTGTAAAGAATCACCGAGAGGCAAAATAATCTAAAAACCTAATCTACACTAAAGAAAACTCAAATATAATAGATATTCATTTTTCAAGAAGAAGAGTGCGTATTTTAAAATAAGGAGAGATAAGAGTAAACCATAATAGAGAGGGAAATAGATTTTACACTCAATTTCAAATAATGCATAACACTTAATGACAATAGCAAGCTAGATTGAATTTTGATATTTGGTTGTTAGTGAACAGGAACAACATACCAACATCTCAATTTAAAACCAAGTAGGCAGGGAGGATCTTATAATTAGTTCAAACAATTTGTGAACAAAGAGAAAAGTGATTCTGAACCTGATTTCTTTTCTGCCCGATTAAGTGTTTTTCATACTCATCGGGTCATTGTCAACTGTTAAATAATCCTTTTGCTTATGCTATTAAAAAAGAATTTAAAATAGGTTAAATCGTAAAGAGATGTGCATCTATTTAAACCCCACTACAGCTGAACCAAAAATAAAACTGTGATGTTATGTTTGAGTGTGGGTGCAGATAGATAATTTTTGTTTGGGAAGGGCGTAGGGGTATGGTTGCAGTCATGGGGTTGAAGAATAAAACAAGCGTGATTATATGGGCTGCTCTGATATGTTAATAACCTTAGGATCCATTACATTCTTCGGCCACTAAGAGAATTAGGGCCTGCCTTCTGTAATTGATCGACCAGGTGGGCTTTTAAAGATACTATATAAAACTATAACATAAGAATAAAAACAGTTTTGTTATATTTGTACAGAGAATGACGTAGGAATTTCAGAACAATTAACCTGTTTGTTTATGATTAGTTAAAAAAAAAAAAAACAAAAGTTGAGGATTTGGTGAAAATCAGTATGAATATTACAATTTAATTTTCTTTAGTATGAAATCATATCATTTAACATTGTTAAATTAAAAATTCATCAGAATATGGCTCCACACCCTAAGAGAGGTTTCAAGACATGATGGGTTAAACTTTGATACTCACATTCAAATAAATGGTTTAACATTACTAACCAGGGAAAAGAAATGGTTCAATATAAAAAAAATAGAAAAGGAAACGTAACTGGATTCAACATAAATATTTCGATCATAATGAAATATGTTATGTATGCAGAATAAAATTATAATTAAGATAAAAGTACAAAACAATTAAGAACGCATAATGACGACCTTTTCAAAAAAAATTAGGCCAGCCCACACCGACCATTGGACTTTAGTATGGGCCCGCCCTTTAAACATTACTGCTAGAAACAAATTCCACTAGCTTGTTATGAAGGGCAAAGTAACCAAGCCATTTTGAAGTTGACTATAAAAGCATTATTCTAGCCCCACGCATCATGCATGTGCTTTCTTTATTTTGTTGTGTCATGTTACAAGGCATGTGATATTATTGTCCTTGCTTCAATTTGATCCTTGACTTTATGTTCTCATAGCACATGCATCAGCAATGGCAAAGATTCTTGCCCCTACTTTATAACTCTTTAGCTCCACAGCAATGCATGCATGCATGCAATCCAGTTAGAAATTTGCTGGCTGGCTGCATCATCAACCACCATGAAAACTACATCATACCATTCTCAACCAACAACTTTCAACACCACGTTACCCGAATTCCTCGCAAAGCACTAACCTGCTACTACCTTTTTATTTCACCAATCAATTTACATTAATTAAACAAATAATGCTAAGCAATATAACATTAGACTATAATGAAAACAACAAACAAGAAGGATCCTGTTTAAGACTACCGTTTCTTCCTCAAATGTAATCAAACATAAAAATTATCCTACAGAATTTCCATGGAGATTTGATGAAGCCAACATAGAACACCTAACAGGCTCCTGGATGACTCTGCTTCTCATCTCCACAACCTTCTTGTGGCAGTTTGAGTGCAGCGATGCTACAAAAGTCGGGCTAGCTGCCGGCCGGTATTCAGGAAAGAGGCGGCCGGACCTGTATCGAACACCACAAGCATTGCACAGTGTTTTGGGACCCATAGGTCCCTCTCTCCATTGTGGGGTTTTTGTCACCTCACAATGCATGCATTTTCTGGGGGGACCTGACTCTGGTGATGAGGATCTCGTCATCTCAACATCTGATAGCAGGGACAAATCCTTTTTCCTCTGCTTTTTTACTTTGTTTGATAGATTCCCAGCAACATTTGTTCCAAAATCTGAGTCAGAGGCTGCTGTCCTTTGATCTTTTCGCACAGCCGGCAAATTAACGATGAGAGGAATTGAAAATAGAGGACTGAAGTTTGAAGGACGCTGACGTTTACTACGAGCCCGCTTCACTGGGATGACAGGTCGATCGAAGTTGGAATTCTCAACTGAGGACGAACTGCTACTTTCAAAAACCGAAACTGGGCTGTAGGTGTAGGTTTGGAATTGATGCAAATCTTTTCCATTGGAAGTGACATTCTGGTGGGGAATGGTCTTTCCATATGCTGGTCCAGGAGCTTTTGCCAGCTGTTTTATTGGGGAAATCCCATTACTCTGCAATGCCAAACAATCGTCAAACCAACAAAAAATGAAAAAAAAAAAAAAAAAGAAGTAAAAAACAAGAATCAGAAGTAACATATACACAATTTCCAGCTGTTTTATTGGGGATATGATTATTTGAATAAATAAGTGAAAGAGGAATCTACGCAATTTCTTCCAACATTTACATTTATACTCCACAAACCTAATCACAAGAAAGCACTGCTACTGTTCTAATATGTATACTTGTATAGTTATCAATTATCAGATGCTGTCAGTCAAGTCATCATATCAGGGACTAAAGAGCCATAGTCCCTCAAACTACTTGCTGTCTTTTTGCGATTTCAATTTGCAATACTACATAGCATAGTCTTGTCAGTTGTCACTTAAGAAAGTGGGACTGCAGACAGTGTAAAACATTTTGTTTCATAACCCATTAAACAGTATACACATACACATAGGAAAACCCAATACCTATAATCAGCCACAGCTCACTTATCAACCACCTGACCATATGCAAGGAGTTTCTTCAATTAAATCCATAGGGAGACAGAAGTAGATTTGGGCAAGGGATCTGATACTTAAAACTCCACCCCACCACTTACCAAATACAAGCACATAAGACACACATTCATCTAATCATCCACTTCTTAGGAAAGCAAATTTTTACATCTTTCTATGTACGCATGTCATCCATTCACCATTCAAAATAACTAAACACTTAAAAATTCCAAGTATTGTTACCAGAACCTAATCACTTTGAGAGAAACACCCCAAATAATTTATGCTGAGTTAAGAATTAAAAGCCTACACGGTGTCCACCAATATATTTCAAAATATCAACTTAACTGCAAATTAGAAGTTGTGTTATTACACCTCTTTCAGACATTTTAAACACAAATTTAACTGAATAAAATTGATGAGTACTATGAACAGAAATAATAATTATTTTAGAATATCTCATAGAATCAGTTTCCCAATTTCCTCATTATCTCTTAGGATGAATTAGCATATTTCCTTATCTTATCATGATTTCACCCCTAATAAGTTAGTAGGATTCTGATTAGTATGCATAAGGGTTGGTGCTCTAGGTTTTATGAATACATCAATGCACCAATACACTATAATGGATTTTAGTTAATATCAATTAAGTGTTTCAAACTCTTTTCTCTTCCTCATTGTATGCCTAAAACCCCCAAATTCCAACAGTACTAAAAATGGTTTTTTATTTTAGAACCTGACAGTTATGATTGAAAAATCTTTATCATTATTCATTACATTACTAAAAATTAACCAGATGACTCATTTCCCAGCCAATTTTTTTCTTTATTTTTTTCACTCAGTTTTTTCCTCTTTTGTCTTTCTTTAAACCTTCTAATGCCATCCAAAAAATGTATACCAAGAGAGGAAGTTTCTGCAACCTGAATGGCAAAGGAAAGAGATTAGCACCAAGCTTCCTACCTTCCTCCTCCATTTGTCTTGCAACCCCAGAAACTTTAGGTGCATAATTAATGACAGAGAACTTCATACAGATAATAGCAGCATCTCCAGCACATTTTGGGTCAGTATCAGATGAAATGTAGCAATTTTTCTCAGAGTTGTTAATTATTACAAGTTTTATTATGATACCCTGTTACTGCCAAGAATGAGTAAATGACATTGGCAGCACACTTTAAAGGGGGAATTCAGACTACCACCACAAAAACTAAATCTATAACTCTTGTATCTTCCACTTTTTACTCCAATTGTCCAATTCTCCTATAGATCATAACCAAATTCATCCAACAAATCTCTTCTCTTACGCATGAAGTATTTCGATTGCCAATATTTTTGTTTTGTCAATCTGACAAATTCCTAGACAACGCCATTCTAGTTTTCCTTAGAAGTCATAGTTCCTGCAAAAATTTCAACTGTAAAAACTCATAGTTGTAACAAGATGACACTGCTCCTGCAAAATTCCAACTATAAAAAACTCTTAGGTGTCTAAGTTACAGTATTAACGTCTCCTACCAAAGGTCTGTGGTGAAAGTTTAGAAAAAACATTTCATTTAGAAAGTATAGATTATATAAAACAAACTGGCCATTGCCAGCAACTGAACTTCAGGACCTAAATCACCAAAGTTTCTCCTTCAATGTTGATGCATTCATGTATAATTTCAGTTTTACATAATAAAAACATCCAGATAGTTAATGCATCAAATATAAGTGCACTGCATTGAAGTGTCAACATGACTTTCCATGTACATAACTACTAGGGCAGGGGTAATCATGGTTTTAAAAAGGGTCTGCAACTGCAATTGTGGCCGTAACCTCAATGTATTTTAACTTGCTGTGACCGCAATTGCAGCTGCATCGGCTGCGTTTCCTGCAATGTCAACAAAACTGCAACCATGACAACAATTTGGAACCATGGGGGCAATATGCAAGAAAGTAATTTAAGCAGTTAAAAGATATCCCACTCTAGATTCCTACACACCATAACTGTGAACAGAATACTCACAGAAGCAGATAACTTCATTCCAAGTTGGGGCTTCTCATTTTGAGTTTCGGCACACAGCCCAGCTGATGATGCTGAATAAACATCAAAACGCGGGTCTTCAAGGCATTTTAATTGAGCATCCCAGTCTTCTTCCACACCATTAGCATCCACGTCTTCCAGCGGGAAATCAAAAAAGTTGATGACATCATCAAAAATCTCATCTGACAGACCATTAAAGTTATTGTCGAAAAACCAAGAGTCCTTCATGTTAGCAATATCCTGTTCCAAAACACTACAGTACATAAGAAACACCAAACACACACATTGTCATTCCTTGCTTCCACACAACAGAAGCTATTTGGGAAAACAACAACACCAACACCCTTCATAGGTTATAAATCACCAAAATTTCAGAATTTATGCTATGTTTTCATCACCAATTTAATAAGATAATTAACTTTGCCACAATGAAGACTTGCCTTATAAGTATTCATAAACAGATAAAAATCCAGCTAAAAACAGTAAAACAGCAGTCTTTCACAATTTCTTCCAAATTGAAATGAAAAACAAAAACAAAAACACAAACAAAATAAGGAAAATGCATGCAATATCCTCTCGTGATGTTAAAAGGAAAAAAATGATGCAAAAAAAAAAAGAAAAAGAAAAAAGGAGGAGCTTGAAAAACCTTAGACATGGTTTTGGTGGAGTGAGGAAATGGAGCACATTGTAGAGAGACAGAGAGAGGCAAGTTTGAGGATTAATTTGAGACAAGAAATGAGAAGATCTTGAGGAATGAGAATCTCTGTGTCTGAATTTGGTAAATTAGGTTTTATTTTTCTGCGCCACTAAGCGCTGCTACTATGCGGAAACCCTCATCCTCCTCTCGTGAGTTGAATAAATATTTATTTCCCTTTCGATAATAGTATTCCATCTATTGCACACCAATTTTTCATTATTATATTTATTCTTTATTATTTGCCTTTTAATTATGGTTTTGTACACTTTATAAAGTAAAGTACTTCTACTATAATGTTAGAGTTACAAAAGCAAAATCTAACGTATATTATTCACGGATAATTTATAAGATTTCAGCCTTCGTTTACGGAATTTCAACTTTCAAACGCGTCACCATAATGGTATACCTTTGTGAACTTTTTATTTTTCTTTTTTTATAATAACTTGTTTTTTTTTATGAATCCAAAACTAATATGAAATTTTCATTTAAGAAATTCATTTGTTTCAAACAAATATTTTTTTTCATTTTGATAACATACTTAAGAGATAAAGTTATCTATCAATCATGATGTTATATATTTGTTAACTTTTTTTCCTTAATTATGTTATATTTGAAAAAGAAAATCATGAAGATAGAAAATTTTGATATAAAGCAATGTGGTGCTTCTTTTTTTTTTTTTTTTCCTTTTCTTAACACAATGAATGGTAGTTAATAAAATTGTAGGCGAAGAAAAGTGTGGGAAGAAGGAGGAAAAACAAAAACATAAAGAAGGTTGGTCAAAAGGGTGATGGAGCATGACATATGGATCTAAAAGAATTATTTAAAGCAAAAATAGGTGGATCTGAAAGAAATTATATTTTTTTTGAATGATTGTAGCGTTCCAGATATGATATAGTGATTTATATGCACAAAAAAACAATAATTGATTGAGCGATCACCGACGAAGGACACGAGACCAACGGAATATTGCACGCCTATTTTTAATGGAATGAGTAAAACACGTTTAACTTCATATCACTACAAAATATTGCTAATTGCTGTAAAAAACTAAGGATAAAACTTTCCCAAATAAGTTTCTTAATATATTTTTATAAATGTTTAATTGATATGTAATATAATCCCGTTAAGAACTGTAACATATAGTAAATGTATTGATTTTTATAATAATTTATTTTAAAAATTATACTTAAAATATTTTTTAATTAGTTGATAACATAAAATCTTTATAATATTAAATATCTATTCTTTATATAATGGATACGAAAACTAAAATAAATTTGTTATATTTTTACTATTAATTTAACTTTTTCATTCAAATGATTATTCATGAGCTTTTTTAAATAATAATTTTTATCAAATGTATGATATAAAATTTTAAATAATTTTTCATGTGTCATTTTTTTTTCTTGACTTAAACTAGCGCATTATTCTCTCCTCCAAATTTTTCTCTCTAAAAAAAATAATAGTACAGATGTAAGGACTTTATCTAACATCTTTACGAAAAAAAAATTATTACATAAAAAGTCGTTTGTAAGAAAAGAAAAAAATATGTTTGTTTTTAGAATTTGTAGATATATTTTTATATTAAAACACTTAAAATATATGAACTAACCCAATTTACAAACAGCACAGTCGCATTTATTGGCCATTTAATTGTTAAAGGATAGAACACAAATTAGTAATATACTTCATAATAGAATCAATATTTTCTGATATAATATTTTTTTTTCATTTTTTAAATGATACTTACTATTATTTTACTCTCTTTTATAATAAGTGTATAAAATATATAAAAAATAACATAATTAAAAATCATATTTAATATTATTAAAAAATTTAAATTGATAAATAAATATATTGAATTTTTATTTTAAAAGTAAACGCATAAAGAAATTACTTATTTAAAATAAAATAAAATAAATGCATTTTAAAGATAAAAGACACTTATAGTCATTAATTTAAAAAATAACTATTAAAGATTGTATTAAATCAAGTGTACATATAATAAATTCTGAAAGTTGTTTTGATTTTAAATGCTAAAATTTTTTTTATTGATTACAAATCTTTATCAGCAAAAAACTAGTTTTTTCTTTCTTTTAAAGTACCTTCCCCTCGTTTTATAGAAGCTAAATTCATAAAAAAAAAAGGAGCAGTTATTTTATTCAATATTTAAAATTTATTTCTCTCACATTTAAATTTTGATTCTTGAAAATACGACTTTATTACCACATTTATTTTTACGAATACTTATTAGTTATTACAACATTTATCTTGATTCCCGTTGCAAGAAGAAATGGATATGGGCCATCCGATTAAATAATTCATTGTACTAATTTTCAACATGGGACCATGCGTTTTGGCAGATCATTGAAGGAAAATGGAGATGCAACGATATTTACGTCTTTAAGACAAAAAGATTAACATTTGGAAGAAAAAAAAATCTTAATGTAAATTTTTCTTAACATTAACAAATAATTTTCCTTAAAAAACAAATAACTACAAATTACCACATCATTAAACATTTTTTTAATTTAATAACTAATAAACTATTTTTTAAAAAAAACTAATAAACTACATTGTTCAAATGAAAGATAGATAAAGTTTTTTAAAAAAATTTATAAATTAAAATTCTATTATATTAAAGAAAACTAAAACGAACAATTTTTTGGCAGTTTAAAACGAACATTTTAGAGTAAAGAAATATCTGTAAATTAGTATTTTAATTTGTATATTGCACAGACAAAATATTTTTTAACATAATTAAATTTCATATTCATAATAAATAAATAATTTTGAATATTAATTATTTTATAATTAAAATTTATAATAAATGAGTACATTTAAATTGAATAAATAGTGAAGTCGCATAAAAAATAAAACAAAAGCGTTCACGTAATAACTTAAATTTATAATATAAAATAAAATAATTAGTTCACAAATTTGGAACTGGAACTTGGAAGTAAGCATATGAATATAACTCTTTTGTTCTTATAAACACACGGTATTTGAAAATAACTTTGGAACGATTAACTAAAATGGAGTCGTGTATACTCACTTATGACTTAATAGAATAAAAGTCTTTTATATATATATATATATATATATATATGTATGTATGTATATATATGTATAGACACACACAAAGTTGCAACTCAAAACTTTTTGTTCAGATAAATCACTTATATTAATCAATAACAATTAATAACCAAATATTTTTCTTGATGGGGAGGTGATATTATACATGCAGCAACATAAATCTGCATCTTGCACCGAAAAATGAAGGTAATAAATGAAAGGAAAATAAATAATTATAACGGGAAAGAAAACGTTCAACCACTAGGGTAAGAAAAGAAGAGACACATTTTCCATGAAAGATTGGTAGATCTGAAAATAAAGAAACATGCTTCTCAGATCTACCTTTAATTAATAATGCAGATCAAAGGAAAGTTATTAGAAAGCATATCAAGACATAAAAAGGAATTACTAGAAGAACATCGAAAAACTAAAAAATTATTAGGGAGTCCAGCTGACATAAACACACTAGTATAGCATGCCAAGCTTTTTCTTATTTGATTTGTCTTCAACCTAGTCACACTGATGGAATAGATCCAGAGGACGTTGTAGAAATATTTTTTAAAAATGATATATATTGATTTAAATAATTTATTTTCATTACTTTTTCCTTAACTTTAAATGATTTATTTCTTTAATTTTTTTACTTATATTTTTCTTTAAATTGAAAGTACCTAATACGCAAAAGTCTTGCTTAATAATTTTTAAAACAGTTTTTAAAGTTCATTTAAAAACAATAATTCCAAATATTTTTTTATTTATTTTCGGAAACCTAAACATTGGACAACGATTAATTATGTCATTTTTATTTTCCAAATTTATTGGGTTCAGTTCTAATATTTTAATATATAATTTAAAATCGTAGAATAATTAATTATGCATATTTTTAATTCTTTTTTATTGATATATATCTTAATTTACTTAAATTTAAATATATTTAGGTAAAGCGTCGGCATATGTTGCTTAAATTATTAGTTTGAGCTGCAAGATCTAGGTCCAAGGATATGCTTGAGGCAAGTTGTCTTTGATTTTTCTATTTCTTTTTATCTATTGTTTTAAAAGATTTTTTTTTGGTTTTTTAATAATTCATTTTAAAATTCTAAGTTAGTATTAATTATTATTATGTGACTTTATCGTTATAAATAAAGAAAAAAATACCATATAAAATATCAAAATAATAAATAAAAAGATAAATAATATATTACAAATTTACAAACAATTCTAATATAAATGAAAAAATAATTACTCCCTCTATTCTATATTATATATCTCTTTTTTTTTAAAAAAAAAGTGTTAGTTATTTTGTTTTTAATAATACCTTCATTTAGTGGTACATCAAACAAGTATAAGAATAATTCAAAATTATATTCTAACTCTTTTAATAAGTGTAGTTTTGTGCAATTAATATTCTGTTTTTAAAAAAGCTATAAATTATCTTAAATGACAAATAACATGAGACTGAGAGAATATTTTTCTTAATCTATGGAGTATATTACTATCTTAAATACTAGATAAAAAGAAGTGGAGATGCAAATGTGTACTATAATAATCTTTCTGACTTGAACCGGTAGTCCCACAAATTATGATTTGAATGAATACATTTAACCTTCAATGCCTATGCTTGCATTAACAAGAAAATGAGGAAGACATAGACAAAAGTGGTTAGGAGAAGGAAGGGCCTCACAAATGACACAGGGTAATGGTGATGCACTTCAACACGGTAAAGGTTATTAAAAAAACAAGACAGTGACAGAGAAGAGGTCAGAGCATGCCACATAACAGGAAGAAATTTGGGAACAAATCAGGTCTGTGGTTGTCTTCAGATTTGCTCCTTTAGAAGCAAAAATCCATCATAATCCTTCTTAGTTAGTTAGTTGGGAATCTTATCAAGTGAAGAGTAGGCCCAACTGCTAACAACTCTTTTGCCAATGTTGATATCCAGATTCAATATATTGGACAAGATATAAAGTGGGTTGAATAATTAAAAAAAAAAGAAAAAAAAAATCATAAATTTGATTTTTTTTATCAACAAAATTAATATTCTAAAAATTAATATTTGCTAATAAAAAAAACTCAAACATGGAGAGGGGAAAATTTTTCTCTTTGTCTGGTTGGTTCTTTTTTTCTTTTCTTTTATGATCAGAAATGGAGAAGAGCAAAAGGGATCACCCTGCACTTAAAATAGGATTTGGACATCTGAACTGCTCTGCTGCTTCTGCTGCTGTTTTCTTTCGGTTTCAAAATGGATTGCGAATGGAGACTTGTACTTCGATCCAACTGCTCCTGCATCCATGCTTTATGATAAGAAAAACATAGTTTCACCAAATATATTTTGATTTGATGATCTAAAAATAATGAAACTCATTACTTTTTAGTTTTTATTATAGTTGACCTTTTGAAAATGGTTATCGGCATTGTTAATTGCTTATTATACTCGTTATATTACAGCCACTAATTATCTTCGGTTAAATAATTTTTGGTTATATTTTTAATTTTAATTGATTAAAAAATATTAATGATGCATGCATGCACGTATCTGTCTTCTTTCTATCGAAGCAGCTCTCTGGTCTAAGTCATCACTCTTAAAAAAAAAAACTTAAATATATTTATAATACCAAAAAATAAATCATTTTTCATGCTATAAATTTTATGACACACGTCATTAAATCTAATCAACTTACTAGGTACGTGTCATTACTCATTAGTTATTATTATTTTTAATTCCATCTGCTCCAGCTCCAGCGCCACCAACACGCCGTGAGCAGCACGTCGATGGGGCCCGCATCGTCACCGCGCACTTCACCGCCTCGAAGTCCCGCACGTCCACCGCTAACGCCGCCACCCCGATCCCCGTGGCGAGGCGGATCGCGTTGCGCGCCTTCTCCAGCTTCTCCGACGACCGCGCGAGGATGGAGACGCGCGCGCCCTCCGCCGCGGCTCGGTGTGTGCCAGTGCCAGCCGATGCCGCTGGATCCGCCCGTGATGAACACGTGCCGGTTCTTGATCGGGATCTTCACGGGACGCGGACGAACGAGGAAGTAGAGTACCGTCAGAAGAAACGCGGGAAGGAGAAAGAGAACTAAGAAGGCGAAGTTGGCGTCCGCCATTGGTAATGATGCACCTTCGAAACTAAAATGTATTCTAACCAAATGGTGCTTCGAAAATGGATACCATTTTTTTAACTTACCTGAACTATGTGACCCCCTTAGTTTGACGTGGCAACATCCAATTTGTTCAACTCGACTATTCTTTTAGTTGCACAATGAAGTTCGCGTCCGCCATTGCTGATCGATACATCACTGTTCTCTTTCTCTGCAGTTTTTAATTCAACTGCATGAACTCACGTTTTCCAAGAGGGAATGATTTTTCAAATCCCATTTTTTTAAAAAAATTATTAATTAATGAAATATAATAATTATATTTTTTTAAAAATAATGATGACTTTTAGTAAATAGGTTTGATTACATATTTTGAAATGTTTACTGTATTATCATTTAATAAAAATAAGACTAAGAATATATATTACATTGAAATATATTTCAATTTTTTAAGTATGTAATTGATTAAAAATAAATAATAAATTTTAAATAATAACTTAAAAATCATTTATTTTTCAGATATATTATTTTATAAGACAGAAGTACATATGACCAAAGTGAATTTTAAATAATATGTTAAAACAAATTTAATCCTTAGAAAAAATACAACCGAAAAACAGAAAAATACTGGACTATATTATTTTACAAGGCATTTTTTATAATAGTCATAATTCTTTTTTCCCTCTCACTTCGTCACACCGCTTACCTTATACTTTTCTCTCTTCTCTTCCTGGTTTTTATATCTTCCTGTCTTTCTTAGTAGCACAAAGAACTGATAAGAATAAAACATTTCAATTACTACTGGAGACTTGGGGAAACTTTAGAATAAAGAAGGAATGCAGACTATTTCAGTTCATATAACTTTTTTTCATGTAAAATAATGTAATTTTGGATTCAATTATGTTGTTATTTGAAAAAATTAGAGTGAAATGAGAATGAATTTTTTTCTCCCCAAAGGGTTCGCCATTTTTCCAAAGAATTAAATACCAATATTTCATTGCCTGAATTCGACAGACCCAAAATGGACACATGCAAAAGGAATGAATGGCGTAATAAAATCAGAGGAATAAAAAAAAAATCAGTTCTGATGAAAAAATGCAACTTTTCATTTTACAAAGATTCGTCCCCCCACATCATCCATCCTAACAACGCTCACAGCACCATAAACTGCTGCCAGATTCAAATTAATTGAACAAAAATGAATGACATCTGAAAGTGAGTTTGTGGAAACAAGAATCTAAAATTTCAATTATCTACATTTGCAACTTGGAAATTCTCTTCTCCACAACGTACTTGTCAGGAGTTTCATTGAAAGTCACAGCGTCAGACAAACTGCTTTAGAGGCATCCAGATGGTTAAGGCGGCAAGTTCCAAGAAGAAATTCAGGGAGCTCTTCACGTGTGTTTCCCTGAACAAAATGATGTACAGAAATTAAAATTTAGAATCACTAGTATAGAAGAATAACAAATTTGTTCGGAAGGTAAATGGCATTGCCATTATCGGAGACTCTTCCACAAGATAATTGATGTATAATTTCACCAATTTTTTAGCCTGATTACTAATTAAAACGAAAGAAAAAGAACAAGATCACTTTACCTGTATTAAAAATGCCATCTCTATAACCAGATGGTTGAGGTACCCAAGGACAAGACTCACAACACCTCTTGCAACAGTTGATGATCCAATATCAACTCCAAGCTGAAATTGAATGCCACAATTTCCAGATAAGAATCACATGAAAGATGATTGCAGCTAAATGTTTGATGCATCATGCATATCTATTAAGCCCAATTCTTAACTCTCATGACTAATTCTCCACAGACACACCAAGGCAGACCAAAACAGTTTCATACACATCAACACAAAATAGCAAACACAATAATACATTTATTCTAATTATCTTGATTTTCCTAACAAGTTGCTATACCACTGATAATCATGCAAAATTTACCTCCAAATAGTTACTTCCCTGGAAATAATTGATTTCCAGTGCTTGACCAACTAGGCATGCCTTCTTTCCGACACTCTGCTTTACTATCCATGAACCCTGAAACAGGAATGTCAAGTCTTGTAATTTGTAAACAACGTGCTAAACAAATGATGAACAATAGACATTTTGCCTTCTTAACATGGACTATACATATAGTTATTGGGGGTGAAAATTTCCAAAATAGAAAGTTCCTTAGAATTCAGTGATTAAGTAAAATCATGCCAATCACTGCCCCATGAAGAAAATCAAAACATGTTCCCATATAAGAATGTTCCTAGAAAACCTAAATGAGTCAAGGAATTGGTTAGAGGAAAATGCAAGGAAAGGAGAGGGAATTCTAATTAATTGGATGGTACAACTGAGAAAAAGGGTTTATATATCATTTGTTTGTTTTATGTATTTGGAATGATGGAACCAGAGTAGGGGAAAGAAGAATTTCTCAGCCACAACATATAAAATAGTGCTATTAGGCTGCAATTTAGAGTAGATTACACGAGTAATAACTTTTACTCACCTTAGATATGTATGGTATAAGTTTAAATCTGGAATTTCTGAAGGCATCATCACCCTTGATAAAACTCTCTAGCAAAGGAGCATCTTCCACAGGAGTATTCATCATATAGTATAGTGCTAGACTATATGTAGTAGAACCTGGAACCTGGTTCATAGAAACACCTAATTAATGTTGTGCTCAATTTTATGTAACAACCTAAGCACAAGAAGACTATAAATTTACCTGAATGTTTACAATGAAAAAGAACTCGGGTCCTCCCTGTGCAGCATATTTCTGCAAGTAACAACTTCAGCAAATTGATTTTTCTTTATAACAGAAATCATAATTTTCTATACAATGGCTGAATAATCAAAGTCAAGAACACCATCATAATAGGCAATGATCAACCTGCGCAATGCTCCCAGGACGGCCACCAAGGTCATCTTCCCTTTTGTCAGATCTCACCCAATCTGCAGCAACCATTTTCATCAAGGTTCCCTTTGCTTTAACCTAGTAATTAATACCACAGACATTTGAGATTAGAGATAATGTCAATGGTTAAACCAAATAACAACAAAAAGATAATTGCATAAAACATGGTAAATATGCAGTTAGTATCTTTAACCAAAGCATCTGAACTGTGTAATATAGAAAGAGAAGAGATAATCTAGTGTTTGATCATTAAAAGATTACTGAAGCAACAGGATGGAGAAAGAATTGCATGCACAAGCAGGAACAACCAAAAGCAAAACAATCTTTTCCCTTTATGTTTGCAAATATTCACACAAAAAGTGATAATGCATTGTAGCTACTATACCTTCTGGCGGTCTTCAAGATAATTTTCTCCACGTATCAGGAAAGTATAAGGATCTGTTTCTGTCAAACTACATGGTAATGTACAAGTAGGATCTTGTGGAAGAGTGGATCCATATGAGCATGTGATACTGTCCTCCCTGACCATCTCTTGCAAGTCAACATAACCCCTCTTCTGAACTGCAACAGGATCTCTAGACATTGTTAATCAAAGAAGAAATAAAATCATGGTTAATCACAATATACAATCATAGAGGATACAGATCACCTGCAAGATCATGCAATCTTTTCACAAAGTTGGCAGCAGTTGATAACTTCTGATGACGAATGTCCTGAAATTCTCATATTCACAGCAGGACATGGAAAGACCAAAGTCAAGCAAAATACGACTTTTGACAAAATTTCCAATGCAAAATAATAAAAGCATAACAATATGAGATGAATAGTCCGGCATCATAAAAATGATGATAAGTAGATATGCCCAGATGCAGCCCCGACTTTGAATGCACCTCTTGGAATGTCATGAGCAATGATAAACATGCTTGCAGTAAGCACCCAATGGATTTGACAAGAAATGCTAAAATTTGTAGGGCTATATGAAAACCGTATAGGAGCCCCCCCCCCCCCTCCACTCCTTCCTTTCTAAATAACTCCCAATGAACTTTTTTTTAAGCTTTGTCATTTCATTCCTTGCCTTGAAATTCCAAACTAATTTACATTATTGTAGGCATAAAACATGCAGCTATGGAAGAGTCCACCTCCTACTCCTAGGATAAGACTTGCCTTTTTGCCCTCACATTTGAAGCCACTTTAGAGCATATCAGAGACCCATAAACATATAGTCAGGTGTCTAGAGTCTAACTTATAGATTATGAAACAAGTGACTGTTTACATGATCGTAGGTCTTTAAAAAGGTTCAAAACTAAAGCGATGTCTATTAACTAATAGGGAAAGTGAAGCAGTTTTCATCCCTACCAAACAAACGGATATATAAAACTGAGAACAATAAATGACATTTGAAAGCCCATGCAGTGATTGATTGTTGCCATTTATATATTAACCTTGAAGATACAAACTGCATTTTAACATTGGATTGTTCACTTTGTTTCTGTGCAATAAAAGCAAATATTTCAAAAGGTATTTTTACCTGAGACTTCTGTTGACTACATTCAGTCATCCATCCATTTTCTGACTCGTCACAGTCTGACGGCTCCGGAACATCATAGAACTCATCATCAGCATCATTTAGAGTAACAAGGCATGCATGTTCTGATTGCGTTTGATCTACTTCTCCAACTGAATTATCATGATTGTTCTCATCTGCCTGAATTTCAGTATCAGAATTGATGATGACTTCTTCCTTTATATGAAGCTCACTGTTTCTCGTCAACTCTCCAGATGAATAATCAGACGAAGAACAATTCCCTAGTCTAGCTTTAAATAACTCCCGTAATGCTGCACATGCAAAAGAAAGTAGTAAATAAAAATATAAACTAGAATATTAAATCTTTTATTTAAAAATGTTAATATTCAGCAATACAAAATAAATGTGGACCAGCAGGCAAATAACTGATATGACCAGTAATATAAACTTATCAACAAAATAAGATTACCCGCAACTCTCCCAAGCATCCGAATGGTTATGGAATGTGCTGATGAAGATTTAAGATATGATCTCCAGCATTTCCAATCAATAGCAAGCATATGCTTTACAACTGATTGCTTTCCTTTGTTCACTGGTGATATAACATACCCTCCACCTACAAAAGAATATAAGTTGTCATCCTTCAACTACTCTCACCCATAATTTTTTCCACTAAACTGTCTATCTAGCAACTTTCAACAGCACTAGAAGATAAAAGAAAAGAAGATCAGAAATCCTCCAAGTATACATAAATTCAATTGGATATTACAATTACAACTAAAGTGAAGGAGGGGGATTTAAGAATCAGTGACAGTGAACTATTTAAGTTCAGAACAGAATAAAGACGATTGAAAGCAAAGAACATTATGACTCCAAATTAACAACTTAAGTTACATAGTATCAGATTTATTTTGAGATAAAGTACGAGACCAGCAAATAGAATAATGGAATAAAAATATTTACTATTTCTACAGTTTAAGCATACATTACTTTTAAGACAAGCACGCACATAGCCTTTCTGGGGAGGGCACTTCTTGTGAAACACGGAATGGTAAAGAATAACTGTGACAAAGAAAACCAAAGAAATTACTTTCATTCAGAATGTGTGTTTGTGCGTGTGAATTTTCTTCCATAATTCACTACTACCATAAGTTCCATCATCTTCTCTCCTCCAATAACGCCGCAACAAGAGATCTCTTCGTTTCATTCCCCTGTAAAACATTATATGAATAAAATAAAACTTTTATTCTAAATAGACTAGTAGGACCTAAAACAAGTAGTGGTACATGATCATCACTAAAGGCTCGGTTCTTTACCAAGGCAACCAATCGCTAAATAGCTGTTTGTGAATAATGTCAGTGTGACCATCCAAGTGCTCCACCACATTTCCCTTGTAGAAACAGAAATCCCATCTGCAAACCGATATTTAATGATAATAGTAACAACCTCATTAATATAATAAATTAACAATGCAAATTGAACTTGACAACCACAGTTGGTTTATCAAATCATATTATAATTATACTGCTACCTTGCTATAACCTAACAAGAATATTTTTATAAATGGCCCAGATTCCTACATAATTTTTTTTAATCAAAGCACGCCCTTTCACCTTGGCCGATTGCCATGAACATTGACCCTAAAATGACACAATCATGTGCTCAATGTCCAGTGTAAAAATTCCATATGATCTTGTTGTAAGATTCGGTTAGTGATAAACATGTTTATAGAACTTGGAGCCCTTTCTCACATCATTTCAAAGGTTTTGGGGAGAGTAAAGTGGGAAAGGCAATTTGGCATTGTGCAATTATGCTGGTATTTTATATGGTACTTAAGATTGGTGAGGAATGTTACAAGTTCCATGAATTTTTTTCATTACTTGAATGGGATAAAGTAGTCTCTTTTAAGCTTAGTTATGGTAATTGGCTAATGGCTTTCCTATTCTAGATAGGGTACAAGGAGACTAGTAAGCTTTATTCAGTTTATTTTATTTTCTTCTTTGTTCTGGTTTTTATTTGTTTGGCTCTTATATACAATTTTCATTCTCTTGTAGTCTTGTACCATAATAACTCATTTTTCATCCAATCACCTAATCATAATAATGCTGATGATGATATAGTAAAACTGAATAGAAGCAACATTACAATGATGCCGTGATGATGTAATGCTACTCAACATTATTAAATATGTCCTGCTAAAATAAGTATATAACAATGCCACTGCTGAAAGGTGACGTGCAACTAATGAACTTACTCTGATCTTGAAGGACCAAGCGACATAAGAGTCTGGAAGATGGCTTCTGAAGTTCCATCAACCACACCAACAGCCATTATTGCAGGGTGATCATCCCATTTCTGAAGATAGGAGCATATTCAAGAATTCATATTTCTATCATAAATATAAAACAATAATTACTGAAAACAAATTCTGCCAACCTTCCCATTAGAATCCCTGTCTTTTGCTTCCTTGAATAGTCGTAAACCTGCATTACACCATAAAAACATTAGTAACATTTTTATCCAGCTCTAGTACTTAAGTGAAATTTTAAAACAACTTTCACAAAACAATGACAACTCAAACAGCAGAAATGGAAATAAACATTTACCATTTTGGCAGCCAAAGATTGTCCATGGTGAAGGGGCAATAACATCAGCAGAAGAAAGAGTCCAGTCTACAGAATTTGGGTGACTTATACTACTAGAAGATCCACTGAGTCTGTAAGCATCACACCATAAAAAGAATCACAGGTCACACAGGAGATATATCAACAAAACAGCTCAAATAATTGTCAATTCAGACAACTAGAAAGTTTTTGTTGCAGTATAAATTATTCATAGATCAGACAAAAAAAAAAAAAAAGGATACCCTACCTAAAGGATTGCCATCTCCTCTTAGAACAACCTACAGCATCATCTCCTCCGTCAGGCGCACCCTGCACACATTCACAGCAATAGTCTCATCTTCATGAAAAACAGTTCCACCTCACGCTTAAAACATTTCAGATCACATACCCTTAACGATGCTTCATGAAAGGACTGAATCCACCTCGCCGCTTCTTCAGGACGGCTTGCTCCAAACTAGACAACACTCGCACTTCTTATTTCAAAGGCATAAATAAAAAAAAAAAGAAAGAAAACAGAAAAATCCTCATTCTGAACCAAATAGTGACCTAACCTTTAACTGATCATTGTGATTCGAAGTGTTATAGAGAGTGAATATGAAGAACACCTGCAATCAGCACAAAGAATGAGCATCACGCACGCCACAAGCAGAGCATCGGTTACAACACAGAAAATCAAAGACATTAAAAAACAGAAAAGGGTGCAGATACTTTTCGGTTAACGCTCTCCCTTCCATTATCCATGACTCGAATGCAGGAATCTACAATCGCGCTTCTAACAGGATCCTGCAAATAAAGTTCCAGAAAGAAAAAAAAAAAAAAGGTTTCACATCGCCACGATCAAGCAGAACGAAAACGCTTAATTCAGCAATTTCTCTGCCTTCATTCGCCGCCGAATCGACGCAATTCGAATTCAAAAATAAAAACACAGAGAATCGGCGAAAAAAAAAAAAAAAAAAAAAAAGGCATAAACACGAACCTGATTATTTGAAACAGGAACTGATTTGAAGCTGCGGAGAAGGTTACCATCGAGAACGAAGTAACGCTTCCGAGAGAACTGAAGTCCAATACGGTTGAAGCGTATAAGGTACAACCAGCCTTCCATTCTACTACTTGCATCGCTCTGCAACGCCGCTGTTGCAGCACCGCTACTTGCCATTCTCTTCTTTCTGGAATTCACTTTTCACCGTTCACCATTCACCATTCCCCATTCCAATCTACTAACGGATTGTGGTTGCAACCATTAAATGCAAAATGCAACAATGCAACCGTGGTTTTTTTCTTTTCTCTCTCTTTGGGAATGGCTGTGCCGTGTGGTGTGTGTGCGCTGTGTTTTTTTTTTGCCTTGGGTGTAACTCTACTCTCTATTGGCATTGGGTTGCATTTGCATATGAGACAAAGATTGCCTGTCAAGTAAATTTCATAACCACTCAAATTACGTTATTGCCCTCCTCCCTCTCCATGCTGCTTCCTTCTCTCCTACTCTTCCCCTTAAGTTATTCTTTTCCTCCCACCACAATCACAATGCGTTCGTTGGATTAATTGGATTATTAATTAATTAATTAATAATAAAAACTAAGCCACACAAATATTTTAATTTGGATTCAAGATATTCGTTAGGTTTTTCTCTTCTCGGGGAAAGATAGATGCGTAAGCTTTGTGAGGTGTGGTGTGGACTTGTTCGTCACTGAAAGTCTCATCTGGTGAAAAAAGCGTTTCGTGTTTCCACCTTTTTCGTAATAACGTCAACAATAAGAATTAATCATCGTTTCATTTTCTTCTTTTAAAGGTTTTTAAAAAATGATCATTTCAAAATAAGCCTATTAACTTTTATAATGATTTATTTATGGTAAAATTTTTCTAAATAATAACTTTTATTAATCAATAATGTGAAGATTTTTACATTAATAACATATAAAAATTAAATTTAAATTTATATATCAAAATTACTTCTAACAAATATCTGGTCCCTAAGTCCCAATTAATATATGTGCAGATACCTTTTAAGATAAAATTAAATCTACATTGAATCAATGGTCTCATCAATCCTCCTTTCAGTTAAACAAGAAAAAAAAAATAAGTTTTATTTTGTATGTGTTATTAGAATAAAGAATTTTACATGATTAATTAATCGGAATAATATATGATAAAAAATTAAATACTTATAGTAAAAATTAACAAATTTACTATGCATAACAATTTATAGTTAAATAGAAATATTACAACTTTTTATACTCGAAAAGGTTTTTGTTTACTCACCGAACAACAGTTTTTGCTAATTACACCTTTTCAAGCTTCAATTTTTCAACTTTTAGTAAGGAATATAACCAGGTTAATCTATTCACGAACGGTCCGTTTATTTTAAAGTTAGATAATATTTGACTTCGTAAAGGGCGAAGTTTCTTCGTTCTTGATTTCGGAAAATTTTGATTCTCGTCGTCAATGTCATTATTTTCAGTATTTCTTTACAGCTGTAGCCTGTAACGCATGATTGGTTATGGTAACAATTACAAATACCTATCCAGTTATGAGCAATTATTAGTAATTAATAAAAACTACGATGAAACTCGCGTGCGTTTCCTTCGGTAAAACAAATCATATGAAAAATTTGAAAGGAATATTCCTGGTGAGAACAATATTAATCTTTTTTTTTATATATAATAGTAGCAATAAAAATTGAATCTAAAAACCTCACAAAAATTATGATCAATTTTAGTAGTCTGATTAATCGTATATTATATAAACAATTACTGATTGGAATTGTCAGCACATATGCCACCCTATGGTCAAATGAGGTCGTGCTTTTTTCGCAAAATTTAAAAATAGGATAAAAAGAAAGAATATGATGATATATTGATAGTGTAAAAACATTTTTATATTATTATCTAATTACAATTCTCTATTAATATAATTTTTATAGTGATTATTATCAAAGTTAACAAATTTATGATATAAGATGGATTGAGATCGAATGAGTAAAACCTTTTTATATTTTTAGTATATAATTATATATTTTTTAAAAAAAAATATTTTCTTGTGATTTTAAAATATCAATCATTATTAATAATTTATTTTCATATGTAAACACAATATCCTCTTTTTTGCATTTTATGATTTGTAACCATGAAGTCATTAACAACAATAATAATATGTCATAAATATTAATATATGAACTAACTTTCATTGTTAAAAATGATTATCTTAAAAATTATTTTATCAGATAATAAATGTGATATCTAATTAATTTTAACACAAATTAACGTGGATATAATATTATATGGACCTTTAATTGTTTAAATATGTATTATTAAATTTAAAATTTTCATTCATTCACTTAATTTTGTTTTCAATATTTTTTACAAGATATTAAATGTATGGTTTTCATAAAAGTAATTATAATGGAATAATGTATGAATTATTTTTTGATAAAATTAATTTTAGTATTGTTTTCATTTGGGTTTTGTTATGTAGCTTCATTTGTTTATACAAGCTTTTTGGACTTCATGAGAGTAATATTGTCAAAAATTAATTTTATAATTTTATTGAAAATTAATAACAATAATTATCTTCTATTTTCTATAGATCTTATATATATTTTTAATATGGTGGATGTTTGAAATAATTTTAGTTTTTTCAATAATATAAAAAATTAATATAATTTTGTATATAATAAGAAAAACTCTCCTCCAAATGTATACGTGCATGGCACAACTATATATAAAGGAGAATTTCACTTGATTTTTACATATTTTTTTTCATTTTACCTCTAATGACTACTTATACACTTAAAGTAACTACACGTGAAACAAAAAAAAAAATCAAATTATCCATGAGCACAAACTCCTATTGAAGTAGTCATGCTCATATACATGTGTAGCTAAATTTATTATCTAACTCAATCGAAAATTTTATAAGTTGAATTAAGTCAAATTTATATAATTATATCTACAAATCTGAATCTAACTAATCCAATCATAAATGAATTAGGTTGAATTGGATCATTCGATTTAAACATTTAAAAATTATGTTTTATTTTGTAAAAATAATTTTGTTTAGAACAATAAATTATTTTCACCTAAAGTTCTATAAATTAAATATATAATAATTAAATACTCTAACAGAGAGATCAAATTATGATATATTTTATTAATAAAATTAATATTTCAATGTTAATATAATATTTTTTTTATAGAAATAAAATATTATATTAATATGAGAAAACATAAATAAAGTCAATACAAAAATAAAGAACAACAACTGAAAATGAAAAAAAAAATGAGTGACTTAATTTAATAATTTAATAAACTATATTAGTAAAATTTGTAGTGATTTGTATTTAATAATTTAAGTTATATATATAATAGATTTAACTAAATGTCATAAGCATATTTTAAAGCTCGATTAATGATTGATCCCATAGAAGTACTAAATCAGTGAGTAATTGGTATAACCAATGAGTCATTGGTTTAACCACATGTTTTACGATAATCCTCTTTGTTTTTAACAACCCACCGTTGTTTCCAATGACCTTTTCTTTTATTAGCAACCTACTTATGCTTTCTTCCTTCTCTTTCACTCTTACAAGTTAGAACCCTTTTTTTTTCTCTCCTTTTGTTCTTCCTTTCCTCACTTTCCTTCTTCTATGTTTTATTTAAGTATTATGAGTTTTTATTATTAATTATGAATATCTCATAAATTTTGAGTAATTTTTCAATTTTAAGCATATACATGCATATAAAATATTAATTATACAATATACACAAAGAAGATTAGAATATCGATCATACCACTATCCAGTATCTCGTTATCCCATTTTTGGAATCGGTTGCTTTGTGTTGCTATTCAAGATTGATTACTATGATTCAGAAGATTTGTAAAAGTTTCAATATTAATAAGGGATTTTGTCAATATGAATTTGTATAGCACATCGTTTGTTTATGATAATTTAGGAAAGAGGAAAGTTGATGAGAAAGAAGCGAGTGAGAATCAATTTTTTTGGAAAAAGTGGGAAAAATGGTGGGATGCATAACAAATTAAAACGACTTATGTACCTTTTTTATTTTAAATTATACAAATATGTTTATGTCTTTACTTCTCTCAATCCAAACAACTTAAAAACATACTCTCTCTCTTGTGATTAGGTAAAATTGTTTACTATTTATACATGTATAATAATTCTCTAGATAAATTGCTGCTAACAACACTAACATGCAATTGACATTGATAATATTAATTAAGGATACCTATCCACTTTATCAATGACTTTAGAGAAAAAGAAAAAAAAAATAGAAAGGATTTTAAATAAGAAACACAAAATATTTTTTCTCCGTATATGAATTCGTTGATTGAATTGAACTAATATCTACCGTTTTTTATATTTAAAATGCAAGTTGTATTTTAAAAGGTACACATCCTTTCAGTTATTTGAGAGCCAAATTTACCGCACTACTCGGGCTCAATAAAGGGTAATGAAACAATAGTTATCCTCAATAATCAAATGAAAGCATGCCTATTAAACTAGCAATAATCTTTGGCGCTGTAAAAACACATATTAAAAATTTGATTTAATTAGTAAAATTTATTTTATTAGTAATTAAAAGATAAATATATAGGATTTTTTTTTACTTATTTATAATTTTTTAACAAACTAAAATATTATTTTAAATATATGATTATTCAATGTTAATTATAAATATTATAAACGATGAATATATATATATATATATATATATATAGTGTAAATTGATTACATGTGTGTAAATTGCCTCAAGACTTCAATTTATTGTATTAAAATTAATATCATAAAATAATAACTGTTCCAAAGAAGAAGAATAAATAGGTTGTTAATATTAAATGTTACAGTTGGTAGCAAGGACTAAGTGATGAGTCTATCTTTTGGTGTAATTTATTTTGCTAAAAGGACAACAAATTGTTGAATGGGACCTAGTTAACCAAATACGCAAATGCACATATGCATATTCTTCTTAAGATGCCAACCCACTGCCTTACGGATGTTTCACTACGAGGGAGGCATGGAGAAAAAGTATTTATGTGTCATACGTTAACGCGTGATGAAATTGTATTTGTATAGTGCCACAACATATTGTCTTCGATTAGTAAATAATAATGTTTTTTAAAAATACAAATAAACGTCAATTATAAAATGACATATATGTAAATGCTTGATTTATGAAAACTTTTACATACAATAATCAACAAAATAACTAGTATTATTAATTGAATGATTAGATTTGTTAAATAGAATATTGGATTATGCATTGATAACATAAAACATTTTAATAATATCATTTAATCACATATCACTATAATATATTTTTTTATCAATGATGATTTCTTATTCCTTGATAGCGTAAAAAAAATTTACACTTACTAACTGTGTATAGTCATTAAATCCTTATTAAATTTATATTTTATAAAAAGTTGCTAAGCATAATAATTATGTGAGACTCACTATAAGGTATGTTTTAGAGTTGTGTAGGAAAGATTTGATCTCTCTCAATGAGATGAACTAACCCTCATTTGGAGAAATATCTTTATATTTAGTATCTGATTATACTCAAAATAAAATTGTCTTTCAAGAAATAAACTTATAGAAAATAAAAATAAAAACTATTAACTTGATGAGGCAACTTACTTAACCTATTAAGAAGGGATATCCATTTTTTCTTTCATCTCATTTCACCTTTTCACCCCTTCCAATGATATATGGATATCCCTAAATTATAAACACCTCATTATTAACATCCATCATTTTACTTTAGTAAATTACACTAATCACTCCTAAAGTTTCGTGAAATTATATATTTTTTCCTTTTTTTTTAAACATTTACAACAACCTACATTATATGGAAACACCATGTAATGCTTCAAACAATTAGGAGGTTAATGTAAAATAAGGACACTGTCTTGTATTTTATTTTTAGCAAATGAGGCACAATTTGTGATTTGTTTGTTCTCTTAATGAAATTTGTTTTGCTTAGGAAAACAATGTAATATGTAAGGAGTATCGGTGTAATGTTTTTTAAACAATTTAAAAAATTAGCGTAAGAGTAGAAAAAGCATGAAGAGTTTATTTAATTTCACAAAATTTTGGAAATGATCGATTAGTGTAATCTATTCTTTTATAATAACATTATATCACCCGTTATAGTTACACTTTTATTTTTTTTCTTCTTCTAGATATCAAATAACATGAGGTGTCTGCATTTTTTTTCTTCTCATCGCAATGCTTGCTTTATCTATCACTTTTTTTTTCTTATCTCTCTATTAGATGTTTTATATTTTCCGAGTACTAAATACGTACTTGAATTTTTTAAACCTGATTTCACTTTGACTTAGTCCAACCCAAATTTTAATTGAATCGGTGCAAATTGTGTAATGACTTAGGATTTTTTTTATTAATAATGTAATTTATTGTGTTAACTTTAACTTACTTTCCTAAACTTGTTTCTCTGGAAATGTCGAGCTTCATGAATTTAAGAAAATTTGAATTAGAGTATTAATTATTGTGTTTTTATTGAATTTATATTTGAAAATACAAAAGTTTTTTTGTTTATAAAAAAGGGATTTGTGTAAGATTATGATTTAATCTTGAAGGCCAGTGTTTTTTTCGATACTCTTAAAGGCCAGCTTTTAATCTTAGGTTAATGGTCCTCTCCTATATATGCTCTTCTTATTTTTAGGATGGTAGTGAATGGATGGGTACTTGTAAAGTACATTTCTCATCTCAAGTAGGTATGTATTTTTTTTATAGTGTGTAAGAAAAGTATTAATAGCATACATATGAGGCTCTTTGTAAATTTTGTTTTTTGAAAGTTTAAGTAAGTTGGATTTTAGGCTCTCATCAAAATAAAATAGACTTCAAGACAGGAAGAACGTTTATGGAGATACTATTATTCATCTTATATCAACATAAGAAATTAAACTTACCTACTCTTGAGACATGAGTTTGTTTGTTATTATCAACCGGATCAACCTTTGCTGGTATTGATTCTTTCTAGATGCATGCATGCTTCTATAAATGGTGGTTTCGTTTTGGTTGTTTAGTATTTACTTTTCCACCTGAGTTGAGATATTATTAGATTGTGTTCATGGTACTTTTCCCCATGCTTCTAATAGCTTTGTTCTTTTTTGCTGCATACCAATTGTGCCCAGATCGATCAATGGATATGGGTTCGCGTACCATTGAGATTTGTTGAAGATGAAGATAGTGTTTCTAATCTAACGGGTAATAAGCCACAAGACACACAGTCATGGTAGTTCTGCTGCGATAATTTATGAAGTGTCAGTATGGATATATATTGAGGACACTTCTTATATCCTGAAAATAACTCTTCTTTATCATTTCCTAATTTTCCTTTCAAACCATGTCTCCTTGACCATAACGCTCTGGTTGGTATGAATTATTATAATCAAGAGTTGTCTTATTTATATAACAGTTTATACAATAACATTTTTTAATAAAATTTCTTTCTCAATTGTTTTTTTTTTCATTTCACACTTCTTTTTTTCTCCCTTAATAATATAATTTGTTATAAAAGTTGTTGTACAAAACTAAAAATAACATTTGGCTATAATTAATAACTTGAAATGCAACCATATCCTTCATTTTCCACCATTCTATTACTCCATTTTGCGCCATATCCTTCTTTTATTAGAGCTCTATCTCAATTATATATAAAAAAAAGGTGTTCTGTAGAAGGAAACAGCATTTAAAGCCAATGCATTGAACAATCAATTATACATCGGTATCATCCATCTTATAATAGCCACCTACTTCACCTCTTGATCTTGAAGTTCTCCAATTAATCAAGCATGCATTGCCATTTTCATCTTTAACCATATGTGATACTAGTGCTTTTTTTTGTTAATAAGCATGTTATACTAGTAATTAAACACCAACTGGATATAATAAATAGTGAAAGTATTGATGATACTGTAAATGCTTTCAAATTCATTAAGTCGGTGTATGTGCCCATACTCCTTACTAAACTTTAACAAATTAAATGTCATGATTAATTCACCCAAAAATGTCATGATTAAGGCGTAGTCAAAAAACAAAGTTTGAGTTCAGCAGTAAAAAAATATTTATAATTTATAATGTAAAAGAAAAACATCTTTGAAAATGTATGGTCTCTTACACTCTTACTATTACTATTCTACGGTAGGACTAATTCTAGCTCACACAAAAATAACTAGGAATCTTCGTAATTTACGCTCCCCCCTGCTCTCCCCACCAAAAAAGTATGTAACTTAGGAACTAAGAAGTTGCTTTTCATTTTTAACTTGCCTATCACTTTTTTTTAACCCTAAACTCAATCAAGGTTTTGATCAATCAAAGGCGAAACGAATGTAAAGCATAGATATGCAGCTCGCCCGAGACTTTATATTGATATACATGTAACTATTAAGAGTTTTCTAAACTAATAATTATAGGACATCAATAGAATAGAAGCTTGAAATATATGATTATCATAAATAATAGATAAATTATGAGCACATTTTTTTAGAGTGAGATTTTTCTTATCTGTGCACTTTGATTCCTTGAAATAAAAAAGAAATAATATTTTATTTCATTGACTATTATTTCTTTATTTATATGTTTGTGATGATTAAAGATTAGAGAAAACAATTTTTTATTCGAAAAAATACTTTTTCATGTTATTGAATATTAATCTTTTTTATAATTATTATTTCCAAGTTATTTTTGTAAACTTCTTTTATTTAACTTAATTATAATTTAATCTTTAATAATTAATTATTTATTAGTCTCTATATAGCATATTTTTCACGTACATTAATTCTAGTACTATATATTCTATTTAGTGGTGCTATATATTACGAAACCAATCCGCATGAAATACTCCAACGTGTGACTTTTTTTTGTCACGTGCGGTGTTTTTTTTCCCTTAACTTAATTATAAATAAATAAATAAAGTTATTGTTTGTTGCAGAGTTTTCTTTAGCTAATATGATGAATTCCCTCGGTGTTATGTTTGGATGGGGAATTTAAAATTTTGAGGAATCTTAAATTTTAAAAATTTTAAATATTTCAATTGAAATTCTTTTATTTTCAAAATTTTGTGTTTGGATAAAAAAATTAAAGTTATAAGAGTAAAAAAAATGAATGAAAAAAAAGGAAAAATATAGTTGGTATGTTAGTTATACGTGTTCTTCTATACTCACATCCGATCGATGTTGCACGAGCTCATGTTTCTTGGAGAAGACTGTAAAAAGAATTTCAATTTTTCACTTTTTAGAAGGAAATTAAAATTCCAGATTTTTAGTTGTTTAAAATTCTGTTTTAAAATTCTAAAATTTTAAATCCTTCAAAAAAAATTCAAATAATGAATTTTACATTACAAAAATTCAAATTCTCTAATAAATTACTTTCCTAGTTAAAATTCTCTATCCAAATGTATTCTAAGTAACTTGTTGTATATAATGATCATGCAATAGACTAAAAAAGAGAAAGACAATTATGTAATTGTCAATCATCAGATAAATTTTGACTATAAATCTGTGTCATTGAAACAAAGGTTTGAGAAACTTAAAAACATAAGATTATCCATGAAAGGATATCTTCTGAATTTATCCATGCTTGGGTTGGTGAATTGCTGACGGTGATACTTCAAAATACAAAGAATGATTTGAACTAGTGCTGAACTATTATTGAATGCTTGGGTTTTGGGTTCGGTGCTGCTGAAGAAGATAAGTGATGAAAACGCAGGAACAGAACAAAATTAACGAAGGAGAGAGTAAAAAAGGCACTTACACGTCATTCGTGCATTTAGTACGAAATTTCTTTCGTAATAATAAGCATTTTTCTTTTCTATTTCTATAATTATTCGGGAAAAAAAATCACGAATTACACAATATCCCAAGCCAAGCATTGTAACAAAAAAAAAATCCCACACCAAAGAAATTGTCTTTTTCTCTCCACTTTAAAACAATGACATTCTAAATTTCTAATGTTTCAGTTTTATGAATTATGATGAATTAATGATCTACTGTACTTACTTTCCTTAGTTAATTATTGTGTTACAGTGAATACAGTAATTTAATTAATAGTTTAATGTTTCAATATTCTCTTTAAACTTTGGTTCTTATAAATAATTGAAATACAGTGGTTTATTTACGTATGTTTATAGGATTCTGAAATTTGATAATGTCTGTCCCAAAAATACAATTTTATTCGAATGATTTGAGTGCATTTTTTTAGAGTCTGTCTATATGGATAAGCTTTTCTCCGAAAACACTTTTAAGATAAAAATAATAATAATAATAATATAAACCACTAAATAATCAACTTATTTTGTATATTCTTACAATTAAAAATTTATAGGAATTTTTTATATCTTAAAATAATCTTTTAAAATTCTATCTAATACACTCCTTAATTAATTAACTATTAAATGTTCCCTTAAAAAATTGAGAGGTATACCAAATTTATTTATTTATTTTTAAAAAGAACTTCAAACTTCATTTTTTGACTTTCAAAAACTTGAAACATATCCGAGAAAAATATTCATGGGTAGGTTATTAATTTAATAATTAAATCTTCGTGATTTTTTTTTTCATTCCACTTAAATCCCCTATCACATTCACAAATTTCTAATATTCTATTTACTAAATTCGACACATTTTGTCATTACATCCCAATTGAAAATCACTTGGGAGGAGCAGAGCGCATTTGGATTAAAAAATTGATTCAAAATACTCTCAATAATTTAAGTCCATTTGTTTTTTTGGATATTTTTGTGTTTTGAATTATACACGTACACCGACTCTTTTTTTCCTTAATTTTTTTTCTACGTTCATATATACGTGTGTGTACCGTGAGACTAATATTCGTTAGTGATAATAAGATTGTTCATATCCACATGTTTGTCTTGAATTTTTAACATTGCTAAAATCCCTCTGAATTATAATTATATTTGAAGATATTTATTCATTATTAATTTTAATTGTAATATAATTTATATCTTAAAAATGATTATTCATTATGAGTTTAATTATATAAAAATAAACATTTATCCTATGTAACACACAAACTAAAATACTATTTTTTTAATCTGATAAAAGTAAAAAATAAAATTAGATTTTTATAATTGAAAGTAAAAATACAAACAAAAAAATTCTTCCCTTTCGAGTTCTCTCAATTTCGTTTATCTTTCCATAATAAACCGAATAAACTGTCTCATAAAGGAGTTAATGCCGTATTCTAGTTTCCCCTTGGATAACTTCAATCCTTCTGAAAATGATTAATTAGAGGAGCTTTAGAGCATTTCAGTTCATAGAATTCACTACTACAAAAGAGTCATTTAACAGCATAAAATAAACAACACTTTTTGGTTAAAAATGTTGTTAGCACTATAAGAGTGTTGTTGTAATATGGATGTCAAACAACAATTGCTCAAACAAGTGCTATCCCAATTTTAAGAAAATTATATTTAACAACACTTCAACACAAACACGTTGTCATATCATTGGCTGTTAAACAGCATTTTCTAAAACAAGTGCTGTCCAAATTTTAAGAAAATATATTTAGCGGTGTTTCAATATAAACCTGCTGTCGTATCAATGGGTGTTAATTTCTTTTTATTAGATTATTAGATGGGTGTTAACACTACAAAAAAGCTGCTCATACCTATACACATTTAATGTGACACTTATAATCATAGTTACGTAAAATTTGTATCTATTTTTATTCATTTGAATTGAAGTACCATTACTAAAAAAAGACATTTTTTACGACGCATGAACCATCTTAGAATGTATCATAGTGACATTACTATAATTAACGCCAAGAGAACGATGTTTTTTACTCACCGTCTTTGTAGGGGTAGAGACGCAATGATAATTTTGTAAATTGTACGTGTACAAAGGCAGTTTAGTCTAGAGAACCATCGTGGTTAGCATTGATATACTCATGCTTAGTACGACTCTTCATCACTTGCGTAGGTGTAGCTAGCCCTGACTAATGACTCACCCTACGGTCGAACCCGTTAGTGACATCGTTGCTCTTTCCATGGCACTCCGTCAATAGTGTCTCCCATGTCGGGCCACCGTCGTGCCCAGACCGTACGCTTTGTCGCTGTCAGCTTTGTCGTGTTTGAAGCTTTTTGGTGTTCGAAGGTAAGGTGTGCCCTGACAATGTGCAACCTTGAATAGGCATTGTGAATTCACTTACCATTCTTGTTAAGGGAGGAGAAGGATTATTGTAACTAGATTCGATTATGTAATTAATGGATTATTTTATATGTTATAGAGTTAGAATTTGCATTGCTATTCTATGTAGGGGCATTGATGTGATTTGTGTTGTATATCCAACTTATGATCGAAACAGGTGCTTGATATGCAAACGTATGAGGCACGATAAAGAGAGTATGCTTTGAAGGGTCATCGACATTTCTAATTGTAGACCTTGAATGGCAGTGAGGTATGAGTTTAACCTGTATTTGTGTACTTGAGTAGAAACAACTTGATTTGTTTATTTTTTTTTTTGCCAAGTAAAATAATTTAATAAGTTGGCTAAAAACTTGGTTGTGAAGTGTATCTTGTTAGCAATATAATTGTGTTGGTAATTTGCTGTTAGTGGCAACTTAAATGGAATATTCTGGTTTACTTCTGCCAAAACTTATGGGAAGTGGATGCGTAAAGTTCATGAAATGAAATAAGATACTAAAATATGAAATTAAGCATTTCTACTTCTTATTCCACTTTTCTTCAATTTCATTATTTTTACCTTTTCTCTTTCCTTTTTCATTTGTTTACTGGTTCCTATAGACGAAGTCAATTATTGTATTGTAGGCTCAAGTACTTATTACATAGCAAGTCCAAGGTTAGGGAGCCCATCTCCAACCTATTTAGTGCTCCAAGTGGTTCATTATTTGGTTGAAGATTGTTGGATGACGCTGAATTGAATGGAAGCTTGAGGTGGTGAGATTGCAATTAAAGGTTAGAGTGTATATCTTAGAGTGAGAGCAACATTGCCATTTATAGGCATAGATTGTAGGAGTATTCAATTCAAGATGGATACCTATTTGAGTTGAATAGTTTCTTAAGCATAGATTAGGTTCTGACATAAGAATTGAGGAACTTTTGGATTATTGTGCCTTCTGAGTAGGATCGACAACTAGGGAGTATCTCAATCCTTTGTTATAAGTATCTTGTTACTAATGAAGCTCCTATGTTCCTCAAATAATAATATGCCTTTTGAGACACAATGAGCTAAAATCTAACTCAACAACTTCTTTACAACTCCATAACTTTGTCTATAAAATAGATAATTAAGATAGTTATTTTTCTAAACAGATATATTAAATGAAATGAACCATATCCCAAATTACCATTCTACTTAGTACTCACCACATCAATGGAGTTTAAGTTTAGTAAGGTTTTCATAATATCAACAACTATTGTTGAATATTTGATGAGCTTCCTCATGATTTTGTAGATGCTTTTAGCATAAGCTCTAAGTTCTTGTTGAGCAACTGAAACATTGATAGTTTCCAATTTAGTATTGCTTTGTATAGAACTCATAGATAATGTGTACAACTATTATAAATAAACCTACTTAGATCATTTATGAAATTTTTCAAGGCTAGGGAAACCCGGATCTTTTCCTCCAAGTTGTTGGATGACTGTAGGACATTTATAAGTTCATGAAGTAAGGATTTGCAAGCAACATCCTTTATGTCAGTATCAGGAAAAGTAGAGAGCATGTGTGTGAGCCATATGACAAGAACAAGGCAAGATTTTTCCATCTTTAAGGAATTAATCCTTAGGCATTCTTCCAAAGCTTGAAATATTGAACCATTTTCATGATGGCAAAGTACAAAAGCTACCCTTTTCTGCCAAGTGTTCATAACATTTTTTTCATCCTTGTACATAACAAAAAATGGTGTTAGTAAGGAGAGAAATCAATTATCAACTAAACCCAAACATTAACCAAAAATCCACATAGCCCCAAACCATTGTTTCCATTGAATCATTACCATACTGCCCCAACCACTTGGCCTTAATTAAAGCATTGTAAGGTTGATCAAATCCTACAATCTTGAGTAGCCAAACTTTAGTATATGACTTTCCTGACAAAGTTACATGTCCAATAAGAAATAGTAAAGCATCCAAAGCCTTCATTTGAGTATTTGAGAAATCCTTTTGCCAAAGTGCTTCTATTAGTGTCTCTACAGCTTCTTCCCTGTAAATACTCATCTTTCGTGGCTCAACCTGAAGCTTTGACAAGAACAAAATTATAGTAAGGAAATGGGAGAACATAAATTACATTTTAGTAACTAGAAATTGGTCTCAAAAGGCTAACCAGAAGAACACTAGCAACAAGTTGATGCTCCATTGGAGCCATATGAAGATATACAAGAAATGTATGCATCATACTAAATGCTCCTTCATCCTTGATTGTCTGTAATATCTGGTTGCAGACTGTCCTTCTGTAATGCCATAAAAATAATAATAATTAATACTAGAATTGGTGATGGAAGAGGAATAACACTGCACAAAATAGTTTAATATAACAAAGACAAACTACTGTAAATTAGAATATGGGGAGTGTTTATGAGGAAAACATTTAGGTATATCTTTGTTGAATACTATGAAAAATTTGTGCCTTTCCCACCTTCTGAGTTAATATTGGTAAAAAAAAATGCTATTATTGTTGCTCTAGTCTCTCTAGTTTTAAAAAAAAATTGAAGATAAAAACAATCGCAGATCAATGAATATTTTATTTGAGAGTAAATAATTTAAGAGAAAAGAAGTTTTGGCTTGTGATAAGCAAGTTGCTAGCTTACCTATTCAATTGAACCAATTCTAATAGAAACTCCACATAGATGCCTCTCACATTATCATTTCCACCGTGAAATAATTCAAGAACAGGAGACAATTCAATTATGTCTGCTATCAAGCTCTTGGAACCTTTTTCAGGTTGCATACAACACAAAAGTATGGAAACAACTAACCTCCTTCCCTTCATCCTCTCCAAATACTTCGCTAAGGCTGGAATTCCATTTTGAGAAATAACACTCAAAGCATTAAGGGACTTGCTATATTCATCCCCTCTTATTAAAATTTGCTCAAGAATTTCTCTGTCTACATCTTTGGGGTCTATAGCTAACTGAAAATCATTTGACCCCTTGTTTGTGTTCTGAATCACTTGCACAAGAGATGGTGTAAGTTCATGTGCTGAAAGCTGAGCAAAAACTGGCCTTAGCTGGTAAATAAGAAGAGCAGCCTCAACCAAGTCGTTCTTAAGTAGAGTAGCCAAGCAATCAAAATCAGAATCTACACTGTTAAGTGTTTCTCCAAGTCTTTCATCTATAAAGATTAGCTCAGAAAGAATATAAATTGATGTTCTTAAAACTTCTTTATTTAGATATTTCCATCAAACCACTTATGATAGTTGGCTTTGATAAATAAGAATCAATCTGAGGATCAGTCTTTGAATCTTTCCATAATCTTGCTATTTCTAATACAACTTCTTCACATTCTTGTAACTTTTATGATGTACAAAGATTGAAATGTAAGGTTTCAAGGAATTCATAATTGTTTCAACTGCAGCTTGAGTTAGCATGCTAGTTGGAGATGCTGTGACAGCAACTCACATAAATATGTTGCTCCTTTGTCTAATATAATTTTTTTTGCTCTTAAGACTTGGTGAACCAATTGTTCTTTGTGTAGTGGAGATCACTGTGAAGTCTTTCGCAGATGGAGAATAGGAAGAACCCCTTGGTGTGTTAGCATTAGAGAATTCTTGTGCTAGTTCAGGATTTTGTTGTTTCCATGATGTTATGAATCTCTTCAAAACATAGTTTGTTTTGGGCAACATATTTATAGATAGAGGTTGTCGCATGATGGGGCATGTTGTGTTTCCGGTTCTGAGCCACTCTTGAATTGCTTTTCTTTCATAGGTTTGGCCTGTTTCAAGGGTGACAGGATCACAAAATATCTAACCTGTGATTGGGCAAACAAAGTCTTTGGGTGGTTTTGATCCAATTGTCAGTTTCTCTAATTTTGGCAGTGAAATGCTACTTTGATTTCCCTTATCACTTTCACAAAGGGAACTGCAAACTCAAACATATTTGAGCAATAGGAGTGAAATTATATTTTTTACTTGCCACAAGCCCAAAGATTAGCATAAGAACTATAAGAGCATCCTAGAGTATATAAAGAAATACTAGAAATGGTGATTACCCGTCATTTAGTCCTAGGCTATTCTCATTGTCATCATTCATACTAAGTGTCTGATTATTGTTTTTCCTCTGAGTATTCTTCGAGGCCTATATTCCAAAGAACCATTACATATTTGAACTTGAGCAATAGGCATTACACTAAGTAATAATAAAATAGTTACGAGTAATAAATAACAAATGGGATTATATAGATCTTATCTGGCATAGCATTACTTCGTTATCAGAGTTTAAAATATGATCTTTGCTCATGTGCAAAGATAGATGATCAGAAATAGTTGAGACCCTCAAATGAGTGGTTTGTAAGTGAAGATACTTGGGTTCTGTTTTACTGTTTGTATCAGGATTTGTAGATGAATGATTTGGTCCAGTTCTTGGGGAATCCAACAAGAGAGAAAAGATATCAGGAGAATGAATTTGATTCTTCTAGTTTGATAGAGGCACCTTGGGCTCGATATCCTCATCCTTGACCATCTTCATCTCTGGCAAGAAAATATTGTTTTTGTTATCTGAATTGATAGAAGCATCATCAAGCTCATAATCTAAATCATCTTCATTCTCATTCTCTTTCATGATACTCTCCTGCATGTGATGATTTATCATAAGGCCTATGCATAATTCTACTCTAAATTGATGTACCTCAAAAGCTATATTATTGACAACAAGCATATAGACATCTTTGTATCGCCTTAGCACCCCATATGGATGATTTCTTGTTGTTGGAATGGCAAGTGTACCGATTCGCACAAGTAGTATAAAACGATAAGACCGAGTATTATATCCTCAGGGAATTTGTTTCACCTAGACCATGTACATTCAATATGTAAACACTTATAAGGATTAAAATAAAGCAAATGTTGAGTTCTGTACTAGAAAATCTAATTGAACATAAACAGAATATCTAAAGCTATAAAAAAGTGAAAACTATCAAATTAAGAGCGTTGGAGAGTGTCCTACTAAATTTCTCTTGATGTATAAAATGTGTTTTTCTCTATTTAACGTTATCTTAGTGTTCTTACAGTGAGAAATTACTCAAACCATGATTCCTCACACGAATGACCCTAACTCTCTTTAGACTTTATTCTTGATCCCTCAACAAACTTGTTCTAAAAGAGTTGCACTAAGCCTACAGTGTAAAATGAACTAGATCACTGCACTCCATTCCTAGACATACAAATTTCTAAGGTTTTAAAGCATTTTCCAATAATAAAAAGCCTAACTACACATATAAATGGGTGATCAAGCCACAAGCATGTAAAATAAACATAGATAGAAGCAATGAACACAAAGAAATAACATTAAATAGATAGTGAGAATATTACATCAAGATTTTTCAGTAGTACTCCCCAACAAAGAGGCTTAGTTTTCCATTATAAGCAAAGCTTCAAAACTACAAGAAAGAAACTATTTTTGGTGAAAGAAATTGGAAGAAAATGATGGAGGATGTCTCCTCCAGCCTCTAAACCCTAACTCTCTCTGTTTTCCTAAACTAAGCTCTCTTTGTTGGTCAAAATTCGTCTCTCCTTTTGAAACTCTACCAACCTTAGTGTTTTAAAGGCTCTTGGACTCTTCAGCTTCCGAAGGCTCGCTTAGCGAGCATGGTTTGCTAAGTGAGAGTTAGTCAATTTCCACTTAGCGAGAGTGGGCGCGTTGAGAGTGAGAAGAGACAACGTCCTCCTTGGGCGGGCTGGCTATGCGCTGGGTGTGTAGATCTCTGGCTTATCCTCTTCTAGGATTTCCCATCTGCTAAGGGAGCTGATGCCTCGCTAAGCGGATGCATCTCGCTGAGCGGATCTACCTCGCTGAGCGAGTCATCAGCTACTTTAACCTTTTCTTCTTTGGCCTGAAACTGAGTTGGATTCAACATTAAGTCACAAAAATGGAGTTTCTACCCTATAAAATCACACAATAATGTAAAATATGTACAATTTTACAAAAAGAACCATAAATTGGAGATAAAGTGCTATTTCCTTGCAATTTTTCAATACCAAACTAACTTATGAATAGCAACTAACAAACTCCCCCAAATTTATAGTTTTGCTTATCCTCAAGCAAAGAATTAATAGTTTACTTGTCCTCAAGTGACAGAAATCAACAGTGGTTAGCCAAAATCGTGTTTGTTTCAAAAGTTTCAATCACATGAAACAGTTGACTGTTGATTTGAAGAATTACCTTAAACACTTGTGCTTATGAGAGAAACAGTGACTGTGAGAAACACTTGTGCTTATGACAGGTATCAAGGAAGGTTAACCAAGCTTAATCCTCACAGTCACTGTTTCTCTCATAAGCACAAGTCTCAACTTTTACATTTCATCTCATTCCATACAATCACAAACACATAAAAATGAATATGAAGGACTTTCTTGCCTTGTAATGAGGTTGGGCTACAAACAATTCATGGTTTTTCTAGGATGCAAAACTTAGGTTCTAGGAGAACATTCATCCTTAGATCACCTTCTTTAATTCCTAGCTTCTATTGATATGCCACAAGCATAAAAGACATTTAGCTCAAGCAACAACACACACAAAGCTTTACTTATTCTTGAAAATTTCATTTTTCTCTCTTATTTTATTTTATTTTAGCAGCTTATGATTACTGCTACTAGATATGGTTTTTTGTGGCTATTGCTTTCTTTCCTGCAATCAAAATCACCCAAACACTCTCCCCCAAATTTGGAACAAATTTGTCTTAAACCATAATGCTCTCCTATAACCTAAGGAAAGGTAGACCGAGATTATAATTTCAATCAGGCTTAAGGTTCAAAGACTCATTCAATAACATTCAAGCTCAAAATGGGTGCAAGGGTTTAATCATTCATGAACAAGGTAAGGCTGTTTGGCTAAGTGGCTAAATCAATCAATCATGGCCTTCATCATTTCCAAATCATGCATTCATTCAATATTCAATGATTCATGCAAAAATCAGTACTTGAAGCTAGTCGTTCTCTCACAATTTAGATTCACACATCTCACCAGGTTATAGCCAATGATTACCTTCACTATTTACCTGTCAAACAAACTAACATTTTCACTCACGCCTCTAATTTCATGTTCTTTCTCTTCTAACTACCGCATAATTATTCAAGGCATGTGATCTAGTGAGGCAAGAAGCAGAGAAGGAAATGGAAGCATAGTGTAAAATAAGCCAATGATTGTAAATAATGTGCGAGGGAGGTTATACAATGATGCAAAGGTAACTGCCTAAGGCAGTTATGTTTTATTTTTGGCAGTTTCGATCTGTTCGCTAAGCGTGAGTCACTTGCTAAGCGAGCACTCAGTGACGTTTGAATTTTCAGGATTTGAACTCATGCGCTTAGAGAGACTGACTCGCTTAGCCCAATTCAAAAATTAGGAAACTCGAGAGGTTTTTGGGCTTAGCGCGCAAGAGCGCGCTTAGCAAGTTATGCAACTCTGATTGGTTTGTAACTTTCACTAAGCGGGACATGGCTCGCTTAGTGGATTAAATGCCTCATGATGTAGTAGTGGGGTCATGCTTAGCGAGATGGTCTCGCTTAGCGCTATTGCCATTCCAGAGAGGGTTTTGTGCTTAGCAGGATGACCCGCTTAGCCCAATTGCCATGAAAGTTCAGGCAGAAGCCTTTTGCGCTTAGCGCACAAGCACGTTTAGCGAGAGACTGTGTCACGCTCAGCGAGCTGACTCACTTAGCCCAATTCCATTAAATGCACAACCCGAGAGGTTTTTGGGCTTAGCGTGATTGTCTCGCTTAGCGAGACCCCAACAACCAATGGATGGGGGTTGGCACGCTTAGCGAGAGATGCTACTCGCTCAATGCATAGAGTATGTCTCACTGAGTGCGTGGGGTGCGCTGAGCGAGTTGGATGACTAAATTTTTTTTTCTTAGTTCTTTCCTCATCCAATGCTTCAGAGAAGCTTTTGGCCAACCCCTCTATCATACAAAACATGCTTAACATCTTACTCTAGCAATCTCAATTAAGTCAAAACCTAGCTACATGCAATGATTAATAGAAAAAAAATGATTGAGAAAATAAAGAAAAAGCTGGGTTGCTTCCCAGTAAGCGCTTATTTAACGTCACTAGCTTGACGTATGTTACCTCTAAAGGTCTTGTAACACCTTAGCTCTGGAAATTTGAGCTGTCTCATTCTCAATCCTCTCCATCTTGGAACAAACATTTTGGTCAATTGAATGTTTCACTACATCAAACAAATTGAAGGTAACCTTCTAGTCATCCACACTCATCTCAAGATTACCCTTGCCCATATCAACCACATAATTGGCTATCAATATGAATGGACGACCTAAAATCAGTGGAATCTCAGCGTCCTCCTCAATATCCATAATTACAAAATCTGTAGGGAAAGTGAATTGACACACTTTGACCAACACATCCTCCATTACACCATATGGCCTCGTGATTGAGCGATCCGCTAACTGTAGTGTCATTCTTGTTGGTAGGATTTCCAGCTCTCCTATCCTTCTGCACATGGATAGGGGCATTAAATTAATGCTAGCCCCTAAATTAATAAGCGTTTTTCCAACTGACACAGCACCAATTGAGCAAGGGATGGTAACACTCCCTGGATCCTTATATTTTGGTGGAAGGAACCTCTGGATGACAGCACTACAATTTCCTTCCACCACAATGTTGTCACTGTGGATATATTTGCCTTTCTTGGTCAGCAGATCTTTGAGAAATTTGGAGTAGAGCGACATCTGTTGCAAGGCTTCTCTAAACGAAATAGTTATCTTCAATTTCTTGAAGATATCAAGGAAACGAGCAAAGTGTTGTTCCTTGTCCTTTTAAGACGGCACCAAATGATATGGTGCTTCCTTTCCTGAACTTGGGACAACCTCCTTCTTCTTTCTTGCCAACTCACTGTTAGTCTTTTTCTCTTCCTCGCCATCTTTGTTTTTATGTTTTTCATTTTTTTCTTCCTTATCTTCATTTATTTTTCTCTCCTCCATCTGATCTCCCTTATTTTCTTTTTCTCCCTCAACTTCTAACTCTTTCTCCTCATTGGTCCTACACTCATTGTCCACAATGGTCTCCCTCTTGCTTGTAGTTATGACAACCTTGCATTCTTCCTTGGGATTTTTCTTAGTATTAGCTCCAAAACCTCCAGAAGAATTCTCAGTTATTTCTTTAGCTAGCTGCCCCACTTGGATCTCTAGGTTCTTGATGGCTGACTTTGTGCTCTTATGATTAGACATTGAAATCTGCATAAACTGAGCCAAAGTTTCTTCCAGCTTGGTGGTCCTCTCGTACAAGTTAGGCCCTTGATTAGGAGGTCTATTGGAAGGTCCTCCTTGATCTTTGTTGAACTGATTCCCTGGGTGTGACCTCCATCCTTGCCCTTGATTTTGATTGAAATTCTCTCCTTGCTGGTAACCTGAAAAACCTCCTGAATGAAATCCTTGCCTGTTTTGATTCCCCATGTAATTTACTTTTTTAGCAGCATCATCTTGGGGTATACAACAGTTAGATTCATGAGCTCCTCCACAAATACTACAACCTCCAACTTGCATAACAACAGAATGAGAGGGCTGAGCCGCTTGTAACTGTGTTGTTAACTTGCTGAGTGTCTCGGTGAGTGATTCAAGCTGCTTAGCTAACAACTTATTTTGTGCCAACAATGCATCTTGTGAAGAGAGTTCTAACAGGCTTCTCTTGGTGGGTACGTGAGTTCTATCACGTAAGATAACATGATCACTAGAAGCCATATTCTCAATGAGTTTCGTTGCTTCTTCGGGAGTCTTCAACTTAATCTTTGTTGAATCAAGTGGCCTCAGAATAATTAAGAAGGGGGGGGGGGTTGAATTAATTATTAATGTGTCTTGACTAGTTAAAAAATTATCCTTCTTAATGTTACTAGATTCAACTAGGCTTTTACTACAAAGTTAAGAAAGTAAAGAACAGAAACAGAAACTTAACCAAAAGTAAAAGTGACAATTAAAAGTACACAGCGGAAATTAAAGAGTGTAGGGAAGAAGAAGACAAACACAAGATTTATACTGGTTCGGCCACAATCCGTGCCTACATCCAGTCCCCAAGAAACCAACGATTCTTGAGATTTCTTTCAACCTTGTAAAATCCTTTACAAGCCAAAGATCCACAAGGGATGTACCCTCCCTTGTTCTCTTTGAATAACCAAATGGATGTATCCTTCACTTAAACTGATCCACAAGAGATGTACCCTCTCTTGTTCTCAATACAACAACCCAAGTAGATGTACCCTCTACTTGTACCACAAAGGATGTACCCTCTAATGTGTTAAGACAAAGAATTCTTAGGCGGTTAGTCCTTTGAATCTTTGTAAGGGGAAACAACAGATATCTCGGGCGGTTAGTCATTTGAAATCTTTTGTTTAAGGGGAAGGGAAGAATCAAAAGAATTCTTAGGCGGTTAGTCCTTTGAATTCTATTGGAAAGAGAGAAGGGAGACACAAAAGAATTCAGGCAGTTAGTCCTTCTATTCTTTTGGCAAAGGGAGAAGTGAATGGAGAAAAAGAATAACACAAGTTTTTGAACAATGAACTTTTCTTGAAAGAGAAAGTATTGAACAAAAACTCTTAGAAAGAAGTTGAGAAATGAATTAGAAATTTCTGTAAAGAACTTGTTGAAAGATGAAGACAAAATGAGTTAGATGTTGGATCAAGTGGCCTCGGAATAATTAAGAAGGGGGGGGTTGAATTAATTATTAATGTACCTTGACTAATTAAAAATCATCCTTCTTAATGTTACTAGATTCAATTAGGCTTTTACTACTAAGTTAAGAAAGTAAAGAATAGAAAAAGATACTTAACCAAAAGTAAAAGCGATAATTAAAGTGCACAGCGGAAATTAAAGAGTGTAGGGAAGAAGAAGACAAACACAAGAATTTATACTGGTTCGGCAATAACCCGTGCCTACATCCTGTCCCCAAGCGACCTGCGGTCCTTGAGATTTCTTTTCAACCTTGTAAAAGCCTTTACAAGCAAAGATCCACAAGGGATGTACCCTCCCTTGTTCTCTTTGAACAACCAAGTGGATGTACCCTCCACTTGAATTGATCCACAAGAGATGTACCCTCTCTTGTTCTCAGTTACAACAACCCAAGTAGATGTACCATCTACTTGTACCACAAAGGATGTACCCTCCAATGTGTTAAGACAAAGTTCTCAGGCGGTTAGTCCTTTGAAATCTTTTGTTTAAGGGAAAGGGAAGAATCAAAAGAATTCTCAAACTGTGTCATTTTGAATTCTTTGAAAAGGGAGAAGGGAGACACAAAAGAATTCAGACGGTTAGTCCTTTGTTCTTTTGGAAAAGGGAGAAAAGAGACACAAAAAGAATTCAGGTGGTTAGTCCTTGTCGAATTCTTTTTGACAAAGGGAGAAGAGAATGAAAAGATATAGCACACTTTTGTTTTCTGTAAAAGAACAAGGTTTGGAAACCAGAAAACTCAGAAAGCTTTTGGCAAAGGAAGAAGAAGAAGAAGAAGTTCAAAAAGATGTTCAAAGAGATTCAAAGGTTGTAAAAGTATATCTTAAAAGTTTTTGAAATGCAAGTCAAGGTCTTGCTTTTATAGACTCTCCATGTCTGGTCAAGAAAAACCATTGGAAGAGTTATAACCTTGAGAAAAACCTGAAAACCATTGGAAGAGTTACATCTCTTGATTTTTATTCAAAACTTGTCACTGGTAATCGATTACCAAAACCATGTAATCGATTACACAAAACATTTTATGAAAAGATGTGACTCTTCACAATTGAATTTGAATTTCAACGTTCAGATACACTGGTAATCGATTACCAATATATTGTAATCGATTACACCATTTAAAAATCAATTGGTACGTTGCAAATTCAGTTAAAAGCTTTTGAAATCAAACTTTGCTACTAGTAATCGATTACAGGAAACTGGTAATCGATTACTAGAGAGTAAAAACTCTAGTAACTTAGAAAATTTTGAGAAAAATTCTTTTGATAAAACAAAATTGTGCTATGTTTGTTTTTTGAAAAATCTTTTCAATACTTCCCTTGTGAAGTCTTCTTGATTTCTTCTCTTTAATCTTGAATTCATCTTCTCTTGAATCGTGAAATCAAACTTCTCTTGATTCTTGAATCTTCTTGATTTCTTCTCATGAAACTTGAAATTAATCTTGATCTTGAACTTGTTGACTCAATCTTGAAATCATTCTTTGGGCTTTTTGTCATCATCTTTGTCATCATCAAAACTACTTGATTCGTCATCATGAAGCTTGCTTCTACATTAGAAAGTTCTATAACAACTTGTTGTTAAATTCATGCCATGGTCACATATTTATAATCATTTGATGACTCAAGTTAAAGTTTGTAACTCTTGGCAATTTCTTTAAAACTAGTCATTTAAAAAAGTTGTGACTTTTGAAATTTTTTTTTAGAAACAAGTCACTTTAAGAATTGTGACTTTTGGAAATTTCTTTTTTGAAATCAATTACTGGTAATCGATTACCATCAAGGAGTAATCGATTACACATCAACAGATGTGACTCTTCATGTTTAAATTTGAAAATCAAAATGTTTAGAAACTCTGGTAATCGATTACAGGTATTGTGTAATCGATTACACAAGTTTAAAATGATTTGAAAATGTGTTATCACTAGTTGTGAATCTTGAAATTTGAAATATAACGTTTTAAAACATTGGTAATCAATTTCATGATTATGGTAATCGATTACAGCTTTGTAAATCAGTTTTGAAAACAATGCTGGCTACTGGTAATCGATTACTACGTTCTGGTAATCGATTACCAGAGAGTAAAACTCTTTGGTAAAAGATTTTGTGAAAAATTCTTGTGCTACTCAATGTTTTGAAAAACTTTTTTTGGTACTTATCTGAATTGAGTCTTCTCTTGATTCTAGAATTTTGAGTCTTGAATCTTGATCTTGACTGTTCTTGAATCTTGATTCTTGAAACTTGATTCTTGAAACTTGATTCTTGAATCTTTGGAATTTGCTTAACTCTTGATTCTTTGGCATCATCAAAATAATCTTGAAAGACATTGCTTCCACAATCTCCCCCTTTTTGATGATGACAATCCTGAAATCAAGAGAATACATACAAGTTTTGTTCTATCGTTCATTCATCTCTTTCTCCCCCTTTCTTTTTGAATTTATGTTTAATTTTAAAGCTTTGAAAATATAATATCTTGATTTCTAAAATACCCATTTTTCTCTCCCCCTTTGGCAACATCAAAAAGGCCAAAGTGCGTAAAATAAAATAATTTAAAACATACAAAGCATACTTTGTAAAATAAACATAAAAGATTCTAAACCATACATACATCAAAACATGAATAAAACCAAATTGAAATACAAACCACTTAGTCATATATCACAACCCATAAATATTCAGTCATACCAAGCAAATATTAAAAGAAATAAAAAGTGTTCAAATGTCATAATAATATAGCCAAATACATGGCTAGAAATCAAAATACTAATAATAATAATGTCTAAACTGATGGTGGTGGAGGTAAATAAAGGCAGTCGTGAATGATGACAACATCTTCTTCAACCTTTGTGATCCTTGAGTCCATTTTGTCGAATCGCGTGTCCACTTGTCGTTCCAAAGCATCAAACCTTTCACCAACATAGGTTTGAAGTCCATCGAACCTTTCAAGAATTCTGTGCATAAGAGATGAAGAGTCATTTCTCTGAGAATGTGGTGATGGAGAGCGGTCTTCGGCGGCCTGTACTGGAGCATCCTTCTTTACCCAAGAGCCATCTCTCTCTTTGCGGTAACCGAAGGAAGAGACTACATTTGCACCTATAGAGAAGGATCTTTTGACTTTGACAAAAGGCTCAGAGTCAAGAGGGACATTAAAATGTTATATAAACAAAGTAATCAAATAGGGATATGGGAGTGGAGCATTTGATCGCATTGCCTTATGCATGCGATATCTCACAAGATGGGCCCAGTCGATTTGACGACCGGTTAAGAAAACCCACATGATCATCAAATCTTCCTTAGATACCTATGCAAGGTTGGAAGATCTAAGGAGTAGGATTCGCACAATCAAGTAGTGCATGATGCGGCATTCGAATGCCAATGAACTGGCAAGAAGCCTTCCGGTCATATCCTCTTGGTTGGTGCAAACCATCCAGCGGGCATCAGACACAGAGAAATCAAACTTCCACTCATCATCAAGTGAACCCTCAAATGGTACACCATCACTTGATAATTGAGTGAGATCAAAGAAAAGGGACTGCTCTATGACCATCTTAATCCCATACACTTCGAAAATCAAGGAATCTTCTTGAATTTCTAAGTTTCAATAAAAAGCTTTAACCAATTCAGGGTAAAAAGGAAGTTTCATGGAGATAAGCTGAATTAAACAAGAATTTTGAAATACTTGAAAGCAATCATATACTTCATCATCAAAGAAAGCTAAGTCTACGAACTTAGGGTTGATAATGGAAAGAGAAGAGAAAAGAGAATTGTACCGGTTACATTGTTCTTCTGAGGAAAACAACGTAGGAGATGATATGGAGGGAGGAATTTGAGATGTCTGCTCCTTGGATGTTCCGTGGCTTCGTGTTCTAGTGACTGCGGATGAAGTCGCAATCCCCTTTCGCTTCTTCGATGGTTCCGCCATTTGAGAGACTTATTTGAAATTTCAATCAGTTGACATGAAAGAGGATGAAAAAAAGATGAATTTTGGGCTTTGTGGGACATGATTTGGTTGAGAATTGAGGGAGAAATGAAGTTTTGAAGATTTAGGGATTTTGGGTTCGAGTTCTGCAGAAATCGCATTCTCACGGTTTCTGAAATTTCGAATTTATAGACATAGACGCTCTGTAATCGATTACAGGAATGTTGTAATCGATTACACTTAGTCTAACTGCTTGTAATCGATTACATGAGAAGGTAATTGATTACCAGACACTTCTTCTAAAAATACAATGAAGACATCAACACTTACCAAGATAAACATAGAAATTGTTAATATATAAAAATAATTTTATATCATATAATGGTTTTGAAAAACATGAGTAATCAATCAAATACTTCTAAACATATCACACAAGTAATCATACAACAATTGAAAGATATAGATCATGGCATCATTAATCATTTTGATTTATGATAAGCTTCATATTTTGAAAAAGGAAGATAACTCAACTTTTTCATATGAGCACAAACTCATTATAGCAATCAAACAAGACAAACAAATAAAATTTTGTTAGTCATCATATAAACAAGTTAAATAAAAGAGAAATTTCAACCAACTTAATTTTAAAAGATAATGGTTTTGATGTTACCTTTTTTCATGATTCAAGTGCTTAGATCTTTAAAGATAGAAGTCAGACTTTTGCTTTTCTTACTTAAACTTCTTGAGAGATGTTCTCATCACTTTCATAGTCCTTGGATAGAAGGTCGATCTCCTTCTTCGAACCATCAGATGAGTCATTGTCATCCCAAGCAATATACGCCTTCTTGGATCTTCTTTCTTTATAACTTTTCTTCTCATTCTTCTCGGGCCATGACTCATTTGAGGGACAGTTTGCTTTTATGTGACCGGGTTGATTACACTTACAGCATTTAAGTGTAGGAGAAACTTCTTGGAATCTCTTCCCATTGTTGAAGTTATGGCTTTTCTCCATTCTTCTATTTTTGACGAATTTATGAAACTTCTTCACAAAGAGTGAGAAGTCCTCTTCATCATCAGATTCTTCTTCTTCTTGCATTGAGGATGAGGCTTTGAGTGCTATGCTTCTTTTCATTTTGTTGGTCTCTTCATTTTGGTTGAGACGTTGAAGTTCCATTTCATGTTCCTGCAATTTGCCAAACAAAGTGGCAAGAGACATAGAGGAAAGATCTTTACTTTTAGAAATTGAAGTTACCTTGGGCTGCCATTCCCTACTTAAGCATCTTAAAACTTTATTAATTAAATCTTCATTAGGGAAGGTTTTTCCTAAGGAGACAAGATGATTGACTATGTGTGTGAATCTTTTCTGCATACTTTGGATGTTCTTATTAGGGTTCATCCTAAATAATTCATATTCATGTGTAAGGGTACTGACTCTAGATCTTTTCACATCAGTGGTGTCTTCATGTGTAAGTTGGAGAGTATCCCACATCTCCTTTGCATTTGAACAGTTTGACACTCTAAAATATTCATTTATTCCTAGGGCAAAAGTGATGATGTTTTTGGCTTTAAGATTATATTGGATTCTTCTTCTATCCTCTTTAGTCCATTTATCTCTAGGTTTTTGTGTTGTTGTGCTAGTGCTTGCATCTGCTATGGTGGGTATGTAAGGTCCTAATTCTATTGCTTCCCAAATGTTTAAATCTATGGCTTCAATAAAGATTTGCATTCGGGTTTTCCAATAGTGGTAACCCTCACCATTAAAGATAGGTGGCCTATGGATGGAGTTTCCTTCAGGAAACAGAGAATTTGCGGAGGCCATGAATCTTGAAGTTGTGAAACTTTTCTCAAGAAACCTGCTCTGATACCACTTGTTGGATCAAGTGTCCTTGGAATAATTATGAAGGGGGGGGTTGAATTAATTATTAATATGTCTTGACTAGTTAAAAAATTATCCTTCTTAATGTTACTAGATTCAACTAGGCTTTTACTACAAAGTTAAGAAAATAAAGAACAGAAACAAAAACTTAACCAAAAGTAAAAGCGGAAATTAAAAGTACACAGTGGAAATTAAAGAGTGTAGAGAAGAAGAAGACAAACACAAGATTTATACTGGTTCGGCCACAATCCGTGCCTACATCCAGTCCCCAAGAAACCAACGGTTCTTGAGATTTCTTTCAACCTTATAAAATCCTTTACAAGCCAAAGATCCACAAGGGATGTACCCTCCCTTGTTCTCTTTGAATAACCAAGTGGATGTACCCTCCACTTGAACTCATCCACAAGAGATGTACCTTATCTTTGTCTCAATACAACAACCCAAGTAGATGTACCCTCTACTTGTACCACAAAGGATGTACCCTCTAGTGTGTTAAGACAAAGAATTCTCAGGCGGTTAGTCCTTTGAATCTTTGTAAGGGGAAACAAAAGATATATCAGAAGGTTAATCCTTTGAAATCTTTTGTTTAAGGGGAAGGGAAGAATCAAAAGAATTCTCAAGCGGTTAGTCCTTTGAATTCTCTTGGAAAGAGATAAGGGAGACATAAAAGAATTCAGGCGGTTAGTCCTTCTATTCTTTTTGCAAAGGGAGAAGTGAATGGAGAAAAAGAATAGCACAAGTTTTTGAACAGTGAACTTTTCTTGAAAGATAAAGTATTGAATAAAAAATCTTAGAAAGAAGTTGAGAAATGAATCAGAAATTTCTGTAAAGAACTTGTTGAAAGATGAAGAGAAAATGAGTTAGAAAGTTCTGTAACAACTTGTTGTTAAATTCATGCCATGGTCACATATTTATAATCATTTGATGACTCAAGTTAAAGTTTGTAACTTTTGGAAATTTCTTTAAAACTAGTCATTTAAAAAAGTTGTGACTTTTGAAAAAATATTTAGAAAAAAGTCACTTTAATAATTGTGACTTTTGGAAATTTATTTTTTGAAATCAGCCACTGGTAATCGATTACCATCACGGTGTAATCAATTACACATCCATAGATATGACTCTTCATGTTTAAATTTGAAAATCAAAACATTTAGAAACTCTGGTAATCGATTACACAAGTTTAAAATGATTTGAAAATGTTTTATCACTAGTTGTGACTCTTGAAATTTGAAATCAAATGTTTTAAAACATTGCTAATCGATTACATGATTATGGTAATCGATTACAACTTTGTAAATCAGTTTTGAAAGCAATGCTGGCTACTGGTAATCGATTACTACATTCTGGTAATCGATTACCAGAGAGTAAAACTCTTTGGTAAAAGATTTTGTGAAAAATTCTTATGCTACTCAATGTTTTGAAAAACCTTTTTTTGGTACTTATCTGAATTGAGTCTTCTCTTGATTCTAGAATCTTGAGTCTTGAATCTTGATCTTGATTCTTGAAACTTGATTCTTGAATCTTGATTCTTGAAACTTGATTCTTGAATCTTTGGAATTTTCTTAACTCTTGATTCTTTGGCATCATCAAAATAATCTTGGAAGGCATTGCTTCCACAATCTTTCCCCCAGCAGAAGCATCTAACAATTGCTAGGACTATGGTCTCAAACCATCAATGAAGATATTCAACTAAATAGGCTCTGTGAATCCATGAGTAGGTGTCTTCCGTAGCAAACCACAAAATCGTTCAAGCGCTTCACTCAAAGACTCATCCGAAAACTGATGGAATGAGGAAATAACTACCTTGCCCTCAGCTGTCTTTGATTTAGGGAAGTATTTCTTCAGAAATTTCTCTACTACTTCTTTCCATGTCTTCAAGTTGTTTTCCTTGAAAGAATGCAACCATCTCTTTGCTTCACCAGCCAAAGAGAATGAAAACAAGCTAATCCTTATTGCATCTTCTGGCACCCTTGCGATCTTCACTGTATTGCAGATTTCTATATAAGTTGCAAGGTGTGCATAAGGGTCTTCATTGGGCTGACCATGAAATAGATTTCCTTGGATCAGCTGGATCAAGGAATGTGGATAGGTAATGTTGTATGCATGGACTTCCGACCGCACAATACTTGTGAAAAATTACGGCATGGAATAGCTGGAGTAGTCCTCAAGAGTAACCCTTTGTGGTTGCTCGTCTGCCATGTTGTGAGCTTCAGATGCACCAACTTCGGATTCCCTCAAGTTTGCTGGAAATGCTGAAGATGATTCGGATGAACAAGTTCTCTTGGAACTTGGTTGTACTGCCCTCTCTTGTAAAGCTTTTCTCCTCCTTTCTGTGTTGTTTCTCCTACAAGTAGCTTCAATCTCCAAATATAGTGGAGCTAAATCCCCTGGTGAAGAATTACCTCGCATACAAGAAGTAACTAAACAGAGCATCAGTTAACCAAATCAAGAAAAAAATTGAATTCTAACTATTCACAAGAAATAATTAAAGAATATAGAATAAATGTTTCAAACTAAATTATACTATCTAAGTGGAAAGAAATTCCCCGGCAACGGCGCCATAAACTTGTTGTTGGAATGACAAGTGTACCGATTCGCATAAGTAGTATAAAACGGTAAGACCGAGTATCGTATCCTCAGGGAATTTGTTTTACCTAGACCATGTACATTCAGTATGTAAACACTTATAAGGATTGAAATAAAACAAATGTTGAGTTCTGTACTAGAAAATCTAATTGAACATAAACATAATATCTTAAGCTATAAAAAGTGAAAACTATCAAGTTAAGAGCATTGGGGAGTGTCCTACTGAATTTCTCTTGATGTATAAAATGTGTTTTTCTCTATTTAACGTTATCCTAGTGTTATTACAGTGAGAAATTACTCAAACCATGATTCCTCACATGAATGAGCCTAACTCTCTTTAGACTTTGTTCTTGATCCCTCAACAAACTTGTTCTAAAAAAGTTGTATTAAGCCTACAATGTAAAATGAACTAGATCACTGCATTCCATTCCTAGACATACAAATTTCTAGCTTGCTCTATCAAGTTCTAAGGTTTTAAAGCATTTTCCAATACTAAAAAGCCTAACTACACATACAAATGGGTGATCAAGCCACAAGCATGTAAAATAAGCATAAATAGAAGCAATGAACACAAAAAAATAACATTAAATAGATAGTGAGAATATTACATCAAGATTGTTCAGTAGTACTCCCCAACAAAGTGGCTTAGCCTTCCATTACAAGTAAAGCTTGAAAACTACAAGAAAGAAACTCTTTTTGGTGAAAGAAATTGGAAGAAGATGATGGAAGATGTCTCCTTTAGCCTCTAAACCCTAACTTTCTCTGGTTTCCTGAACTAAGCTCTCTTTGTTGCCCAAAACTCGTCTCTCCTTTTGAAACTCCGCCAACCTCAGTGTTTTAAAGGCTCTTGGACTCTTCAGCTTCCGAAGGCTCGCTTAGTGAGCCTGAGTTTTCGCTTAGCGAGAGTGGGTGCACTGAGCTCGAGAAGAGACAACGTCCTCACTGGGCGGGCTGGCTGCGCACTGGGCGTGCAGATCTTTGGCTTATCCTCTTCTAGGGTTTCCGATCCGCTAAGTAAGCTGATGCCTCGCTAAGCGGATGCATCTTGCTGAGCGAGTCATCAGCTGCTTTAACCTTCTCTTCGTTGGCCTGAAACTGAGTTGGATTCAACATTAAGTCACAAAAATGAAGTTTCTACCCTATAAATCACACAATAAAGTAAAATATGTACAATTCTACAAAAAGAACCATAAATTAGAGGTAAAGAGCTATTTCCTTGCAATTTTTCAATGCCAAACTAACTAATGAATAACAACTAACATTTCTCCACCTTTGAATGGCTGGAAGTTGAATTATCTCTGTTGAAACTCAGCATCCAGAAAGTACAAGTATTATGAATCTCAAATGATATAAACCAATAAAACAAACCTTTTGGTACTGAGTTGTAGAACACAAACAAAACACAAACACGCATGTGAACACCAATTCAAAGAATTTAAAATTTGTGTATGAACACGCATAAGGCTTTGTTGTTGTTGTTGAACTCTAACCTTAGCAACCCATCTCAAAGCATTCACACCAAAAGAAAACTTGAGATATTTAGATTATTTGAAACACATAAACACATTTAGAGAAACAAATCATTTCACAAATGCAACAAAATATAGTTTGTCTCAAAGCATTCACCTTCTACTGTTGATTATTCTGGGATGCATGTTTATCACATTAAATATTCCACTTGTTTTGCTATTTGCATCATAATTATTCCGAGAATTCAGTTGACACATGTGAATGGTGTCCTCTGGTTCTTTGAGAATGATTTGTTATTGTATCCCTATTATTATTACTTTTATCAGTTGTTTTCTACTTTGGCATTCACATATCTTTATTTTCAGGTCATTGGTGTAAGTGCAAAAGGAAATCGAGGTGTTTCATTAATCATAGTTGAGATACTAATTGTCAGACATAACAGGTGAGTATTATACTATTATTAGCTGCTTTATTTGTGGTTTACTAAAGAAAGGCTATGATAGTAGAGAAGCTTTATTTTTTTTAATAATAATATTGGGAACTATATTTTTACGTGCTTTACATTTTGCTTTCTACCAATTTTCCTATTCTAGTAATAAAAGTAATTACAACTATCGATGTTGTCTTGAATTACATTAGGTAGCTATTCACAAAGCATTGTAGTTGCATTATGTAGTTAGCTGAAAGTAGGTTCAATACTACTACACCTTAACATTTAAGCTCCCATTGTAAATCAATGGTAAACATCACAGGAAGCATATTGTATAAGGGAGACAAACAACAAGACATAAGCTTTAAAATTTGTTGTGCACAATAACTATACTTGCGTACCAAAAACAGCCAAAGTAGTAGCAACACATAGGGCAGTGGATTAGTCCATTTTCATTGCAAGCAGGGCATCGTTGGATACCATAGTCCCCCACCTCACCGTCATATTCTTCTTCTTTATTACCTTCATAGTCAATTTTACAACTTCCATAACAAGTTTCACACGGCTGAAACCTTACATCCCCATATGCTTGACATGGCCCCTCATAATCAACGTCGTCTTCAATCTTTTCACAAGAATTGACCAAGTTCTCAATGTTTCCCCTCATCATTCTCTTGCTCAATTTCCTAAGCTCAACCAACATAGTTCCTCACAACAAACATTGTCGGCAATCCCAACCCTCCCTTACCATATCCATGAGCCAATAACTGTTTTAGCTCCTTGTTGAACCCTGAATGCATTCACACATCACTGTCATCCACCTCCACACCGAACCCCTTTAGAATGTGCCTTATATGGCAACAATCCTTGTAAGTGTTTGTCATGCCACGCAGGGTAGTCAAATACAAAACCACATTGTCCTTCCTAAGTGCTTGTTATAAAGTGGGAAGGAAAGGACGAGGTGGTTTGGTGTTGCAATGCAGCAGCACAACTGATCAGGATGTCAGGTTGAAGATTCAGAATGGTAACAGCGGAAAGCTTAAGCAGCAGTTAGAATATTTGGTTTGTGAATATGGGTGGAAAGTAAGAAGACTATTTGAAAACGCAGATGAGATAAAGAAGGCATCTCTAGTTAAGGCCGAAGCTTTTCATGTTCCTGTCTCTCTTTTCAATGACTTGTTCTTCCAATTCTTTTAGATTCCTTTTCCTTTTTTCTACTTCCAAGATGCAACTTTGCTTAAATAAAATACATATATATAGTACATGAATTAAATTTGACAAATTTAACAGGGCGGCATCTCATCATGCGTATCATTTTTTTACAAAGAGTAAATAATAATGTATATCAAAGGAGTATGAAATAATTATGAATGAATGTGAAAAAAGGCTAGCATAATTATACATATTATAAAACCTTTCAATTCAATGCTTCATTTGTGAGTGGGTCAGCCTTATATTTTGTGATGAGGCACCCATCTCTTAATTAATATGTGAGTCTTGTTGTCTTGATCCAATAGGCGAAAGTGCTTTCGGGGCTTCTTTACAAGCCTAAAAACTCACCTCCTAACAGGTAAATTTGTTCTTTCTTAGTAAGCTTATGAATATTATTGTTATGGAATATGTCAACTTATAATATAAACCTCATTTTTCCTTCCCACTCTATACCATTCTCAATCATTTGTTGAATGAAGAAATAACACCATGACTGATCTGTTGTTTCGTCAATACTGTGCCATTTGCTATCCATGCTATTTTGCTTCTGTTGAGGCCCACCATCAAAATTTGCAATTGCAATTAATTTTCTTAAATCATTGCCATTGTCATTTAAGGGTGGATCAGCATCAACATGCCTATTGACATTGACATGAAAATATAAGCTGTTGAACTGCTTTGGTGATCTAAAAGTCATTTTTGTGGCTTCAAGTCCTTCCATTAGTTTCCACTATTCACTTGAAATTGTTATGTTTCAAATGCTATAGTTGGCTCATGAATGCATACACAGATTGCTTTGACTAATTGAGTGAATGATTCATTGCTTCTCCTTACAAGTAGATATAAACTTCTAAAATATCAAGGTGACTAATGTGAATAATTATTTTATTAGATTAGTAAAGTATGGATTGAAAATGGATGATTACCAAGTGCTTATCAAAAGAATATGAGGATGAATTGGATGAGTTTATTAGGTTTGTTGTTGATCATGCAAAAGACCCAGGGGGAGCTAGTGTGCATGTCTTGAAAGATCATTTAGTGTGTAATGGAATTAATCGAAGTTATACATGTTGGACATGGCACAGTGAGACAAGAGATGAGTTCAATGATTTGGGGAGTAATGAGAGGTATGATACAAATGATGCCAACACAAATACATATGACGACGATTTCCTTGAAGAGATAGCAAAAGTAGTTAAAGAGGATCTTCGAGATTGTCCTGAAATATTTACGAAGTTGGAAAATGATGCAAAGGAACCATTGTATAGTGGTTGTACCAAGTTCATAAGGTTGTCAACATTATTAAAATTGTATAACTTAAAAGTAAGTAATGGATGGTCTAACAAGAGTTTCATAGAATTGCTTAAAGTTCTGAAACTTATGTTGCCTAAAGATAATGAGCTTCCTAGTCGAACATATGAGGCTAAGCAAATGTTGTGTTCTATAGGCATAAGATATGAAAAGATTCATGCTTGTACTAATGATTGTCTCTTATTTCATAATGAATATGCATCGTTGAACTTGTGCCCTAAATGTAAGGCCTTGCAATATAAGAGAAAAGAATAAACTCCAACGAAGGTGGTATGGAATTTTCCCATAATGCCGAGATTTAGGCGTATGTACCGTAGTGCAGAAGATGCAAAACACTTGACGTGACATTCAAATAAAAGGATTCAAGATAGCATGCTTCATCACCCAATAGATTCTCCTCAATGGATTAAATCTAATAAGGATTATCCTGAATTTGGGGAAGAAGCAAGAAACCTAAAAATTGCATTGTCTACTAATAGAATGAACCCACATGGTATTCAAAGTAATTCCCACAACACATGGCCATTGATTTTAGTCATTTATAATCTACCTCCATGGTTATGCATGAAGCACAAGTACATGATGTTGTCTATGTTAATTTCTAGGCCTAAACAACCAGCAAATGATATAGATGAATACTTGGCTCCATTAATTGAAGACCTGAAACAAATGTGGGATACAAGTGTAGAGGTGTACGATGGGTAAAAGAAGGAGAAGTTCACTTTGAGGGCTATGCTATTTGGGACATGATTTTCCAACATATGATAATCTTTCCCGATACAATTTCAAAGGACAATGTGCATGCCCTTTATGTGAGGATAATACATATTGGATGTGATTGGAAAATTGTGCAAAAAATGTCTTCCAAGGACATCATACATTTTTATCCCCGACACATCATTATTGATTGTCGAGGAAAGAATTCAATGGGAATACAAAGGAATATAGAGCTTCTGTGCCATTGACTGGTGATAAGTTGTTTGAAAAGGTTCAAAATTGAAGTGATAATTTTGGTAAGCCATTTGCAGGTGAGCTTGTCACTAGTAGGTGGAAGAAAAAGTTTATTTTCTTTGAATTACCATACCGGAAGTCATTGTATGTCAGACATTTTCTTGATGTGATGCATATTGAAAAAAATGTTTGTGCTAGTGTTATCGGTACATTACTCAATGTTCCTAGAAAGAGTAAATATGGGATACATGCAAGGTTAGACATGGTAAGTAAGGTAATAAGGGAAGAATCGAGACCACTAAAGAAGGGAAAGTGTACGTATCTACCTCCTGCAAATCATACTTTATCTAGAAGAGAAAAAAAGATCTTTTTGTAAGTTTCTTCGTGGAGTTAAAGTTCTAGAGGGGTACTTTTCAAACATTAGAAACCCTCGCATCTATGAAAAACCTCAAGTTAAAAGGTCTAAAGTCTCATGCTTGCCATGTTCTAATGGAACATTTACCGATGGGTATTCATTCCATTTTGTCAAAAAAGGTGAGGGTGACCGTTATAAAACTATGTTTCTTCTTTAGGGTGATTTGTAGTGAAGTAATTGACCCTGGAAAATTGTTGGCAATGCAAAAACAAATTGTTAAGACATTGTGCAAGCTTGAGATGTACTTTCCACCATACTTCTTTGACTTAATGGTTCATTTGACTGCTCACCTAGTTAGAAAGATACAATTGTGTGGGCCAACCTATATGAGATGGATGTACTCGTTTGAATGTTACATGAAGATATTAAAAGGGTATGTAAAAAATTGCAGTCGACCAGAGGTTGTATTGTTGAGTAGTACATAGTTGAAGAAGCTGTTGAATTTTGTATTGAATACCTAGGCAATGTTGATTCCATAGGGCTTTCAAGGTCTCGTCACACAAGAAGAACAAGGTAGACAACAATAACGAGGTTCAAATTGATGATTTAGGGTTCATGCGGGTGGATCTCATTAAGGAGGGATATAAGGATGAGCCTTTTATTCTAGCATCACAAGCTCAACAAGTATCCTACATCACTAATCCTGCTAATGAAAAATGGTCCATTGTGTTGTTAAATAACAAATTAAATGAATTTCATAGACAAGATCATGAATATACCAATATTGAGGATGATCATTTCTTAGGAACATCACAATCACTTGAAATTGATCCAACTATAGATGATGGTTTCTATATGAGAAATGATCATGGTGATGGGATTTGGATCAATCCATCATTTCCTGTCAAGAAAGGAAAAATAAGTCGTAATCCAATGGAAAGAAAAAGATTTAGCTAACTTAGAATTTTTTTTCTCGATATTTAGTATCATGTATAGTGCTATTAATTCATTGTGCTTGTATCTCTTCTCATGAATTAACATTTTACTGTTTTTTTTCTTCTATTTTTTGTTATAGCTAAATGGCATCTAGTGATATTGATGATGTTTCTTATGATGGTGATGCTCCCAATACTGATGAAAATGTTATTAAACATTGGATGACCACTATGGAGAAGGTCATTCATGCAAGAAATAAGGGAATAACATTTAAGGTACTATACTTACAAAAAAAATTATCTTTACTTACATTGATTTCTATTTAATATATTAAATTTCTTATTCTATCATTATTATTAGGTTGGATGGAATGAAAAAGGTCAACCAATTGACCCTAATAGAAATATGTTTGTGAGTTATATTAGTGTCATTTCTCAACAAATAGTGCCAGTTACATCTAATAATTGGAAATTACCAACATTGAAAGTAGTGAAAGAAAATATTTGGAAGGATATACAGGTACTATACATACTTGACATATTTTATGATTCTTATACAAACATACTTGATCAATTAAGATCAATTTTGTAGACAACATTCATTGTTGATAATAGCTGTCAAAGATGGGTTCTTAAAGAAGCAAATAAACTTTGTAGAAATTTTAGAACCTACTTAACAAAGAATAATGTTTATGATGAAAATGGTAGTGTTGATGAGCATCCTCCACAAATGTATCCATTCATATCCAAGGGGCAATGGAAAGCTTTTGTTGCTAAACGCCAATGCATCGAATTTAAGGTAAGGTTAGTCATTTAAATTATAGTATTAATTATCTTAATAATTTGTATTCATATTATTGTTATGTGTCTAAATAGATGCTAGGCTTTCAAAATCAACACAAAGCATTGAATCCTAAGTACCCTTATAGAAAAGCACACATAGGTTATGCACAACTTGAGCAAATGATAGTAAGCTTGCATAAATACAAAGTACAAGATGTTAGATATCTTTTTCAAGCAACTCATTAATTTATCAATGTACAATTGAAGGAGATAGGATCAAAGGACATATCCATATCTCGCCATGATTTATGGAAAAGTGCACGTGTAAATAAGTTATGAGTTGTTGATAATGAAAATGTTAAACAAGTGTGTAAGCAAATTGTAAGTATGATAATATTTTAATTTGGTTCTTTTATTATCTTCTTATGTTAGCATTATTGATATACATCCTTCCCTTTAAATTAATGTGTTAGGAGACCATATCACAAACTACATCACATGAGCAATTACAAGACTTACAAGATAAACTTTCTCAACCCTTAAATGTCCTAGAGTACCCTGGATGTGTTAGACCATTACTTCTCAATCATGTGAAATTTTTGATTAAGTATGTGATAGAGTTAGATGTGCTGCTACCTCTACCTATTGAGGATGCAAGAGTCATGGTAGTAGGTGATGCAATTGGTGCTTTTGTTGCATGGACAACCAACTTTATTGATTTAGTCTCTATGGTATAACTCCTTATGGTATATATACTTTAGATTTTGAATTCATTATTTTCTAAATAAATGTCTCACTTTAATGTTTTTCCATTAAGGTTCCTAAAAAATCTAAAGGCAAAGATTCAAGAAAAGAAAATGAGTCAGATACTACTACAAAGAAACAATAACAAGCAAAGTCAACATTAGGAGCCTACTCTGCAATTGGTGTAAATAATCTTCTTCACTCTAAAAAGACAAATGGGCAACTCGATTCAAGAACAATGTGAAAGATAGTTGCACGCTTCTATCTTGTGATGTTCCTGAAGCAATTATTTTCTTATCAAATTATTGCATTTACAAATAATTGATCAAATATATTGATTTATTATTTAGTGATTTAATTGATGTTTATTTGATAAAATTATTGTTTTAGGGCATCTCATCATGTAGTTTTTATTTATCATCCCCAACACATCATGTAGTTGGAAAAGGAAAGGTCTATAACCGTCTTGCTGATAAAAAATTACACAATAGACCATTACCTCTCAATCATGTGAAAGTTTTGATTAAGTATGTGATTAAGTTAGATGCACTACTACCACTACCTATAAAAGAAGCAGGAGTCATGGTAATAGGTGATGCAATTGGTACTTTTGTTGCATGACCAACCAACCTTATTGATTTAGTCTCTATGGTATGACTCCTTATGGTATATATTAGATTCTTTTATTTAATTTATTTATTTTCTAAATAAATGTTTTGCTGCAATGCTTTTTCATTTAGGTTCCTGGAAAATCTAAAGGCGAAGATTCAAGAAAAACAAATGAATTAGATACAAAGAAACAAGAAATAGCAAAGTTAGAACATCAAGAGTCTTCCCTTGCAGTTGGTGCAAATAATCTCCCTATGTACTGCAAATTTGTTGATATGTATGTTAAAGATAAGCTTCAAGATGGTGCATTATTGAACATAGACATAGAGAGAAACATTTTTGGTATATCATATACATAGTTTATTAGTCAACAAATTATCAATGATCTTATTCTTCATGAATGGTTATATTGTCCTATTATTTGTGTTTATATCTGGTACTTTAAGTAAACAAAGTTTTGCAATTGCTATTCAATTAAACATTGATGTTATTGGTAACATGTTTTTATCTTCATTGAATGTATTTCCATTATTAGTTGGTCCTTACAAGACAAAACACAATGAGATTCTCATACTTATGCCTACATAATACAACTCCAACGAACACCAAGGCAATAAAGTTTATAGTTGATGTACTTATTGAATTTAATCAGTGAGACAAGTTATTATTGTCACCTTACAATATAGGGTAAATAACTTTTTAAAAAATTTATTTACTTTATGAATTTCTAAGAATATATGTTACATAAATTTGCTAACTAATAAGTTTTGTATGGATCATTAGGTGTTGATTGTCATGAATGTCATCTTTTTGATGATATATTATATGGATTCTATGCATGGTGATCTAAAGCATAAATAACACATGAAAGATACATTTGAAAAGTAAGTTAAATGCATTTATTTTCAATATAATAAACATGAGATATATTGAATGTAATGACTCGAATACATTTATTTCATTTTGTTAGAGCTTTGCGCATTTACCAAGCTAGTAAGGAAATTAGGATGCCAAAATCTAGACTAAACAGTAAATAACTTGGATCCTTAACTTTAATCTCTTGCCCTAATCTAGATTAAACAAATTCATTGTCCAAAACAAGGATAATACAACATTCATTTAATCTTTCATTTTGATTTGTATAGTGCGCTTGCCAAACAAATATAATTGATTGTGGTTATTATGTTATGAGATTTATGAAAGAAATCATTTCACAAAATGAAAATATCATCGCACTTATGATATGTAATTTTAGTTGTAATTTATATTTATATCATTCCTAATTTTTACAAATAACTTAATGTTATTTAATTCTAACCTTTATTTACTTTGATGTTTTATTTTGTAGTACTTACCTAACTACAAGTGTGCTACTTACTCTCATGACCAACTAGTTGAAGTCAAGGAAGATTGATGTCGTTATATGATCATATTGGTTTAGCATAGTTTCAACTGTTAAAACTCACGTGTAGTTTGATTTTATTTTTTATATATACTTAAATGTTGAACAATACAACTTACAATTTGTTTTGGTTGATTGCATTAATGTTAAATGTTGAACAATGCAAATTTCATTGTTCACAATTAAGGGAGTGATTTTTAATTAAGTTGTATGTATTAGATTATGAAAATGGTGATGTGTGTATGAATTATTGTTTTGAACTATGCAAAAGAGAAATATAATTTTATTAAATCTTGAAATAAATTGTTATTGCCTTATTGGTGGTTTATTGAAGCATTTTCAAAATTAAATGAACCTATATATTAATATAGGTGAAAACAACAAAACTATAATTAAAAAATAAAAAACATTCGACAGTGCTAGTATAAATAGTACAAGTGCTATTTAAAATCTCAATTAGACAATGTTTCTACTAAACAAGTATCATCTAAGGTTCACATTTGACAATGCTTGTACTAAACAAGTGTTGTCTAGGTGCCCATTTGATAACACTTGTATTAAATAAGTGTTGTCTAAGGTGCCCATTTAATAACACTTGTACTAACCAAGTGTTGTCTAATGTCTAAGTGCTATTTAAAGTCTAATTTACGTGCTAATAAAGGACTCTTTTGTAGTGGTGATTCCTTGCTATTTGTTCAAAAATTGAAAGAGATTTAAGGCTTTTTCTAGTGTAAATATTTTTATTGGGAGATGAAAAATTATGCGATCTCTTATGATTTATACAATAAATATTTTTCTCTTTTCCATATATGAGAGTTCGGATCAACAAAATATCGGAGAGATTTACATCAATGAGTCATGAGTAACCATATAAGTGAACCTGACACCACACTTTAAACCAAAACCTTAAGGCTCGGGTTTATGGGTCTTGCCTTCATTTAAATGATGCTCAATCTTCTCATTCCTACATGATATGGGACTTCACTTCACACTTATATTCCAACAATCTTTCCCTCAAGAGCCAAGACCCATTGCCAGGAAGGGATCCCCAGGCCAAGGATCCTCCGCTGCCTCCATTATACTTGTTAGAGCTGGTCACCAAGTAGCACCATCGACTCTGGTACTAATTGTTGGAAAATCGAATGGGATAAATATTGAGGAGATTTACATCAATGAGTCATGAACAATCATATAAGTGAACCTGACACCACATTTTAACCTAAAATCCTATTTATGGGTTTTGCCTTCACTTAAATGACGCTCAACCTTCTAATTTTTATATGATGTGAGACTTCACCTCACACTTATTCTCCAACATTACTAATGTTAATAATGTACATGACATGAGACCATTAGAGTTAGGTTCTTAGAAAAAAAATAGATGACAAATAAATTTTAAAAATTGCTAGTGATTGAAAGGTGATAACTAGATACTAAAAGTTATAAGTGCATGCTTGATAGAGTGAAATGAAATGAAATGAAAGTGAATTAAGATGAAATTTTTGAATTAAAATAGAGAATAAAAATGTGAGTTTCACTTTATTTTATTATTTATTTCACTCTTTTTTTTTAATCTCTTTTTCACCTCTACCAACCACCAGAGGATAAATGAATTATAAGTGTTTGATTATTAGTTCAAAACATAAAAAAAGAAATAAAAAAATTTAAAAGAAAAAAGGAATCATAATAAAATGAAATAAAATTGATGAATAGTCCCAAAAGCTAGAATTTTATAATTACATAACATAAACATTATAGATTTATAAAATTATATAATATATAAAAATATTTTTCTAAAAAAAGTATAAGTTTGAGTTTCATGTGTCTAAATCTAATGTTTGAAACCTATATTATTTTGCGTGTTATTTTAATTCAAATCAATTCATTTTTTTTTTACTTTGGTCAATTTAGACTCATTTTTAACCCTAGTTTAACATAAAAAATCCCCAAAAAAATAAAATAAATTTATTATTTGTCATTTATCAATGTCTTGTAGCATTACCAAAGCAAGAAAAAAAAAAAGAATGAACAACAAGGGCAGTGCCCAGCCAATGGGTCAGTGTGTCAAACGTGCAAATGAGTGGATGAAAAGAAATAAAAGTAAATGATAAAAACTCTACTTTATATAAAAAAATAAAACAAAATTCAATAAATATTTGTAGAAGAAGAAAAAAATTAATATTAGAAATTAGTGTTTGAAAAACGTTACATGGAGTAACTTGTAAAAAAAACTACACAAATTAATAAAAAAATTATTTACCACACATTACTAATATAATTTAAAAACTTTTCAGTTAACAAATTAAAAGCTAAATAAAAATACTCTTACTAGTACTAGTACGTAGTATATGATAAGAATAGTACTAGTAGTATATGATAAGAATAATCAATTGCCCATTCATCAATCAATTTGCTATCTGCATGCTACCTAATCAATGAAAACTAACTACTAGTACAACACAAATGAAATGGCCATTTATTATACACAATTATTAATAAATGAAAGTTGTTGGAAAGTAATGAACTCCGATTCATCCTTCAACACTCTGCAGTCAGCGCAAATCAGATTGAGGGCTACGTTTTAACTTTGTTTTTTTTTTTTTTCAATGTCGTAAGTCGTAATTTGACATTTTACCACCTTGGATACCTCATTCTCATAAGCATGCACTATTTTTTAGAGCAAAACAAATAATTTTCCTTCGATCTTATGGTAGTGTAAGTTTTTATAATATTATTATAGTAGAAAATGAGATAATAATTGATAGAGAAAAAAAATGAAAAATAATGAATGATAGAGAAATTTTCTCCAAAAAAAATGATAGAGAAATTAATTAATAAGATGAATAAATAATATTATAATAGAAAATGAAATAGTAATTATAATAAAATGATTTTTTATTTATTATTTTCATAACCTTAAACAACGATTAAAAAGAAATAGATTCTATCAAATATCAACAATGGTTGGGACTTGTTGGGCTAATCTAGCTGAACCCATTAAATTTTTAATGCTTGAGATTTTTTTTTTATGTTTGATGTTCAATTGAGATGGGTAAATATGATAGTGATAGAGATTTACATTAATGAGTCATGAGTAACTATATAACTGAACTTGACATCACACTTTAACCTAAAATTAGGTTTATGAGTTTTTTCTGTATTTATATGATGTTCAACATTCTCATTTCTACCCGATGTGAGATTTCACCTTATACTTGTATTCCAAGAATCTCTCCCTCAAGTGCGAGTCTCATCCACATGGTAGTCTTTCCTTCGAGTGAAAGTCATTTTCATCTACTAGTATTTCCATGTTAGAACCCACATGTTCTAAATACTTGTACCGCTACTTCATCCATGAGACACGCTGTCTAGACCCACTATTAAGAGGATTTTTGATACAAGAGATTCCTAAATTAGGGATCCATTGTCGCCATCTTATTTGTCTGAATCGATCACCAAGTTGAATAATCGGCTCTTATACTAATTACGCGTGTGCACACACATAAAATCTTGATTACATGCTGTCAAGAGAGCAGGGACAGATCCAAGAGGCCTTGGCCTCCTTCCTCTCTTAGGATACTTTGTCATATATGGGAGAAAATTCAAATTTAAATTTAAATTAAAAAATATTAATAAAGAAAAATATATAAGAAAAATATATTTTTGAGTTAATATTTGCTTAAAATTTTTCTAATAGTTAATCATATTTCTAATTTTATCTATAAAATTAATAATAAATATTTTTTAAACTTATTATTTATTAAAATTTAAATATTTAAATAATTATGTAAAAAAAATTCCAGTTCCCCTTTGATCCATTCCTGGGTCGGTCCATGCTAGAGAGTAATGTGCTGATGTGGAAAAAAAAAAAAAGAAGAGAGAAAGTAATGTGGTGAAAACGCATTAAACGGAAAATTAAATTGAAATCTTATTCTTACCTGTAATAATATGGTTCTAAGACACCAGAGAATGAGTAGCCCGCTCACTACGCACACAACATTTGAATTTTCATCAGAGTCTTCAGATTAGTAAAAAACGATAATAACAAAATGGAATGCAACAGGCACCTTCTATGATTGTTATTGAGAACAACATAGCAATGAATCACAAAATAATTGATGTCTACCTTTTCATTGACACAAAAAAGGGATTACAATTTTATGAAATTTGAATTTCCTCCTGCAGTTTAATGAATATATGGTAGGTAAATGAAATGCACCGACTTAAAGTTACAGAAAACTTATTAAACAAATTTGATTTACACTCATTACTAGTTTCCTAGAAATTGAAAGAAACCCAAAATATACGAAATCTTAAAAAGACATGGAGCCTGTCCTTTCAAATAACAGAATCCTTGCTTAATTTCTTAGTCTCATGATTTTCCTCGTTTTGATTACCCACGTTTTTCCCGGCCAAAAGTGGTAAGCTATCTTTGTCTTTGACCTGTAAAGAATAAAAGATGAAATGAAAAAAAAATAGTCTTAGTCTATACACTGAGTTATCTAATAACAAATTATTTATTGTGATCTTTTGTAAGTTATTTGAAAAATTATATCGATCATAATTTTTTATTAACATATAGTATTGTGCTTTTAAATTAAATTCTAGCTAAATTGTCATGAAGATTTAGATAGAGGAATGAAAATGCAAGAAACAAAGGTAGAAGAGAATAAGTACCTGAGAGGCCAGTGGGAGATCACTAGCTAACTGTTTCTTTTTGTTCTCCTCAGTGCAGAAATAAGAGTATAAACCCATCCCAAAAACGGCAATTAGTATTCCAAGAATGTTCCTTCCGGTGAAAGGGTCATGCAGTAATGTGTAGCCAAATCCTAGAACAAGGCATGTCTTGAGGTGGCCTAGCACTTGATATGTTACAGGAGATGTTTTGCCTATGACCAGAAATGTGCTGAAGTTCACAGAAACAGCTATCAAGCAAGACAAGATGATGAATGCCTAAATTTTTCCACCAACAACAAAAAGAAAAACAAAAATTATCAGTCATATTTCATAGGATAATTCTAGCAATTATAGAGATGAATGTTATTAACACATTTTTTTTTTGTACATTAATAAATTTTATGGTTGATTAATATTTATTGAAATTTATGAAATAATGCATGACAATGCAGCTTATATATCTGGTTTTAAGATGAAATCTAACATGATATCAAAGTGTGAGGGAGTGTGTGACTAGCGGAAGCGTGGTCCCAAGATCAGAACTTGCTCTGATACTATGTTAGATTTCATTTTACAACCAATTGACATTAAATGAAGTTGTCTAACAGATATATAAAACTGTACTCCAAGAAGTGAAACAGACAATGTGAAATTTGGGTATTTCCCAACAGTTTTGATCAACTTTCACAAAATATACCACCAAGATTTTCAATTTTGTGAAAAAGTTAAAAAAACTTAATTAAATGTCACATGAAAATAATCTTCATGTGGCATATTCCCGAGATTCTCATTTTACAAAAAAGAGTTAATAAAACTCGGTTACGTGTAAGGTGAAAATTAGTTGGAACATTAGTAGTGGTCCTCCTGTTCCTATACTCAGATATGCATATTAAGTATAATATAATACAATGGTGAGGATTGAATATTACCAAGACCACAGGAGAATATTTGTAGGCAAAGACATTTTGCTTGGTGAGCATCTGATCCACAAGAGGGCCTGAAACAAAAAGAATTGCTGCTTGGAATGGAGCAGACTGGTAGAGCAGCTGTGTGGAAGAGACGTTAAGCTTCTTCTGTATTGTGTTGGTCAGCTAAATAGAACACTTAGTTAAGGATCCAAATATATCCAATCTTCCTCAGCTTTAATTAAGATTATTAATGATATCAAGTCTAAGCCATCATAATTAATTGATAACAATAATTACATGCAACAACTGGAAGAGTGAGTACTTAGCAATAACTGAATAAAGGATACGATTTGGCCAACACATGTCGTTATGATTGCCAGAAGGGAAAGAATGGTTCCCACAAAATTGAGCTGAAGGTCTGTGATAGAAGCAATGCCAACTCCCACAAGTAATAGGGATAAAGATAATTTTATTTTCGAGCTGCACGTATTAACACAAGACTTTACATTAGTACATTACCATTGTTTAAATTGAATTATTACAAATATGAAGTCCTTACAATAACTTGTTACCTGAACTGCTTCTTTAAGAAAATAGTTTCTAATAATACAGTGAATGGTATGATCGCAAGTTTTGTCATCTGCAAAATAATCATTCCAAAAGTAAAATTAATTAATACGTGTAGAATGACTCATTTAATTTAGTTTTTTATGCTATTATTATGGTAGTAATATTGTATTGAGGTGAAACCTGGTAGAATCCAATGGAATTAAAGCCAAGACTCAAGTTGAGAAATCCAATGGAAATGCCATTTAGAATACCAAAAAGCATGACCGTTTTCAAGTCAACGGATTTGGACACAAATAGATTCAAGCGTTGAGCCGCATGAAGGGTGCAAAATGTGACCATCAAATGCCAACTAGTAAGCGTTGTGGCTGGTTCAAATGGAATTAAAAAAAAAAACTAAGTTAGATATGCAAATGCTAATAAATTTTACTATTGATCGCCAAAATTATATGATTTTTGAAGAGGGGAAAAAATGATTATCACCGAAAGGGAAGCCAAGATTGCTCATCAAGGCTTTGTTGCAGATGACAATGGAGACAGAAGAAGCCACCGAGAGAAATAGTGCACCAATCACACCCAATTGGAAGTTTGACATCTCTCCCATCTTTTCTGTAGTCAACATATTTTTCAAGTTTCATCAAAGAACCGAATTAGAAGTTTATATCATTAATTTAGTTTTGTGAAACGAAAAAACAATAAAAAATTCACAGAGCCATTTCTTGCATACCCTTTTCTTTAAATATCTATCTATTCAATTTTTATTTTTTGTCTTTATTGTATCAATGTCACCCTCATAATTTTCATTTTCATACAAGTATAGCTTCATCCATCAGTTTATTATCAGGTTTGGGTTTTCTCATGTGACATTTTAGTCCAGAGAAATCTCAACCATTAATTAAAAATAAGAAAAAGAGAATTTAAATAATAAAAAAATCTAACATGAGATTTTGATAGTGGAGATTTTCATAGGAGAGAATCCAAGCTAAAGTTTCAATTGAGATAATCCAATCCCATTTATTATCAGATACTAAAAAGCGTGATAATTTACTAATAAGTAATGTGTTGCTTAGCTTTTACTGTATGGTTGGTGCCAAAAAGAAATTAATCAACACATACCTTATTTAATATTTGATTAAGAGGAATAAATGATATATTAATTTGAGATCGAGCTTGGAGTTATTGCGTAGTAGGAGCCCTGAAAAAGTATCAAACAAGGTAAGGAAAAGAAACCATGATCAACAAACTTGGGACTAAGAACATGAAAATGATCATTATTCATAAACCATATCCATATAGAAACTGGATTGATTGATTTTATCACATACCTTGGGAATGTTGAGATGACTCTGCAAGGTGTAAGGGCTCCTACAACTCCAAAAGATCACCCAAGTTCTCACGTTAAACAAGAGCGTTTATAGGCAGAGAGTTGTATTGTGGAAGTTCAAGGTAGAGAGAAATAATGGTAGGAGAAGAGAGAGTGAGTGATAGTGGATTGGAGGGTGAGCTTGTATGAGAATGAAGCCTTATGTTATGTGGCCTATATATTTTTGATGGGTTGTTGGTGCCTAATTAACGCCGTTAACTTGTTGGGATGGCGGGAGTTTAACGGCCATTTGAAGCAAGATTGTGACTATTGTCAAACACACAAGACATGTTTTGTCACAATCATTTGGATTACCAAAATGCCCCTGTGATGTGCACAAGAGTGTTGTTGTAAGTGCTATCCTATGAGCCATTTTGAATGGGCAGAGCAGCAAATAGCAAAAGATTGGACAGATAAGATGTTCAAATCAGGAGGGTGTTTTGGTCAAAATTTGAATGCTGCATATTCTATTAGGCTATAGCTAATGTCATTACCAAACTCATTTGTCTCACATGGCTTTCATGAAATTGTATGCTAAATGAGTCTTGACTCACAAGTCAGGAAGGTGAGTGAAACCAACATTTCTTTTTAGGCCAGGTCAAGGTATCTGGCATTTTAAGCAACACCCTCCAACCCCATTCCACAGACTTCAACCTCACTCCTAATTACCATACGAGACTTTCAATTTTTTCTTTTGAAGAAAAGTTGTGTCCTTCTAGCTCCTCCATAAAAATTAAAAATAAAAAATAGCTAGTTACTATACTACTAGTATTTCTTTCCCAAATTTCATGCTTGTTTGACATTCCTATAGTGTTAAAAACAGTAAAAATCTACGATACATTTGAAGATGATGTAAAGACTTACTGTAATCCTGTTGGAGTAAAACTTGTCAAAAATATTTCTTGGAAAATACAAGGTAAAATAAATAAATTTTGTTATAAGTTAAAATTAGTCTGTGGAGGAGTTAAAATCAACTTTTAGAAAAGCTAAATAAGAATACTTCTATAAATTAACATATATATCAACTAATTTTAACTTATGAAAGAAACTTAGTTTATTATATTTTTTTATTTACTTATAGGACCTATAAGTGTTTATTAAAAAAGTTATCTAAACAAGATCACAATTATATGGTGTTTTGATTAATTTGTCCGGATTGGCTTATGTGCAATATAGATGTCAGTAAGAAAAATAACTCGTGAAATTGACATTATGCATGTATAGCGTGTATAGTCAGATGTTATTGATGTAATTTTTCACCATTAATTAGAAGATAATATCAATAGTTTCCATATTGCTGATGCGATTCTTTAATTTTTCATTTTTAACCTTATTTTTTATTGATGGAAAAGTTCTTGCATTTCCATGCTGTTGTTGACACTGCAATTTCTATCTGACTATCTCCCCTGACAAGCAAGAAGAATGCTACCAAAGTACTTTTTTTAAGGCATTCTTAATTAAGTCACATTCTGTATTTGTTCGAGTTATATATATATATATATATATATATATATATATATATATATATATATATATATATATATATATATATATATATATATATATATATATATATATTTTCAGTTGTTAAACAAATAAGAAAATGACCTGATAATAAAAAAGTAACTTTAAAAATATATTAAAAAATAATATTTAAATAACATCCCCAGAGAACATGGATTCGGGCAACCAATTGAAAAAGACTGTTCATAAGTCTTCCATGGTCGTTAACTCCTTCATCTTCATGACCTATCTATCGTGTTTAGTCATCCCTTTTCCTCTTTGCTGCTGGTGCTCATAGTTCATCCCTCATTTTCCGTTCTGTCATTCAATCCTAAAGTTTCAATTTTCACTCTTTCCAACACAACTCTACGCCGTGACAACTGTGGTGGTGAAGCTGCCTAGGTGCACATTGGTTTGGTCACTGTTATAGTAAACACTAAACAGTGTTCCCTAGTCAAGGCTATAGGATGTCATGTGGTTCATTTGTTCCCTATATTAAGTGTTTGTTTAGATGTAGTTAAAATTAATTTTTAATGGATTAATTTTGTAAAATTGATTTTGATTAAAATTAATTTTATAGTGATGTTGTTTACTTAAAGTTATAATTAATTTTATGTTGAAATGTTTTTATTATAAAATTAAGTTATAAGTAAATTTATAATTAATTTTGGATCCAAGTTATTTAAAGTTGTTTTAATTCAAAATTAATTATAAACTTAAAATTAATTTAGAATTCTTTTCCAACTTAAAATCAAACATATGAAAATGTATCTAAAATAAATTTTGGATTTAAAATCATTTTCCAAACATAAAATCAAACACATTATACACTTCAATAAATTGAAAAGTCAAAACCCCGTCTTAAAAAGAATAGATTATTATATATCAATTGAATCAATGACTATATTAAATGTGTGTTTATTTAAGGATAAAAAAAGAAAGAAATTAATGTACTACCTTTTTTTACATCTTTTGATGTTTAAAGTTATTACACCGATTAAAAAAATATATAATAAAATTAAAAATTATTATATTTGAACTAAAATGATATTATTTAATACATTCATCTTTGATATTTGCACCAATAATAATGGGTATTAAATAATATTATATTTGAAAACGATACATTAATTAGACTTTCAATTCAAAACATCAAATGTTTTTGAAAAAATAAAACGCTAAAACATTGCTCCTTTGTTCTTTTATAATAGTCTGAATGCACTTTTCCTATTTTGTTCATCCCCACTCCACGTTTCTCTCCTCTCTCTAATTAACTATGGGTAGTGCTATGTTATCTTGTACTTTTAAAATGATAGATAAATAAAAACAAATTTTTGTTAAAAATTTGAAACTTAAAAAGGAACAGAGGGAGTAAAAGATAATTCACAAAAAATAGTTCTAAATTTTTATAATAATTAAGGTTCTAAATTTTTAAAACATTTTTCTTCACATATGCTTGGCCCCATTTTTAAATACTACCTTAATCAATAATCGAAAGTATTTTTTTTGTTTTTACAATGTCTGCATTCCAATTATAATACTTGCAAGTATAAAACTTAAATATTATTGCTTCTTTCAATAATTTCATATAAAATATATTTTTATTGATCTCTTATTTTTTTGTTATCAATTCTTATACAAATTGAACAAAAAAAATGATAAAATTTATTTTCATTTTCATATTTTATAATATATTACGTCAATTTTAATTCAAAGAATTAGATAATTTATATTAATATAAAATTTTATATGTACAACCTATAAGACAAGAAATTTCAATCTAACGGCTGATAAAAAAGTTATTCAATAACATAAAAGTGATTGATTTACATGGCTATAGATTAATTCCTCAAAAATATGGCTCAAAAATTCGCATGGCACCTGAGGGGAGGAAACAATGCAAAACAAATACTACCACCGAGTGTGTACGTAAAACATATACAATAGGTAGATGGATCCACATATCAATCCTTCCCATTACGTTTATGTCCTTCAAGATAAGACTTATCAGCATTGGTTACGCGAAGTTGAAACTGGGCCCATTCACTTTTGCATCTGGCTCGGACCTGAAAGGTTGGTTATTCAAGAAAATTATTTGTTATTCAAGAAAAAAAAAAAAGAAGGTATTGCAGTAGGGGGCAAAATGTCTGATCGAAATATAAGTATTTAACTAATAACTTTTCTTACATTTGCTACTGCACATAAATGCATATGTAGCTCTAATAGAACTTTAAAGAAAAACCAATAGTGTAGTAATCGTGTAAGCAAAAAATCGAGCAAATACAGTACTCGGTAGTATTATTGAACAGAAAGTATGCATACCGAATCCCATGGCATTTTTCCTTTGTCAGACTCTCCCTGAAAATTATGCATACATATCCAAAAAATTATATTTGGAAATTAATAGAACAAAATTTCTTGCAAAAGAAGTAAAGGCTATATGTACTGTCATGGTGAGTAGAAGCAACTATTTCGATCCTGTTACCCCATGATAAACTTTTCGACTCGATAATATATGGTTTGGTCAAACAATAAATATTCATATCCTAGGCAATATAAATATGGAAAAAATATAATCGTTACTCGAGAAGATGTCCTTATGTCTTTTACCTTCATCTTTTCGTCTTACTTTAATAGCTATGAAGCAATTCCTACCTCCACAGCCCGCCACCCTCCCAAAACAGGAATAAAAGAAAGGCCATCATGTGTATATAAAAATTAAAAGCAGAACCAATAAGTGAGAAAAGGCCTATTGTTCTGTCCAACATAAAAAAGTGCAACTCAATGCATGAGGCTCCGACCAAGTGGAGTATTAGGGAGGGGGGGGGGGGAGGAAGATGTAGTCAGCCTTATCCCGCAAACATCGGTTGTTTCCATAATTTGAACTTGGGACTTCCAAGTCACAATCACAATGCAACAACCATACTATATCATCAAGTTTTAAATAAAATAAAACCCTGTCATCTTAGTTTAACCTCCCAACAATATGAACTCCTCGTCATTGAAACCTTGTCCAGAATCAACTTTCTACAATTCACACCACAACTGACTAGGTTGAGGAGGTGGAAAAAAAAGGAAAAAAGAAAATAAAAATATACTCCCAACAAATATATAAAAACACACTCAATTTAAAATGATATCATCAAAGAAAATAAGTGGCCCTAACTATATTGTAAGCTAGTGAGGTCTAACCTGGTTCCCAAGAGAAGGAATTACTTGATGAACAATCCATTGTGAATCAATTACACCAATTTTTTCATGTGCTGGCTGCAAAAAAGAATTCAAATTAAAGCTAAATAAACTAAACCAAATTACGTAGAAGATTTTATTTAAGTAATGAGATCGTACTCCCATATTTACTATTTACTATTTAGCACAAAATATACAGGTTTCACACTCAAGAAAGAAAAAAAGGAGGAAGATTCATCATAAATATGAAAAGGACAAAAATATGGTACTGTGGAAGCCTCTTCGATTAATTCAAGAACAGATAAAACCATGAAATGCATTTCAAGAATTAAAATTGGCCATAATCCTGATAAATTATCTATAATAGTAACTTAAGAAAAAGCACAAGCCAAAATTCATTAATATGAACAGAAACACAAACACAAAGTGCTTACAAAATCAGGACCACTGTGTTGGATAAGTTCAAAAGGCAAAACAAAAAACAAAGATCATTTAATTTTTATTCATATGGCTTCTTATAAGCTTGGCACCTGAAAGCACACATGACCAACTGAAGCATACCCACCTATCAACAATGCTAACAAAAAGGATTCAAACTCTCATTGGTAGGAAGGGATAAAAATAAATAGATAGAATTTACTGACCTCTACACATCTTCTGAGAGCAAAGTCCAATCCCCATCCATGCACTAGATCATTCTACAAATAGATATTTGGAAAGTTCATCAGTATAATTATTAAGATTATATATCATGTAAGAGAAAAATTCACCTGTTCATCCACTACATTACTATAGCCATCATATGCGACAAGGAAAATAAAATATACCTGAATCATGTGCCACACACAACGCCAAGCTTCACGAGAAAAGACAGGTGCCATAATTTCCACAAATCTAAAATAACAAAAGATATAATAAAGTTAACTAAGTAGACAAAGAAAAGAAAATCTAGGTAAATGATATAGCAATACACCAATTCAACTTTGAACCAGGGTGGAAGAGAGAGCATACGCAGCACAAGGAGGCAAATGTGGATCACTACACCAGCCTGGTTTCTCTTCTGTCACCCTATTTGCCAACACATACAAAAATGTGTCAAGACTGAAGTTTGAAGTCATGATATACAAAAGCATCTTATTACATCAATGACTAAAGTTAAGAAAGAAAGGAAGGGCAAAGGAGTACATGTGAACTTCTTTGTCACCCCTTCTTTTTGTCATCTCCCATGTCAATCCATTATTAGGCTCAAGACCAGGTTGAGAGATCTCCAAACCATATTTTTTCACTAAATGAATATACCTGGTGAATAGAATACAGTTAATTAATTAAACTAAAAGTTGCATAAATATCAAATTTGAGCAGACTAGACAGATGAAAATAATACTTGTCTGCATTGAAGTGTTCTACTCCAAGATCTTCATCCCAAATAAAAATATATTCATAAGCTGATACTATATCAGGGTGCAAAAATCTTTTAGCATACCACCTGCACAACATTAAGTACGAGGAAATTGCATAAAAGCAATAAGGTCATCACTCCTAAGAATGATAAGGTCTTTTAAGAATTCCAAAGTTAAATGTGATCACCAAAAAATAGGCTTCCCATGTCCAATACCTATGACTTTCATAAGTTAAATGCAAAAAAATGATTGGAGAAAACTATACCATTTAGTTTGTTTCCTTGCACTAACATGGATTGCATTCCTTGACCACTCAAATTGATCCCATTCACTAGTCCGACCATCATAATGAAAGAGCAAAATTGCAAAATCATCAGAAAACTACAGAACAATTTGATAGTCAGCAATTTTGAAGAAAATAAGAAATGGTAGATATACAAATAAATTCTTATATATGAAGGTAGTCAATCTCAATAACCTTTTTCACTGTAGCATTGATATTATGCCTTTGTTCATAACCAACAGTGAATGTAACTAAATACTTCGGCTTTTTCTTCAGATCCTGCAGCATTCATGGTTTCATTGGAAGATTTGCAAAAAAGACATCAAGGAAATATACGTCTAACATGTCAGCACTATCCACACCAGCTAATCAACATGCATACTCCTGACAGACTAATATCCAATGGTCTCATGCATGAATAAGAGCTGCATAAATACACAATTGAGATAAGTGCACATCTCTAGGAAATATGGACATGTAAAGCGTGTGTAGGGGACATGGTTTTGATTTGCTTCCTATGTCATGTGCAACTTAAATGGAAGAATGAAAGAAACATTGCTACATCTGGCTCTCTGTTTTCCCATGCCACACCCACCATCACAAAAATAGACAACACATGCAAATGAGAGAGAGAGAGGCACTTTGGGGTTTGTTTAAGTCTTGTATTTGTAGTACTATATCATATATGAGACTTAACGGCTACAAGCCACAAATAATTTCTCGCATCATAAATAACTGTTTGTAACATACCTCACTAGGTTCACCCCATAGTCTTCGTAAATAAAAATCTGATTCTGATACAACGATTCCAGGGGGTAGTGATTCAGCTCCACGAGGATTTGATGCAACAAATATCTATCAAAGTAGCAGTTTCAAATCAGACTTTATTTGCTTGTTAAATAGTATGCTGCAAATCTATAGCAAGTATAATTATATAATGATGTCTGAAATTCATAGCCACAATGCATCAAGAACAACACCCAGCAGAAAATAATTCTAGAAAGTAGTTTAATCAATACAAAAAACTTGACAGTCCCTTACGGATGAGACATAGATAAAAGCTCATTCAACTTTAATGTTCATCAAATTGCTTAAGCAATGAATTTTTAATATTTCAGACTACTTCCAAAGTTGATAAGCTCATGATTCATGAACATCAGCACCTAAATCATTGCTCTAAAATCAACTACAAAATGATATTAGTTCACATAATAGATCATTTCATCTAATTATATAAATTGTGCACCACTTTGACAAGTTGCTAAGTTGACAAGCTCATGAATGCCTGCACCTAATCATTGTTTTATAAGCAATATATAAGCTTAGATTAGTTTGAATAAAGGCTTAAGTTCACATTTCCCCCCAAATAAAACAAGCAGATTTTACTTCCTTGCTGGAATTAAAGTTTGTGATAAATTTTCTATCTGGTAAGTTTTATGTCATATCTAAATATGGAGCAAGATCATAAATAATCAACCACAAATAAATGTTAAAATATAAATCAATTAAAATTACAAATATTATTAAATTATATATAAATAGACATTTTAATCTGTAATCCTTAAAATCTGAATAGAATAGGATTTAAAAGGTTCAGTTCATGATTTTTCCAACCCCTACAATTAGCCATGGAGAAAGCTTAGCAGCACAAAATATTTTATATAAGACAAAACCATGGCCAGGAAATGGTAAAAGTATACATAAATCAAACCCAACCTTTCTAAGGAACAGTATCACCAAATATATCAGTGCTAACAACCAAAGGAACCTCCAGCTTTACATTTCTGAGAATATACCCACATTCACATCCATCTAAAGAATAAGCATGGAAATTACCTTTGGTAATCTAATTGACCCTAGGGTTTCAAGATTTTTGGTTCCAGAAGACTCGTCAATAACAGCAGGAGATCTGTTTACTTCAGCTGAAAATCTGTCTATTTCAGATTCAGCTACAGGTACATCAAAAGAATTCCCTACAGGCTACAGATGAAGAAAGTAAGCTAATCTGCAAAATATAACAAGGGAAAAAATTATAAGGATGAAAAACGTGTGACAAAGCATTGAAAAGAATTACCATTGTAAATATTACCTTAGTCAAATGCACAGATGAAATTGAAATACCAATAAAAAATCCAAAGGCAATTCCCATAATAGCTGTGATGATAATCCGGGTACTATCATTTGATCTTTTAAGTGAACTAAAGAAGAGAAAGTAAACTAAATTTAAAATTGGAATATTAAGATATTTAAGATACAAAACAATGGCAGGCATCATTACTCTACAAAATAATTTTTTCTCTTACTTGCGATGCATTATTCCTGTCCAGTTAGTATCGACCACAATCAAGTCAAGATATGTATCACTTGGAATCGCCCCAAAACCTCAGGCAAACACCAACGCAAATATATCATCCTTCAACAACAAAAAATGAGACCAAGCATAAGACACATCACAGAAGTAGAATGGTAGTAGTCAGGTTGAATGTACATTTGCTATTTAAGTATTTATGTGCTATAAATCTATCTGTCTGTCTTTCCATCCAAGTGAAGGCATTCATGTCAATCGAAATTACATTCTCAGAATGAGTGAGTGAGTGTGTGTGTGTGAGAGAGAGAGAGAGAAAAAGAAAGAGAGGATAAAGAATGCAAAGATAATTGTAGATTTTCAGTAACATATTGAAGACATTGATATTGATACCAATCGACAGTATCGAGCATTTATTAAGCCACAAGGATTGTGCTAGTGATTAGGTGTTGTACATGATGCCACAAGTTCAAACCTCATTGTTACTATATCAAAGATAAATGGATCAAGCATTTTCAAGAACAAATAGAAACCTGATGTGGTTTTAGCGTTAATAATACTTCAGTACACACAGTACCGATTAGTAAGCATTTCTATTTTTGAATTCACGCTATCAAATGCGGACTCAAACCGTATCATAACAACCTAAAAGAACAAAACGAAACTGACGTGACATCAAATAACCACCGAAGAGAACAAATGCGCAATTTCAGAATTGCATCGTCGATCTGCGTTACTGAATCTCACGAAACAAAAACGAGTAACATATTTGATATTCATTCACGTCGTACACTACTTTCTTCGTAAAACGATAGCGAAAACACAGAAAGCGAATGCAAGAGCTTCCAGAAACACTACCGCGAAATACAGATTGAACAACTCGTCCATCACGAAGAGCGAAAAAAGAGTTTCATTAAGCTTACAGAATAGATTGTGCAAACGCTAGGGTTGAAGCTCGCCTTCTTCTTCGATTTCGATCGAATCAACAGAGCGCGATCGATTATCTGCTGAGAAGAATCATACAGAAGCAAACAGAGGCATTGCCATTATCAAATGTCAATGATGTTGAGGCTGTGTAGCCTAAACTGAAATTTTCCCTCTGCTTATGCGTGTGACGAAACTACCCCTGCCTTCGTTTTTTCTATTTTCCCCTGTATTATTTCTTAACTGCGTATGAGAGCGTGCCAGGTGGTGGACACGTGTGTGCGACTTCATGAGTTAGGTTTTGACCGGTCAACTCACTCCGTTGGATTGGATTGGAGCCATGCCATCGGATGGTTCAGAAAATTCTTAAGCGTCTGTAGGGTCACCTTTCTTTTTCTTTATTGTTTTTTTTAAATGATCAACATTCCTGTTTTCAATTACATGCATTGAAGTTATTGCCTTTTTTTCTTCCTTTTCACTATGATTTTTTTTTATATATTTTGAATTTTGCAATACCTTATTTATTTTTTATTTTAATTATATTTTATTTAATAATATTTAACTATACATAATTAATTTTTGGATAAAATTTTCTATAAAATGTATTAAAAGAAAATAAGATAAAGCATGAAATAAATTTTATTTATAAAAAAAATTATCTTATGCATAAGTTAACATTAAATTTTCAAAAAATTTGATTTTAGCTTTTTCAAAAAATTAATTTTATAACATTTTATTTGTGTTATTTTCTTTTTGGTTTTACAGAGAAACTTGTCCAAAAAAATAGGTTAATATATAGAAAAATATACAAAAATTAATTAATAAAAAAATATATGATTCATAAATGGTTAATTCCCTGAATCAAAGTGATGCCAACTCCTAATTTTTCAGTTTTTATTTTTTAACACTGGTCTGTTTTTCTGTTGAAAAAAACACTGGTCTATTTTGTGTGTGTGTGTGTGTGTGATGAGAGGATTTAATTTTATATATGATTGATGATATCACAAAATATTTGCTATTTTCTTTAAGCATTTCTGATGTACTACTTCTTAAAATTAAGTTGATAACATATCGTTTTCTCAGCGAATGTGAAGTATGATTGCATTTTTAAGCATCGCCAACCTATCACTTTTTAAGACTGAGGTTCAACCACAAAAGGTGGCACCAGTAACCAGTTTTACTCCAAATCAACCTCACCTTCCATAACTAGAGAACAAAAAGAAAAAAACATTATTGAATCATTGTATTTTTTATTTTTATAATTGAACCATTTTATTTGTAGCTTAGTATTTGTAGTTTGGATATAGTCCATCCATTATATAATATTAAATCCTGTCTTCTTATTATTTTAGTATTTAATACAAATAAACAATACTTCGGCTATTTGAATACACATGGTCAACAAGCTTGCAGTGGAAACCAGCTCAAGCCTTTCAGATTTAAATATTAAGTTAGTTATTTTAACAAAAATTGATCCTCCACCAAATAACTTTCTTCGTCCCTAGTTTAATAGTTTTCACTCTTGCACGAGAGTCGAGAGTTTTTGGCCATATTTAAAAAAAATGTCTTAATAAGTATTTATGAAAAAAAACAAGATAAAATAAGTTAAATTTTTTATGTATAAATAATTTATAAAATCTCTCTCATTTAATTTATCTAAAATTTAATTTTAAAAAATATTTTATTTTATCTTTTTATTTTCTTCTTTTATAAGTTTTTTTTTTTTTGTAAATTATCTAAACAAAATCTCAATATAAATCAATTTGGGTTGCTGAGCACACTTAAGTTTTTTTTTTTTTTTAAAAAAAAAGAATTCTGGCTTTGCCCATTTATGGGCAATAATGCTGACACAGTTCCAGAATGAAAGTTGTAGGGGCATTTTTTCATCACCTCAAAAAATTTCTACTGACATCCTTTCCAGTAAAGAAAGGATAATTCGGAATGCAAAGGATGTCTACAAATTTTTTTTGGAGTGGAAGAAGTTTTAGCCTAATTGTAGTGGTTTTGGAGATATGGGCAATGCTTAGGTTCACTGTCAAATTAGTTTCATTGTCTTAAGGGTCAACCGGAAAACAAATGAGCCAGTATTTTTACTTCTGAAGTTGATAGTTGTAATTTGTTTTTTAAATGTTAAGTATCATGAATAACCTGGGACAAATCAGCAACAAGACAACAAAGTAAAGTGGCCCGTAGGCATAGTAAATAGTGATGGGTGGTTTGTTTTGTTAAAATAAAGACTAAACAATACATGCATTTTTTATTTAGTATAAATTTTACAAAATAAAAAATACATGTATAGTAAAAAAATTATGCATGTGTTTCTTGAGGTTTAAAAAATTATATAATTTTTTCTATTTTAAAAATTTATACAAACTTCTAAAATATTGTTTAAACATTTAATTGTCATGTGCTTTGATAATTCTAATTAGAAAATGCTTGAATATATTTTTCATCTTCACAAATATAAAAATTTTGGATTTTGCCATTGTAAAAAAAATTTGCAAAAAATAAATTTGTTACATTTTGACTCAGAGCTAGGTTCAGATTAATTGTAGAAAGTGTATGTTCTTTTAATTTTTTTTACATTATTTATATATATAATCAATATAGAAAACATTTTAACCTACTTGTAAGCTATTGAAGAAATAAGTGTAAGGTTTTTTTTACTTTTTTATATCAATTATACATATAACTGATATAAAATAATGTTTTATACATTGGTTATACATATAAATGATGTAAAAAAATTGAAAAAAAACTAATATTTTTCTATAACTACATACATGCATATAGGTACCCAAATCTAGTTTTGAGCAAAAAAAGTAATAAATTTAAATTTTAAGAGGATAAAATATAGATAAAAAAAAATTTGTAGTGACCAACGGATTGAGTCTTAAAAGGAAAAAGGAAAAATTCAGGTTGAACAAAGTAGTTAGCCTTCATAGCTAGATTGCAATCAAATGTTTACACTAACAAGGAAATATAAGAGCACAAAGAATCTGGCTCCAGAAAATTGTGGTCACCTAGGATAGTAGTCTCTATGACTTCGAAATTCTAACTAACAACTACCCTCTACACAAACTTCCATCATCATCATCATCTAAATCACCATTGGATTTGACAAAGTGAGGACTAATGTAGCTGTTCACTTTCCCAGCTTAGCTTAGAGACAACTCTTTCATGTTGTGGGAAATATTCCTAAAAGGGTAAACCAAATCTCATCAGTGAAAGAATGAAAGCTAGTTAAAGAAAGAAATATGAAGGAGAAGACTCAACTACTTAAGGCTAAGTAGAAGAAATAAGAGATAACAACAATTACTTACCTCCATCTCTTTGACAAGCTCTTTTGGTGTTGGGGCAGATACAATTATATGGCGAGCAGTGGGGCTGATGAAGCCTTCCTCCACCGCTTTGTCAATAAAAGACAAAAAGGTATTGTAGTATCCATCAACATTCAGCAATCCCACCTTTCAAAACCAACACTTTGGTTTATACATTTGTATGCCATAAAAGTGTAATAGGCACCAATGTTCATAATTATGGTTCTAGGATGCAATGGAAATTTAATTTAGCTTTTTTTTTAAGGGGAAAATAACTTTGGAACATAAAGAGTTTACCGGTTTATCATGGATGCCAAGTTGAGCCCATGTTATCACCTCAAGGAGTTCTTCAAGTGTCCCATAGCCACCTTTATGAATTATGCACATAAAGGGTATATATTACTAGCTATTAGTATTACCATTACAGGCTGTGTTTTTTTTTTTTTGTCATTCATTAGAGACTTCAAAAGATGATTTGTGAATAGGTTTCAAAATTACAAGATAAAGCAAATGCTTGTTACAACATATATAGGGATGTTTGTCATTATATCTGCTTCGGTTACATGTTGTTGAAGGAATTTAATAATTATATTTTGTTTACCTTTTTCTACACATGCATATTTTCCTTTTATTTTCACTAACATGGCCAAAAGAATAATATCGGAAACCTCCCAATAATCTTGTTTAATTTTTTTACAAAAGACTAGAAACTTTTGATTTGGATATGCCATCAGAAATAGATCAGTATGAACTATCCCGTTGTGCTTAAACTCAACAATCATCTGTGTTTTTTTTTTTGGGGGTGGGTGGAGGGGGTGTTCAATAAGAAGAGAGAAAACTGCTCAAATCATGGGTCCCTAGTTCATTGGGCTTTTTTTTCTTATATTGCAGCTAAGTTCCAAAAACACACGCAAAAATTACTTGGGCCTTCTTATATTTTACTTTATGTATTATTTTAAAAGCAACATCCGTAAAACCTATTCACCAAAAAACAAAACATCTAATCTATAAAAGGTCAAATTGCATTTATATCCTCTAATGTGTAACAAAATTTTACCCGATAATCATTTTTTTACCTTACAAATGCCTCCTTTAATTATATAACAAAGTAATACCATATACCATTGCCATTAACATAATCTTTTTCTGTTTTTTATGGAAATTATATGTATTAAATTAAGGTGATCAAAATAATGCCTAAAAAAATATCGAGTGTAATTTCATTAAACTTTGAGAAAGATGCGAGTGTAATTCATATTTTATAAAATGGTAGTCGAAAACCTGAAATAACTTTTTTTATCATACATGTCATTTAAAAACATGGGATAATTCTTGTTACACATGGTGTATACAAGGTTTGGGGCATGCACTAAGTTAGTGCGTACCTGATATTAGATATTTTTAAACGTTAATCTCTTATTGGAAATTTGTCATGTGAGGACTGATGCACAATCGAAGCGATGCATCACGCAAGTTAAAAAAATCTATTGACAATGAATGGATTTTTTCTATACTCCATTTTTTGTAGAAGTTTTATTTTACTTTATTTTATGTAAGGATCCACTGCAATAAGAAAAATAAATTGTATTTTATGAGATTCAAACTTATTTGATTTAATAAATGTTCGTTAACATTTTTTTTTTGCAGAAATAGTCATTTTTAAATTAATAAAATTAAACAACTATTTTCATAGAATAAATTGAATGATTCGTGACCTTGCAAAGTTATTCTAATAATAAAATAAAAAAGTTTATTTTATGCCCAATAAAAATGTTTTCGTATTCCAACACACTATGATTTGGAATTGACTAGTCACATGTACAAATTGGTATCGTGTAACACTATCAAGAAGAAATAATTATCTTTCGTCAAAAAAGAAAAAGAAGTAATCGTACACGGCAACATGTTTAATTTAAGCATAAATTTTTTATTTGAATATAATAGAGACATATATAATAATGGTTAATTTTTAAAAAAAAGTGGATTTAATTTTTATAATTTTCAAATTTATTTTTTTAGTTTCTATAATTAATAAGTAAATTTTTAAAATTAATATTTTAATTTCTTTTTTTGTGTTGAAATTTTTTAACTAGCAAAGTTAAAAAAAATTTAACAGAAATCTTTTGAAAAATTAAAATATAAATATGAGGGACTAAAAACTCCATTCATTAAATTTTATGAACTAAAAAATTTATTTATTAACTATAAAAACTAAAAAAGATAAATTTAAAAATTATAGAGATTAAATGTGTAATTAAATCTTAAAAAAATTAAAGCATGATATTATTTGGTAGAGTATTTTTTATTTTCTATAAGAAATATATAATCTCACTCGAGTGTAGTGTTGTCCACATTAACTCTCATGTAGGTCTAATGGTTTTGTCTTTAAAGAAAGAAGGGTGTTTAAATTTTTTAACTTCAATTCTGGTAAGACGTGAGACACTTTTAGTATACTAGAATAACACCTCCCAATAAAGGTAAAGAGGCTAGAAGCTCTTGCGGTATTGCAGCTCACATGTATGGCTTAGCCTTCCTAGTGTCAATGTTCTAAACTCGCGTCCTTCATATTATTAGGCTTACACATTTAAGGTATTGTGCCTTTTATTTATTTTACTTTCATGCACAATTTTGTCCTTAAAATAATTTAGATGATTTTAAAAAAGTTTTTATAAATTATTCTTAGCCTCAATTCTTATACATGATATTTTTTTAACGGAACAAATTTCTTAATACCCTTGACAAACCATTAATATTGAATCACAGTCACAGGTGCATGATGTTAATTGCAATTGTTAATATAATTAAGATTAAGAAGAAATAATGGTGGAAGCATGCATAAATGTATTGTTGTACGAACCGGGTAAGGCAATGAAGGCATCAGAGCGCTTAGCCATCTCAGCTTTCCTTTGGTGCATGTTTGCTACTGCCTTCACTTCCCCCACTGTTTCTCCAGTGAGCTGCAACCCAAATGATAATAACTCAAACAAAAACAGCTTCATAGTAAAGTAGAAACAGCTTTTGCGCGTGTGAGAGAGAAGAGTGAAAATTGCTACAATACAATATCAATACTACAATACAATACATGCCACGGAATATTAGGAAGCTAGGGAGGGAGAGGGAACGGTGCAATGATAGGTTTTCAATTTATTGACAAACGTTATATAACCTTATATATTGTTAGTTTTCATTATAAAAGAAATAAAAATTACAATTTTTTTTAACCATTCAATTAACCTTATATATTTATATTGCAATGATAAATATTACAGTCTTGTTAGAAGTGGGCTCTATTGGAAATCATGTTACCACCCTTTTTCTCCTCGGGCCAAGAATCCAAATATGTGCAAGAGAAAAGTCATCAACAAAACTCTCTTACTTTCTCAATCATACCAATTTAATTTAAAATGCCACCAGAATCTAAAGTGGCTATATGGAATTAGGAGAGAAGGACAAAATGGTTCAGAAGGGAAGACCCCAGATTGCCAGGTGTATTCATGGATAATAAATAAATAAAATGTGACTTGTTTGTGAGTGAGCTCAATATACTAGTTCCACTCACTTGGAACCGCACATGAATCACAAAAAAGGACAAGTGTGAAGCTCAGATATTGGGATAACAAAAGTATGGTGGAAATTCACTTGGATGCCAAAGGATTGGAACAAGGGCATTTATATTGTGCTAAGATAGGGAAAAACATGTAGATAATTCTGTGTGTCCCCCTGCATATGTGTTTGGTCTTTCTTTTTATTTCCAATGAAATGCTTCCAAAACACCTTAACATTACCTCTCTTGGCATAAGTGTCTTGGGAATAACTCTGCACACAAAAGCAAGACAAAAATTAGTTGACTTCAACAAATTAAATATATACATAACATGAGACCACACGAAGAAGATGCTTACCCAGTTACATGGCGACCACCCTCGTAAACAGCCTGAGAAATCAACCCCATCAAACCAATGCTGCCCCCTCCATATACTAGATCAATATTTCTTGACACCTTTTCAATACCAAACAATATCTGTCAATAACTCCAATTCCGTGAACCTAAGAAAAGTATATGGACAAAAGTACTAAAAAATGGACAAATTCGTGAAAAGGTATAGAAGTTGAAATGAAAACTAGTTTAGAAGATACAAGTTGACTATAATGGACTGTAAAATTCTATTATAGTAGTAAAAAGGTGTAAGCTTAGAAAAATTGAAAATTGAAAACAAACGTTAGAAAACAAAAGTAAGACAAATCAAACAGAGAGGAAAGAAAAATTGACGTAATTCAAAGTCATCAATTGTCCCCAAAGATAAAATAAGAAAAAAGAATCTTAAAGCAGCACAAGAGAAGAAATCCAATTTATGGGAAGAAAAGTTAGATGGCATTAGAAAACAATAGTATTTGTATGAGTGGAATTGGTCCAAAAGGCTGCAGAAGAAATAAGAGAGTGAGGGGGGGGGGCATTACCAATTCTCTTCCAAGCTCAATAGCAGCGTCCTTATAACTAGTTTTGTTCCCTGGACTACTGCCACAGAAGACACAAATCCTCTTGAACTTGGATTGCTTCATCTCTGTTTCTTTCTCCATCTTTCTCTCTCTCTCTCTCTCTTGTTTTTTTTTTCCTCACACACAGGAACAGCTTCTATGTCCCGCACTGAACAAAATGGATTAGCAGTTGATGGTGTAAACGCGCGCCTATGCTATATATATATAACGGCAACACTTGCACACGTCCTCACCCCATCACCGATAATGAAGCTGACTCACACAACTTGTACGTAGAGACTGATCAGGGAGACTTGATCCAATGATGTGTGTGTGTTCTACTTTACCATGGTCCCCTCTACATCACCAAAGAAAGAAAAGAAAAAAAAATATAAAAATTAAAACAATCGGTGGTCGTATGTGAAGATCAAGCGGCTTGTATTAAGTGACTTAAGATTTAAATCTTTATTTTAAATATGAAATAAACTATGGTGTTGAAAGGAAAATACTTGTGTACGTGGGTTCATGATCTCTTACAAATATTAGTCTTTATTTATGACAAAAACTATTTTGTACCAATATTAATTTCAGAAAAAAAGAGTAAAATCATTGAGCTAGCTTGTGCCTTTATTTTATTTACTTATTTTCATAAATAAAAAAGTGTTTTCCGGGACATAGGAATGGATGCCCTACTTTTGTGATTCAAATTTCAATGACTAATGACACCACCAACAAAGCCGTTAAGGACATCCTAGAATTTTCAAATGTCAGTTTCAAGTGAAGCACACATAATTATCCGAGGCCCTTCAATTGAGGCATTGCCGGGCAGTCTAGTACCTTGAGATGTTACTTCTTGTGTATGCTAGACACAGCGTAAATTGACCCAAATATTGGGTATTATTTAACTTTGTCATAAGTCTATTAGATAGATCATATATATATTCTTGTAAATCTTCAACACAGTTTGGAATGCACTGTTTGTGATGAGCTCGTGAAAACCCTTGTCCCGCTCCACCGTTCTTGCCTTCACATTTTCAATTCTGTTGTGACTAACCAAATCATAGGCATCTTCATCTGGGTTGGCTTCTAAATTCTAATCGTGTCCACCCACCAACTCCTATTGTAATCTATCCCTCTCACACAGTTCCTTCTAATTTTGTTAAAACAATCAAGTTATTATTAAGATATCCAAGTCTTGTAGACACACAGTGGTGTCATTTACCAATTGCCAATTACATAGTATGTACATCATATATATGATGCCATAGATTATAATGTGAGATATTAAAGTTCGATAAGTTTTACATGTAAGTTTTCATTCGCATATATGGTGGCCCATCACCCAGATTGTAATGCATGTGCCCTCGGACTCTTTCATTCACTGGACAAACTTGATCCATGACTAGGAAACATGCATTGCTTTTTATCCATCAGAATTATTATGTTAATTAGACAGAGTATAAGCCACTCACCTCCATTTTATTTTCTATCGTAAGTAGGTTAATCTTGCTTGTCCCTATATTTTTCATACTCTCTACTGTGCTGCATTTCATTGCTTTGCTACCAGTAATTAATTATTAATATACAATTAGTTTTTTCTTTCTTTCAAGAGATAATCTTTTTTTAAAGCGAAAACATTTATAAATGTTTATAATATAGTGTAGCTGCCAATAAAGATTAGTTGATCATAAAGATCCGATTCATATTTGACAAGAATATAAGTTGAATCTTGTTAATAAATAATTTATAAATATTTCTATAATTTTTTTTTTAATTTTAAAGTCTATTTTAACTCTTGAACTTAATGAATTATTAGAATTAAACTCACCTAAACTTTTATGTAAAAAAAAAAAACAATAGTACAACTAAATTTTCTAACATAGTTTGTGTGTATATATATTGCTTAAAAAAATTAAACATGTAGAATGGTCTATAAACCATACAAGAAGTATTTTGAATTATTATGTGTGAATTTATACTAAATTATTATTAGAGATTTTAAAAATCAATTTAATTTGTTTTGATTGTTACATCTCCTGCCGTCCAGCATACCCATTTGGTCTGGACAAACATATGCCATCCTTAAGGACACTTTTCACATGCATAAGGTTAACAAATTGCAGGGATCGATGTATTGCCTCAAAATTAATCCCTTGCTTAGTATCCAGACACAAGTTTCTAATAAAAACAGTTTATTAACCCAGTTGGCCTGTAAGATGGACTAATTTAAACTTCAAGTTTGGATGGTTTTGGTGAATTCATCCGTGCAATAATAGATGTTGAGCAGAGGACAAATAGTGAATGTGTACCTCGCTGACACCAATGTAGCTTTAGGATAGGTAAGAACAAGCATGTGCCATTCACTAACAGCCATCCTTTGAGAAGAAAATTATGACAATTGGTCAGAGTCCTATTGGAAAGAAACATCTCCAAGGCCAATAAGAACTCGACGCATATAAAACCATAATCAAATTGGTTTCACCAAATTTGGAAACGTTTAATCTGTCACAGACTCGAGTTTGATGTTAACCTTTCTGTCTCCTTCTCATATTACAACCAGCCAAATTTTTTTGACTATGTTAATCGACTAGTAATAAAGTACGCGTATCCCATATCTTCTCAGATAAGATGTGTGGCATTATGTTGGCAAACAATGCGATTAGCCTACACTTTCTTTATCCTTTGTTGGGGAAAGCATTACATTATGTTTTTATCACGGGGTTGTCATTAATTTAATGCTCTATGTTTTGGAATTAAACTTGACTTTGCATCAAACTTATTTGTAAATAAACCATTATTCTAACCTGAATTGCTGAATTTTATTATATTTAAGTCTAAATTAAGATTTAAGTTATATTTGTTAAATAAAGGTTAAGTATTTTTTAGTCTTTTAAATTTGAGTTTTTTTAAGTCTTTCAAATTTTATTTTTTAAATTCATAAAATATTGTTTCCATTTTTTTTACAAAGTACGAGTCAAATATAAAATAAGAGTTTCATAATTTATGATAACTTTTAACTATTAAAATTTGATTTTCTATTTATATTTTAAAGTACACTTCTAATGATTAAAAAACATCATAATCAAGTTAGTAAAAAAAATTACAAATTTATTAACCACTTTAAAAATTACTTTAATTTTTTTATTGACTTGATTCTACTAGTTTCAAATTACTTTAAAAATTATACTTTAAAATATAAAATAGAAAATCAAATTTTAACGGTAAAAATTTAAAAAATTATGAATATCTTATTTTCTATTTGATTCACTTTGCAAAAATACTAAAAAGAGTATTTTGTGAATTACATGAAATAAAAAGAAAATAATTCATATTTGATGGACTAAAAACACCTTTAAACCTTAAATAAATAGCACCAATTTTTTTAATTTTATTTAATTAAAAAGAGAAATTTCAAATTAATCATTCAAAAAGATTTCAATTTATTAGATAAATTTATTTAAATCAATATAAAATAACAACAATAAAAAATAATAATGATAATCGTTCCGTCTATTAATTCAAAACATCTTCTTTATGAATTTAAGTCCACTAATTATATCCATTAATTCACAAATTTTCTTTGGTGGAGGCAAGCTGTGTTAACACTTCTCTTTGCCCTTTTTGCAGGAGTTTCAATTCCAAGGAGACATCATCTCGTGCATTTGCAAGCAAATGAATCATTGAGTTCCTTCCTCAACTAAATGGTGGGAATCCTACTCAAATAATCATCCACGTACTAGCTAGTTAATAACCCAAATACATCCCCTTTCCATTCTCTTTATTCATTTCATGTTATTTCTCCTCATGCTTTGTAGATTTGTCGGTGCAGATTCATGAAATTGCATCTCTTTATATAGTACATTAGTGTACAAGGTATCCATGCTAGGTCCAAGATTGTTCACGTTTAAGGACACAGAACCTAGTTGGTTAGCTTCTGGGGTTGTGCCACAAATGAATAAAACAGTAATCGCATATAGCATATTCCTAACAATCCCTCTTAATACTTTATACAAAAAAATTGTGTTAAACAGAAAACAAGTAAAATGATAATGCTAGCTTTAGGTAATTACATATTCTGGACAGAAAACTGGAAAATATGATTGCAGAGGTAAATTCAATTAAGTCAGCATTCTGTCATATTCGTAAGAGATTAGTTGCCTTTTTGGATAAGGCACACTTCTTTTTCATCATATCGTTCAAGCAACGCAAGTATTGCTACTGTTTTAGCTAATATTCCATGCATACTACTACCCTTTCCAGAGCATGTGATAGAAAATGGGCTCACTTCATTTGTTAATCAAACAGAACTTGCCTATTTGTAAGGAACTCAAAGGACTGTAGTGATGCAAAAGTATGTCTAACTAAAAACATGTCGAATTTTTACTTTTTTTTATGGTTTTGTATATTAACCACTAATTAATTTTATCGTATTGAGTTAAATTAATTTTAAACTCAAATTCGAAAATAAATATTAGAATTTAATACAATGATTTTTTTTCTTTCTGTTTTTAAGTTTATGATGAGGTTGATTCCAGCCAACATGTTTAATTATATAATTTTTATCTCATAAGTTAGTTTTTATGATTAAATAAGGGTTAGACCTAAATTTGAAGATTTGCATCTAATAAAAAATTATTTATTTGTATTTGCTTAATTATTACTCTAACAACACCTGATAACAGATTCCAAATAGTAAGCCCCACATCAAAGTAAAAAAATAAATACAAAGTCAAAGGTTCTATATCAATGAGAATTATTTGATAATTCAATTAACCAAGTCTAAACTTATAAAGGGGGATCAGATGTGGGCCAAGAAGAGTAGACTCATTGACGAGGAAACGTAGTGGTTGTCAACTTCGTTAATAAACAAATAGTAGTACAGTACTCCGTGAACCACACCGACTTCACATCTGTCCTTCGAGGAATGTGTGTCACATAATTTTCTTTCTTGCTTGCAGGGTCACTTCTCTCTCAATCAACGTCTGAGCAAAGCTTCCAGTAACAAACTTCGCCATTTATTGGTGAATGCTGAATATATATGGTGGGAGAAACAAAGTTGTATGCGTAATTATATAATTAGAGGTGGCTTTGCAACTTTGTCTTCTGATTAATTATATTATATTATAAATAATTAGAGGTGACTTTTGCTGGCTCAGTGGTTCTCCATAGGCCATAGCCCATAGCCCATATTGTTTCCAAATTAAGTAAAAGTTTTCATTTTTGTTTGATAGTGTAATAGAGGGCAACAATTCAGAGAAAAAAATGACAAATTTATAACCATTGATTGAAAAGTTAATCAATTGACATTATAATTAAATACATATATACATATACATAACTACTACGGTTGGTACATTTTGTAAAAAAAAACTAAAATTAACGAGGATCGGCCAAGTGATGAAATAAATTGGAGTAAATGCATGGAATCTTTGTACTTGTACACCAAAAAACATGTGTATTACATGAATTAAAGTTATAATTTATAAATGTTTTATACTATTATGATTTTTAATATACTGTCAAATTTTTTTAATTAAACAATTTTATATTCACCCATGTTTTAAATATGTTTAAATTATATAAATGTGTATTTTTTAAAAAATATTATATTTATAAATATATTCATATTTGCATATAACTTATATATATATATACTACTACAAAAAGCATTTGTTACGACGTTACTTTTATGTTGTTTGATAAAAAATTGACTTAGAAAGAACACACACATATATATTATTTCTCTTTCTTCGTGTGGGACTCCCTAAGAATAATCCCAGGCTTTTCAAACCTTTTCTCCATTCCACCCAAACTCTTGCAAACCCTCACCGAAGAGTCCCAATGGGACAACCAAAGCACCGTTAACAGCAACTACTCCTCCTTCGGCGTTCTCTCTAACCCTAACTCTGTCACCGAGCCTTTTCCTGATCCTCAAGCCTTCGATTCCGACAGTGATCTCGAAGAAGACAATATCTTTTCCTTCATTCACCGAATCGAACAGTTTATTATAACGTAATTAATTTGAAGTTATTGTTATTATTTTGAAATGTGAATAATGTAGTATTCTATTTGGTTGTTGTAGACTTGAAATCAGCCCTAGGAAAGAAGCGAAAGATTGGGAGAAGCGCACCGCCTTAGCCTCTAAGCTAACCCTAGTGGTCCTACCTTACCATAGTAATTTTCATTTCTTTTCTTTAGTTCCACTTTTTAAAATTTTTGGAGTTTATCTAGTCAAATTCATGGTGGTTGTTACTTTTTGAGTTTAACTTAATGTGTTGTTTGCTTTGTTTTTTGAGTAAATTTTGTGGTGACATTCTTGGTTGTTGTGTATGCAAGCATAGATGGACTTGTAGATATGAAGCGCATTTGTGATAGTATCAGCTGCAAGAAGGAAGGGCAAACCAGGAAAGGACAACAAGGTTAGTTAGCAAAAGCTTTAGTATCGACTCATTGGTAATTTGAAAACTTTATTTATTTTGAAGTAGTGTTGGCATAGATGGACTCGTAGATATGAAGCGCATTTGTGATAGTATCAGTTGCAAGAAGGAAGGGCAAACCAGGAAAGGACAACAAGGTTAGTTAGCAAAAGCTTGAGTCACTACTAGAAAAAGGCCTTTCAACGACACCGTTTTTAAGACGGTCCTGAAGAACCCGTCGTTGTTGTCAACACGGTGGCAATTACGTAATTATTTAAGTTTTTATGTGGGGCGTTTCATGTTCAACGACGTTTGTATTTAAGACCGTCGTTGTTGAAGTCATCAAAGACGGTCATCTTGGCTGGACCGTCCTAGAAACAAAAATACAAAGACGGTGTTACGAATCACCGTCGTAGATTTTGGAGTTTATATATTCTCGCGGTAAGCACCAGCGCCCTTGCTTGCCTGAATTACAACTCGAAAAACCTAGCACCTCAACTGCAACCCTCGAAAAACCTAGCACTGCCGTGAAGTCCGTCCTGCTACCAGCCTAACATTTTGGTATCGCCGTGAAGAACTTGTCCCCGTGACCCGCTGCTCCCACCACCGCTACCACGACACAGGCGAAGTCATGGGTTTTTCAGACCTTTCCAGTGTTGGTGAAGGTAAGCATGTCCACTATTTTGAGTTCTGTCTTGGTATTTTTCGTGAAAATCTTGCCATTTTGTGTTTAATTGTTAGTATTTGAATTGTTTGTGGTTGTACCTTAACATAAACCAAAAACCCTCTTTCCCAATTCGTATCCCTTTCCACTCATTGTTCATGTTACGGTAGTAGTGTTTGAAAACAATTAATTATGTGAAACAAGTTACTATAGTATACATGTTTGAACTGCAGGGTGCTATTTGGAACTAAGTAGAAGAAGGTCACACCCTCAAACAAAGTACACAAAGGTGCGTTTGTTCTGAATCTGAAAATTATGGTATCCCTTTGCACTCATTGTTGTTGAACGCTTGCATAACATTAAAATTATGGTATGCAATTCGTAATAATAAAACCAATCTTCATATGTTTTTATGATAATTAAGTACTTCAAAAGCACATTACACTATGGTTGTATTGCTGGATTGGATTCTACTTTTTCTATGGCTGGTCTTGACTGTTCTGTATTGCATTGTATGAGACTCATTGTAGGGGAGAGAATCAATACCCAATTAGGCATTTTTTTAATTCTTTTTGAACTATTTTCATTAGCTGCTGAAATTGACACATCTAGTTCTTCATGGTACCAAAGCATCACCTTATACATAAACCTTGTCCTTATAGAATCATTTTGAAGGGGATGGATTTGGATATGTCAATTAGCAAGAATCTTGTGCATTACACAGGGTTTTTTTTTAGTTTAGCATAAAATAAAGACATATTATATCATGCAACTAAAAACATAACTGAGTCTTGACTCCTAACTAAAACTTGAGCCATCTCTTCTCTTTTTCTCTCACTGCATTAAAAAAGAAAATACAAAATTACTTATTTGCTGTTCAATGTCAAAGAACCCATGGTATTGCATGCACAAATGATGAGGACATGACCAAGAGCAAGGGCAAGGATCCACTTGAAGGACTTGGAGGGCCTATGACAAGGGCTAGAGCAAGGAAAGCCAAGGAAGCTCTTCAACAAGTGTTGTCCATACTATTTGAATACAAGCCCAAGTTTCAAGGAGAAAAGTCCAAGGTTGTGAGTTGTATCATGGCCCAAATGAAGGAGGACTAAATGGCACCACTTTGTCTCAATTTTAGAGTGTTTAGTTTGTCTAAATAATGGCCCAATCCTTGTAAAGTTGGCTGACCAAAAATATGTTTTGGGTTAATCAACTAAAAGGGCTTTAGTAGGTTTAGTTCAAGTTGTAATAAGGGCCCAATTGGCAACCTAGGCATCAGCCTTTTGGGAGACCAAATGGTGACTGACTTGTTGGCTGTTGGGGGTGACTTTTGGTTGCCACAATTTCAGTTACACTCAGCCATTAAGTTTTGTTTTAATTCCCTAGGTTAATGGCATTAAGTTATTTTAATTCTAGGTTAGTGGGTCATTACTAAAATCTGCTGTAAAGCTTCTATATAAGCTGAACCATTTTATCAATAAACACAAGTTGAGTTTTATTCAAAAAATTAGAGTTTATCTCTTTTATCTTAGTGAGAGTGATTCTCCTAAATTCTTGAGTGATTCAAGAACACCCTGGCTGTATCAAAGGACTTTCACAACCTTTGTGAGTTGCCCTCGCCGGAAAGAGTGATTCTTTCCTTCCTTTCATCTTCAACCTTGTTCTTTCAAATCATAATTCCAGAAAATCCACTTCTGCCCAGAATTATCTCGTGGCCATAACTTCCATTTTACGCACTCAAATTAAGTGATTCTTGAGCCTAAATTGAATTTCAAGACGAGACCTTTCTCCTCGTTTTGGAATCACCTCATTTGGAGCCCTGTAGCTTGAGTTTTTGCCATTTCTATATTTCTGTCCAGCCACCACTTAACCTACGTTTTCTCATCTCATTATTCCATTTTATGCCAAGAACCACCTTATTAAGACCCACAAAATTAACCACCTTATTCGTCATCCTTTCCTTAATCAATTTCCGCATTTTCCATCAAGGTTTAATACTAGACGATCCTAAGTTAGCCCTTGTGCCATGAGGGTTCATATCATTTGGTAATCAAAGCTCCAGTTCTAGGATCAACATTTTCTTTGCTGGAAATATTGGGTAACATCCTTCTTTATTCTCTTTGCCATTTATATTACCTTCTTATTCATATATATATATATATATATATATATATATATATATATATATATATATATATATATATATATATATATATATATATATATATATATATATATATATATATATATAGGCTGAACCATTGCAAAAGTTAAGCCTTTTGATCTCTTTGTTATAAAAAAAAAAAGAAGCAGAATTTCGTATAAGCAAAATTAAAAAAAAATAAATAAAATTGGGCTGAATGGTTCATGCTTGAAGAACTTTTAAAAAAATCTCTTTAAGGTAATATATTGGTTGCATGAAGGATTGTTACTTGAATTCCTAAATTCTGAATTTTATTTCCTTCATTTGTGCCTAAAAACATTGTTAGCCTTTTTCTTGGTTAACCTTTTCCTTGTCTCTCTAGCCTTACCTTACACATATTGGTGAATTGTTCTTTGTTGTGGCCATAATCTCTTGAATTGCCTAAGAACTCAAGGGGAATTAGAGTGGTAAAAGGCAAGAGTGTTTCATTAGAGAAAAGCCATAATTGTGTGATACACTTGAGTGGGTGAGGTATTCAAACAACAACTATAATTGTCTTGCTACGTTTGATTTGTTTGTTTGAGATGTCAGGTACTAATCCTAATGATGGAGTGGGGCTTTCGCAATTCCAAATGCAAGCTTTGATGCAACATTTGGAGAGGTTAATGAAACAACGAGATGATGCGCTCCATGAGAGGTTGGATCAAATGGAGAATAGAGATCATAATGAAGAAGAAAGGAGGAGAAGAGGGAATGATGGTATTCCTAGACAAAACCGAATTGATGGTATTAAACTCAACATTCCTCCATTTAAAGGAAAGAATGATCCGGAGGCCTACTTGGAGTGGGAGATGAAAATAGAGCATGTTTTCTCATGCAACAACTATGAGGAGGACCAAAAGGTGAAGCTTGCCGCCACGGAGTTTTCTGACTATGCTCTTGTGTGGTGGAACAAGCTACAAAAGGAGAGAGCAAGAAATCAAGAGCCAATGGTTGATACATGGACGGAGATGAAAAAGATCATGAGGAAGCGGTATGTGCCGGCTAGTTACTCAAGGGACTTGAAATTCAAGCTCCAAAAACTAACCCAAGGCAACAAGGGGGTTGAGGAGTATTTCAAGGAAATGGATGTGCTCATGATTCAAGCAAAGATTGAAGAAGATGAGGAGGTAACTATGGCTCGATTTCTTAATGGTTTGACTAATGATATCCGTGATATTGTTGAGTTGCAGGAGTTTGTTGAAATGGATGATTTGCTTCACAAAGCAATCCAAGTAGAGCAACAATTAAAAAGGAAGGGAGTGGCTAAGAGGAGTTTTACCAACTTTGGTTCTTCTAGTTGGAAAGACAAAGGTAAGAAAGATGGGGCTGCTACTTCTAGTAGTTCCACACCTATCCCATCAAAAACTCGCTCAAAGTACCAAGAGGAACCCTCTAAAAGGAGTAAAGATGTGAAGTTTTTCAAGTGCCAAGGCCTAGGACACTATGCTTATGAGTGCCCTAACAAAAGGTCCATGGTTCTTAGAGATGGAGAATATATAAGTGAATCTGATGTTGAAGAGGAAGAGGAGAGTGAGTACGTAGAGGAAGAGGAGACTCCGGAGGGAGATTTGTTGATGATTAGGCGGTTACTTGGTGGTCAATTGAAGCATGAGGAGGAGAGCCAAAGAGAAAACATCTTTCACACTAGATGTTTAATCAATGGCAAGGTGTGCATGGTGATCATTGATGGAGATAGTTGCACCAATGTGGCTAGTGCTAGATTAGTGTCAAAGCTAAATTTAGCTACTAAACCACATCCTAGGCCATACAAACTTCAATGGCTTAGTAAGGATGGGGAGGTGCAAGTGAGGCAGCAAGTTGAAGTGGACGTTTCCATTGGGAAATACAATGATAAGGTACTTTGTGATGTTGTTCCTATGGAGGCCAGTCACTTACTTTTGGGGAGACCATGACAATTTGATAAAAGAGCCAATCATGACGGTTACACCAACAAGATCTCTTTCATGCACCAAGACAAAAAGATTGTGCTCAAGCCATTGAGTCCACAAGAAGTGTGTGAGGATCAAAAGAAAATGAGAGAAAAACTTCTTCAAGAGAAAAGAGAAAAAGAAAAAGTGAGCAAAACACTTGAGAGTGAGAAAAAGAGGGAAACACTTGAGAGGAAAAAGAGTGAACAAAAGAAGAGTGAAACACTTGAAGTGAGGGAAAGCTATTTAGCCACAAAAAGTAAGGTCAAGAGGTTGTTTCGTGCTAAACAGTCACTATATATCTTGTTTTGCAAAAATCAGATTTTGACCACTAACACTTTTGATGATTTTGAAGTGCCTTCTAGTGTTAAAACTCTTTTGCAGGATTTTCAAGACATGTTTCCACCAAATGTGCCAAGTGGACTACCACCTTTGAGGGGAATTGAGCATCAAATTGATCTCATTCCGGGAGCTTCTTTGCCCAATAGGCCAGCCTATAGAAGTAATCCACAAGAAACCAAAGAGATTCAAAGACAAGTGGATGAACTCATTAGCAAAGGTTGGGTAAGAGATAGTATGGGTCCTTGTGCTGTCCCAATGATTTTGGTCCCTAAAAAGGATGGGACATGGCGCATGTGTTACGATTGTAGAGCCCTTAATAACATCACCATTAAATATAGGCATCCTATACCTAGGCTTGATGATTTGCTTGATGAATTGCATGGTGCATGTTACTTCTCTAAAATCGATTTAAAAAGTGGATACAATCAAATTAGGATTAGAGAAGGGGATGAATGGAAAACTGCTTTTAAAACAAAATATGGTTTGTATGAATGGTTGGTTATGCCTTTTGGCCTAACTAACACTCCTAGCACTTTCATGAGACTAATGAACCATATCTTGAGAGAGTTCATAGGAAAGTTCGTTGTGGTGTACGTTGATGATATTCTTATCTATAGCACTTCACTTGATTTGCATATTGATCATTTAAAATCTGTCTTGACTGTGCTTAGAGAAGAACAATTGTATGCCAATCTTGAAAAATGCATCTTTTGTACTAATCATGTTGTATTTCTTGGTTTTGTTGTGAGTTCAAAAGGAATGCAAGTTGATGAGGAGAAGGTTAGGGCTATTCAAGAATGGCCTACACCTAAGTCCGTGACCGAGGTGAGGAGTTTTCATGGCTTAGCAAGTTTTTATAGACGATTTGTGAAGGATTTTAGCACATTGGCAGCACCTCTCAATGAAGTGCTCAAGAAAAATGTTGGTTTCAAATGGGGAGAGAAACAAGAAGAAGCTTTCAATGTTCTTAAGCAAAAGCTAACTAATGCCCCCATACTTGCGTTGCCAAACTTTCAAAAATCTTTTGAAATTGAGTGTGATGCTTCAAATGTTGGGATTGGGGCTGTGTTGATGCAAGAAGACCATCCAATTGCTTATTTTAGTGAAAAGTTAAGTGGTCCTACCCTTAACTATTCAACTTATGATAAGGAGTTGTATGCCTTAGTACGGGCTTTGAAAACATGGCAACACTACCTTTATCCCAAGGAATTTGTCATTCATAGTGACCATGAGTCCCTCAAATATATCAAGGGGCAAGACAAGCTTAACAAAAGGCATGCGAAGTGGGTGGAATTCCTAGAGCAATTCCCTTATGTTATCAAACATAAAAAGGGAAAAGGTAATATTGTAGCCGATGCTCTTTCTCGGCGTCATGCATTACTTTCTATGCTTGAAACAAAATTGATTGGTCTTGAATGTTTGAAAAGCATGTATGAAAATGATGAAACTTTTGGAGAAATTTTTAAAAATTGTGAAAAATTTTCAGAAAATGGTTTCTTTAGACATGAAGGCTTTCTTTTCAAAGAAAACAAATTGTGTGTGCCTAAATGTTCTACTAGGAATTTGCTTGTTTGTGAAGCACATGAAGGAGGTTTAATGGGGCATTTTGGGGTCCAAAAGACTCTAGAAACATTACAGGAACATTTTTATTGGCCTCATATGAAAAAGGATGTGCAGAAATTTTGTGAACATTGCATTGTATGTAAAAAGGCAAAGTCTAAGGTAAAGCCTCATGGATTGTATACTCCATTGCCAATTCCGGAGTATCCTTGGATTGATTTATCCATGGATTTTGTTTTGGGGCTGCCAAAAACAAGCAATGGTAGAGATTCCATTTTTGTGGTTGTTGATAGGTTTTCTAAAATGGCTCATTTTATTCCATGTAAAAAAGTTGATGATGCTTCCCATGTGGCTGATTTGTTTTTCAAGGAGATTGTGAGACTCCATGGTTTGCCAAGGAGCATTGTTAGTGATAGGTACTCTAAGTTCCTAAGTCATTTTTGGAGGACTTTGTGGAGCAAGTTGGGCACTAAATTGTTATTTTCAACCACTTGTCACCCACAAACCGATGGGCAAACAGAAGTTGTTAATAGAACTTTGGGAACTTTGCTTAGGACAGTTTTAAGGAAGAACTTAAAAACTTGGGAAGCTTGTTTACCCCATGTTGAATTTGCTTACAATAGAGCTGTTCATAGCACCACTAATTGTTCTCCTTTTGAAGTTGTTTATGGTTTTAACCCACTAACTCCTCTTGATCTTTTGCCTATGCCTAATGTTTCTGTTTTTAAGCATAAAAAAGGTCAAGCAAAGGCGGACTATGTGAAGAAGCTTCATGAGAGAGTCAAAGATCAAATTGAGAGGAAAAATAAAAGCTATGCTAAACAAGCCAACAAAGAGAGAAAGAAGGTTGTCTTCGAACCCGGAGATTGGGTTTGGGTGCACATGAGAAAAGAAAGGTTTCCGGAACAAAGGAAATCAAAGCTTCAACCAAGGGGAGATGGACCATTTCAAGTGCTTGAAAGAATCAATGACAATGCTTACAAAGTTGAGCTGCCCGGTGAGTATAATGTTAGTTCCACCTTCAATGTCTCTGATTTATCTCTTTTTGATGCAGATGGAGAATCCGATTTGAGGGCAAATCCTTCTCAAGAGGGAGAGAATGATGAGGACATGACCAAGAGCAAGGGCAAGGATCCACTTGAAGGACTTGGAGGGCCTATGACAAGGGCTAGAGCAAGGAAAGCCAAGGAAGCTCTTCAACAAGTGTTGTCCATACTATTTGAATACAAGCCCAAGTTTCAAGGAGAAAAGTCTAAGGTTGTGAGTTGTATCATGGCCCAAATGGAGGAGGACTAAATGGCACCACTTTGTCTCAATTTTAGAGTGTTTAGTTTGTCTAAATAATGGCCCAATCCTTGTAAAGTTGGCTGACCAAAAATATGTTTTGGGTTAATCAACTAAAAGGGCTTTAGTAGGTTTAGTTCAAGTTGTAATAAGGGCCCAATTGGCAACCTAGGCATCAGCCTTTTGGGAGACCAAATGGTGACTGACTTGTTGGCTTTTGGGGGTGACTTTTGGTTGCCACAATTTCAGTTACACTCAGCCATTAAGTTTTTTTTAATTCCCTAAGTTAATGGCATTAAGTTATTTTAATTCTAGGTTAGTGGGTCATTACTAAAATCTGCTGCAAAGCTTCTATATAAGCTGAACCATTTTATCAATAAACACAAGTTGAGTTTTATTCAGAAAATTAGAGTTTATCTCTTTTATCTTAGTGAGAGTGATTCTCCTAAATTCTTGAGTGATTCAAGAACACCCTGGCTGTATCAAAGGACTTTCACAACCTTTGTGTGTTGCCCTCGCCGGAAAGAATGATTCTTTCCTTCCTTTCATCTTCAATCTTGTTCTTTCAAATCATAATTCCAGAAAATCCACTTCTGCCCAGAATTATCTCGTGGCCATAACTCCCGTTTTACGCACTCAAATTAAGTGATTCTTGAGCCTAAATTGAATTTCAAGACGAGACCTTTCACCTCGTTTTGGAATCACCTCATTTGAAGTCCTGTAGTTTGAGTTTTTGCCATTTCTATATTTCTGTCCAGCCACCACTTAACCTACATTTTCTCATCTCATTATTTTATTTTATGCCAAGAACCACCTTATTAAGATCCACGAAATTAACCACCTTATTCGTCATCTTTTCCTTAATCAATTTCTGCATTTTCCATCAAGGTTTAATCCTAGACGATCCTAAGTCAGCCCTTGTGCCATGAGGGTTCATATCAACAAAGGAGAATCATTGATCAGCAGAGATTACTTATTTGTTGTTCAATGTCAAAAGACCAAGTCTTATGTACTAAATCATGACATTTATATATACACAATCGAGTGAACACAATTAATGGCCATTTCTGGTTAGTAACATTGTCCAGTTGGTTGGCTTGTGTTCACAAGGTTCACACCGAACCTCATTTTAGAAGCTGCTAACAGCCTCTTGAAAGAAGTCATCACTCAATGGTGATGTGCATCTTGCTTCCACTGAATGTTTTCACCACACCCGGACACGGATCTACCCCAAATACACTGTCTGAGATTTTGATGGAGCAGCTCCTTTTCCCTTGGCAAGCCTGCAAAATATAAAAAAGTATATATGAAGAGGGTCAACAACCTAAATCAGGTAAGATCACTTAGAATGGCCACACTAATTTTGCTGTGACAATTCAAAAGCAAATTAAACGCTTTTTGACTATCATTATTTTTATTTAAAACCCCAAGCCTAACCATAGTCCTGCATGGCTCATGCACTTATTAACTCGTAATTAATCCAATGCGTTCACTATTAAGTAACAGCCAATAAGGGTATTATAAAAAGTAATTAACAACCAATAAGGGTATTAGAAAAAGTGGTAACTACCGTTAGGTTCTTTCTTTTCTTTTGCTTTTTAACCTCCGACTGAATGTAACAACCAATTAGTCCTAGAGGCTAATTAAAATTTCCCTTGTCTTTGACAAATCACCATACTATCCATGGGATGCGGAGTTCGATTTTGATAACCTTCACATGCTGATGTGTGGTGACTTGACCTTTATAGGATGCGTCCATTAATATCATTTGGTGTGAAAAACTAATTTACGATCAAAGTGTTAAAATGAGGATTCCTTTAAAAAGAATATTTTTGTTTTGTTATTAGATATAAGTCTTGAAATTAATTATAAGATCACGTGTGTAAGAGTTCGAAATCATTCCCCTTATATGACAGTTTGATTGCGTTGATATTTGATAACCATTATTTATTTTTGACAAAATTATAAATTTAATTTCTTATTTATCGATTTTGATCTCCTATAATTTAATTCACGAATTTGATTATAAAAAATGAAAAAACAAAATTTATAAATTAAATTATGGATTATTTTTTCTTATAAAAATGCTAAAAAAATATAAACAAATTATTAATTTGAGTTATATTCAACTTGATATCTTTAAGATATCAAATTTCAAATTTTATGAATAAAAAATATAATTAAAATAAGAGATAACATTAGTCAGTTTATCCAACGTCCATAGTGATGTGATGCAAAAAGTAATAGGAAAGTAATGATAACCGGGATCTATGCGTTAGATGTTGCCGGGTCTCAACATGGTATTGCATCCATGACTGCTAATTATGATCATTGCTCCTTTTTATGAACAGGGTTGTGAGGTTGGAGAAAGTGTTCTCGACCAGACCACATATGCACCAATTAAATTGGAAAATGGTTTGATGAAATTGGTTTAACTAAAGTTAGTGCAAATGTACAATCCAATGAGGCATCGTAAGCGTTGCGCCTAGTGTTGAAAGTAGAGACTGATGATAACATTTGGGTGAGTCAGCTTCCGTCCAGGCCAAAATGGTTTGCCACTTTGAGGCACTTGTCTGCTTGCTGTCATTCTTGTTCTTTTTCCTTGTGTTGTGATGTTGTTATCATGTATATTTAATTATTTATTAACACGCATTTTCACTTAGCAAGACTTATTCATATATATATACACATATATGCGTAAAATTTGAATATAAGAGTATATTTTTTACATATTTTGGGCAACTTGGGTATGTAGACATGGCAATGAGGCAGGGCGGGTACGGGTTTTGTCTCTTCAATCTCTTACCCCAACATATTCTCATACCCGTACTCGATATACGACGGATTTAAGTTTATCGTCTCATTCCCGTACCTGTCAGATATCGTGTATCCCCGACCCCGTCCCATACACGATTCAACTTAGAAAAATATTTTTTTTTTGTAAAAAAATATTAAAAATTTGATTTTTAAAAAAATAAATTGATTGTTAAACATTTATTTTTAACTATTTATATATCAATAAATTTATTATAGCGCGTGTGTTTACAAAAATAGTTAAGAAAATAATATTAAATTATGTAAAAATTCTAAAATAAAATTAACTAGTATTAAAAATTTTATGCCTTTTGATTAAATTATGCAAAAATTCTAAAGATTTTAAGTGGTGGAGCGGGTTCAGGTTTGGAGTCGGGACGAGTCTAGTAATCTCATACCCGTACTCGACTTTTGGTTATCGGAGAAAACCCGAACCTGAACTCGAACCCATACCCGGTCAACTCAAGTATTACTCGTCAAAGTCGGAACGGATTCGGGCAGATACCCACGGGTACGAGTTTTCTTGTCATGTCTATGGGTATGCAAATAACTGTTTTGAATGTTTACAATTTAAGCAGTGACTTAACAACTTTTGCTTTCTTAAAAGCAATGATACCTTAATTCTTTATCAATCACAATTCACAATTTTGTAGCCTCTACTAATATAATTAATCCTTATCATTAAAGTTGGGAAATGAGTACTTAATACTTCTAAATTTACTCTTTTTATAAATAAATATTTAATGCCTAACCATTAGACATGGCAATGGGGCGGGACAAGGACGGGTATTGTCTCCCCAATCCTCGACCCCAACTCCGACTCCCCCCAACATGTCCCATGACCATACTCATATTCGATATCCGACGGATTAAAATTTATTATTTCATCCCCGTATCCGTTGGATATCGGGTATCCCCGACCCCGTTCGGTACCCAATTCAAATTAGAAAAATATTTTTTTCAAAGAAAATATTAAAAATTTGATTATAGAAAAAATAAATTAATTGTTAAATATTTATTTTTAACTACTTATATATAAATAAATTTATCATAGCGCATGTGTCTACAAAAATTATTAGAAAAAAATATTAAATTAAGTAAAAATTCTAAAATAAAATTAACTAGTAATAAAAATTCTAGGCCTTTTGATTAAATTATACAAAAATTTTAATAATTTTAAGTGACAGGACGGGTTTAGGATCGGGACGGATGTGGTAATCTCATACCCAACTTTTGATTATCAGGAAAAACGTGAACCCAAACTCATATCTGGTCAATTTGGATATTACCCGTCAAAGTCAGAATGGATTCAAACGGGTAACCATGAATATATATTTTCTTACCATTTCTACTAACCATTGCATTTTTATTTAGTTCATGCATGAATCGTGAAACCTCAATTTAGTTTTTATATGAAAGTTTACGGGTGTGGTCCTTGTCACTATTAATTCTTTAATTTATACATATTCTTAATTTAGTTTCTCTAGATACACTGCATTCTTAATTTGATTCTCAAACATGGAAGTGATGTAATACATTCTTAATTTAATTAATTCTTATATATATATATATATATATATATAAAACTGTGGGTGTTTTATCACTCGAGTGTTTCGTAAAGATCTCCCTAATGCTATCATGCTTATCGAGAGCTACAGAAATATGCACAGGGAGTTAAGGGAAGTTGCAAATTAATTAGTTAAAACTGTTAAATGTATACGTTCTAATTGAACTTTTTCTTCAGGCTGGAAAGAAGCAATCGTGTGGTTAGTGCATAAAAAAATCCAATTATGTAATTAATTAAATTATTTTAAAACTGTTAAATGTATACGTTCTAATACGAATATATTTTTTATCCTTGTTATTTGTTTTAGTTTCTGTAATATATTTTTTTGTCCTTGTAATATATACATAATTTTACTTTTAAATTTTTCATAAAAACTAATTTAAAATGAACCAAATATTATTAAAATTCTTCTTTTACCAACTAGATTACTTACTCTAAAAAAGCTTAATCAAACAATAGCAGCCCGAGGACAGCCTTACGAAGACAAGTGGCCTATGAAACTGAACAGACCCTTTTAGGGCGCTGCACATGATTATCATTGATTCTAACTCGATCTGTTTCTCGATCTTATTGTCAAAAGAAAAAAAGAAAAAACAACTACCTATTGTTATGTTTTTTTTAAAAAAATTTATTCAACTATTGTAATGTCATGGCCTTTAATTTTCTATTATCCAAAAACTTCAATTGTAATGAGTTTTGAAGGGTAAGTGGGGATAAAGTCAAGTTTAAAAAAAAATAATAAGTGGGGATAAAATCAAGTTAATCTTCCTATCTCTCTTCTTTTAAGTATAGCACTATAACGTATAAACATGTTTTTTTTTAAAAAAATAATCGTTTGGCACGTAACAATCAAGGTTAGAATAGACGCACATTCTTTTATTTCCTCTTTCAAATTCATAGAAGAAGAAAAAAGACAAACAGGATTAGGTTTGTATAAGAGCACTGAAAGAAGCCTGCAAAGATGATAATATAATGACAGCGAACTATTATCCTCTTAGTCCATTTTTATCGTGCTCGCCAATGCCATTTTCCAACGTGCTTCCTTCTTATCGTATAATAAAAATTCACCAATGAATTTCACGTGGCGCTATACCTTTGTGGGATTGCATATGATGAGTGTTTTGGTGGATACACTCATATTCATGATTTTACCACCAAACTATAGGCATGTTCAAGCAGATAGATTCAGGTGTTCTTGGTGGAGTACACCATGAATCCATTTGTTGGTACGAAAGCTACACAGATTTCACAAACAACAAAATAGCGGAATGAAATATGTATTAATGGTTGTTACTTCCATAAATCATCCTTGTTACTTCCTTCATCCTTAGTTATAAGATTTTTTTTAATTCATTCATGTAATTTAGTTAATCATATTAAAATATCAATATTTGTATTATATATCATTCTAAAATTATTTTTTTCTTATCTTTTTTATTCATTTAACTGTTTCTTATTAATATTTCAAGAAAAAATAATTAAATAGAAATATATAAAAAATAATTATTATATTTAAAAATTATAAAAGGAGACATCTTATAAAAAATAATTCTGCAGAAAAATTTTATATAATTAGAGACAAAGAGAATAATTTCCTGAAAAACTTATATTATATAAAGCAATCATAAACTAAGGAAGGCATAAGCTGACCGAAAACTATAGTTCGGCATACACAGTCTAACGAACAGTGAAAATTATATATGGCTCCGAAAGTTAGTTAAAAAATAATTAAGTTCAAATAAATCATTATTTTAGTAGTTCCTACACTTGTAAAAAATTATTAATTTAATTTTGATATTATTAAATTTTAAAATAACATTTGAAATATATGCAGCCAATTCAATCCCTTTCCTAGTCATTTAATAGAGTCACACGCACACACTAATGTGTTACACTTTAAGTGCCTTGTTGGCGCTCACATTAGCCCTCATGTGATAACTTAGTTCTAGAACATCACTATTCTAATAAAAGAAGACACAAATGAGAGTTTAAGTACATCTATAAACTCAAGACTTAATGATTAGGAAAATAATACTTGTAATTTGTGAATTTTTGGTTATAGTTCAACAACAATTTTATGAATCTTTAGGATTCAAATGAATTCACGATAATATAAAGATAATTTTAAATCGTTTTCGAAGTCAACATCTTAAAAAGTCTTGACTTTTATGATGATTTTTAAAAAATCATCTTACAAAATTTATAATCTTAAGACGATTTTTAGAAAAAACATCATTTTAGAACATATATTTTTATTAAAAAAATAAAAAAATTGAGAATTCTAGGACGATTTTTTCAAAAACCGTCTTAAAATGTTTACAATCTAAAATGATTATTTCGATTTTTCAAATAATCATTTTAAAATATTTTTTAAAAAAATTGAGGATTGAGAAAACTTTTTAGAATGTTTTTTTTAAATTAAAAATTGAGGATTCTAAGACGATTTTTCAAAGAACAGTCTTAAAATATCTTTTTATAAAAAATTAACTTTTTTTAAAAAATTAAAATAATGAATTTGAGTATAAAAGAATATGGTAATTATGTCTTTTTAAAAAAATAACAATAACTTTAGAGATTCTACACAATAATCGAAAAAAAAAATCTACATGAAAAATTCTAGTTATAATAATTTAAATACAGAAACAAACTTGTAAATTCTAGTTACATTTAACAAAGAGAGTGTCGACTGAAACCTCTCAGTTAAATAGAAAACCCAACTAGTAAATTGATACTCAACTTCTCAATATAGAAAAGAGGACATGAAGCACCTCATATCTCCTATGCCACTTGGATTGAAAATTCTAAAACACTACTGCAAGGATGCTATTGAACACTCTCTAAGTGTGTAAAAGCAATTAAATTAAAAGAGAATAAAATATTTGATTTGCTGGCCTGAAATGCCTGCAATCTGCCTAGGGCCAGTCTAGCTTTGTGCTGGCTTGATCACTTATTTAGCCCGGCCTGAATTTGAAAAAGCCTCTATTTCTGAATTATAAATTCAAATTAAAATTGGATTGTATACCACATATTTCAACTTACATAAATGATGTCTGAAGAGAGCCTCTAGTGATTCTTCCCAAACTTCTGCACTACCGTTAGAAGCATCCTCTACATCTTCCATTGAAAGCCTAATATATTCTCTACGAGCAAAGCATCCCACTCTGCCAATGTAGGATTCTCACGTTCCTGTTCACACAAGACATATACCAAGGCAGTCAAAACTCACCAACAATAGTCAACCATATTGACTCAACAACACAATAACTTTTATCAAATATTCATGCACCTGATGAATCAAAAATGGGTCACGAGTTTCAAAGGCCATGAACTTATTCAGATTGACCAAGATATTGAAAACACTTACCGAGAGTTTACTACCTTTCAGGTCACGCAGAGTTATATAGCTCTCATCCTGCAGAGAGAAGAATTTGAATTTAAAATTAAAAAAATAAATATCTTAGATAAAGGATAAGTAATGGCATAATATCAACCAAAAAGATGGAAAACAGACAAGAAAAGGAGGAACCAAAATATGGAAATTGGTTATATCTCATTTTTCCAAGACAACAGAAATTTTTAAACTGCATACTAGATTAGCGTATCATATTCCAACTAATGTGACTTCTCATCAACATAATACAAGGGCAAACAATAAATAAATAAATAAAACATTGAAAGACAAACCTCAGGTCCAATCATGTCAATAATCTGGCACAATATATTCTCAAAAAGCTAATAGTCAACCACAAAGGTCAAACTTCCAATAGTATGAAGTAAACAAAATCTTCATAACCCATCTTTCCCTCAACCTTACTGGTAAACCTTCTGGGAACTTGAGATAATATTGAAGTGAATCAAAATATGCATCTTCAACAAATGCTTTGATAACTCATATAAACATAAGTGAAAGGATAATGCATGTTATTTGAAGGGGAGGGGTCGGGATTTGGGTTGTCTGTGGCCCTAGACAGCTGAAGTCAAATCCTAAGACAGAAGCAACACATAATATAGTAACCCACAGCAAACTGAGAAAATATTCTATCAACAATTCGATAGGTAAGCACATGGTTACCATATCTGATGAGATTCTCGTTGTCTATCAAGAAATCATGATCTGTATCGAGCTCCCAAAACTTGCAGTATATAACACAAAAAAAGTTAATTGAAATGACATTTTCAATTATATCTACCTCAAAACCTTGTTTATGTCCTCTTCTTCATCAGCATGCAGCATTACATCAATTATGTTTTGACACTTCAGCTCCCTCAGGGTAAGACGACCATTTCCTGATCTATTAATGTAGTAATATATTTTTCATATGACAGTTTCAGCTGGGCCATTGGAAAAACAAATAGTTATGAACATTGTACCACACACAAAAGACAAAACAAGAGCACTACACCAAAAACTATGATGACCAGCCTATGCCTAACTTTGGTGGAAGAAGTCCTTTAACTGATTCTCCCAACACTCAAATATATGAAGTGTGACTCTTTTTCAATAGATATTTCATATGTATTATACATTATAAGTAGCTAAGAGTAGAACTCCATTGCTATAAAACTTTTCCAACATAGAAGAACACGTTCATGCCTTCCAATAACCCCCAAAATGGTTTCTTTTAGAAACCAGGTATGGCGAGAATTTCAAATTTATTTATTGATATCTATAGTTATTAGTTAAGCTTACATAACCCCTAAATGCAAGGTTATAACCAAGATGGAAGACAAACCATATCTCTCTTGAAACTTAGGTGTGCTCTGCAAGAACTCCAGCCCTGGATGAGTTGCCAAAAGCTCACATAGCACAGGTTTAAAATCATCCTGACATGAAGTATAATATAATTCACCAACAAGATGGATATGAATATAATATCAAAGCCAAGAAAATCAACAAAAATGGCCACTAAAAAATAAATAAACTAAAAAGAGGTAGTAATTGATAATGAAAGTGAAGCACATTCACACAAACCTACCAAAGCGAGACTTTCTCAGCCCATAACTTAGAAGCAGAGGCCATAAACTCTAAATCAAAGCCATTATTGTTCCCAAAATGCTAACTATGTTGTTCTTCATAGATAACCTCAACCTCTTCTTCCAAGCTCCTAGCAGTGGACCCCACCATTTCATCTTCTTCTTTTTGAAACTACTCTTCACTCTTCTTATGGTACACCTCCCTCTCCTTCCCACCCAATCCCTCATCATCAATCCTCCTCGACATGAACCCGACCATCTTGTCCTTCTTGGTGTGTGCAGCGGCATCCTCGAGCTCCACCACGTGGCCACACATGCGCGCGATCTCCTCCGTCACGTCGTCAATCTGGTGCAAAAATTAGAAATAGATGGAAAAAAAATTCACAATTTCAGAATTTGTTTCTTGGAACTCAAATTATTCCGAGATGTAACTTCTAACTTTATTTTATTTTAGTTTTGTTTATAATTAAAGTACATTACTATTCTATTATTATTAATTTATAAATTTGTGTTTATAAGTTATTTTGTGAGAAATATTTAAACATGTTAAACACATTTATGATATATTTTATTTATAAATGTTTATAATTATTCTTGGTGGATGATATATTGATATATTTTGTTTATAACTTTTGGTGCATGTATTTTTTACAATTTAGAATAATAAGTTATGATTTGAATTAATTATAAGTTGATAATTAAGAAAAACAAATAGGATATTAAAAAAACTTGTATTTTTTTCCTGCCTTTTTTATACAATCATGGCTCAATATATAGCGTTCAAGATGCTACAGACACACACTCGACAAGGATCAACAGATGCGCACTACTCCTATAACGAAATTATTCTACCAAGCATATTCCTACTAAGTGCTAGCCACTCCCTCACTGCCAATTAGGCTACCTCTAACGACATTCGATCCTGTAATATTCTTCTTCCTATCATTCCCTGGCCTATCAAAAACAACTTATCCTCAGGGTGATGAGACTTCAAGTGAGCCTTCAATGTCCCACGTAGGTCCTCTAGGATTCCAAGGACTGTCCCAGCTAGGCTCACTTGGTTTAGTAGCTTTCCACAAAGCAAAATCAGTTGGGTGACGCTTTTATGCAACCATCATGTCAGACCCATAAAAATGGTACTCAACTCCCATATCAAACATTGTCATGTCTCTATCTTCCAAAGTCTTGTCATTAGGAGCTGTTGCATGGTCATAATGAAGAACAACACTAAAGAGGTTGTCGAAGGAAACGGTGGCACGAGCATGGTAGAGATGGCCGAAGTCGGAGGAGGACGTGTAGGGCTTGCTTTTAGCGGGGAAGTGGGAAGCAGCCATGGGAAGTGGAGCCAGCATGTGTGTAGGGATTTGTTGCATGAGTGTGGGGGCATGGAAGCGGAATCAACATAGGAGGCGGAGTCAGAATGGGTGTGTCTGGTGGTGGTGACTTCGTAGAGGAAGAAGATGGGGAGTGTTGGCTGGAACGTATGGATTCCGCCATTGGAGCTCAATGAAAGCACCAAAATGTTACTATCAACAAGGATAAAGGAAAGGGAACAACCTAGCTTTGAGGGCTAGGAACCTCCAAAGCATAAAAAGGAAGAAATGGAAAATGAAGTTGTATTTTTTTTTTCTGCCTTTTTCATACAATCATGGCTCAATATATAGCCTTCATTAGAGCATTTGAGATGCTACAAACACACACTCGACAAGGAGCAACTGATACACACTACTCCTATAACAAAATTATTCTACCAAGCATATTCCTACTAAGTGCTAGCCATTCCCTCACTGCCAGCTAGGCTACCTCTAACGACATTTGGTCCTATAATATTCTTCTTCCTATTAGGGTACCTGTAAAAGGCACTTCAATGCTCAAGTGAAGGTTCGACTTAGAGCTATCAATGATATATAATGAGTATGTGAGAATGAATTCATTCTCTTACTTGGGGATTCACCCATTTTTATACTAACCTTGTCGGGCCTAGGGTCTATGGGTTTGTTACATCATGATTACCAGTCGAGAAATACTCCTCCTAATCTTGCTTAGGTACCTCTAATTGAGTTATTACCCTTAAGTGAATTTAGTGATAATAATCATGATTGAATGATGCTCGTTGTTCGCATATGCTAAAGGTCGAGATGTACTATTTGGCATATATGGATATGTGGCCGAAGGGTATGTTCGATTTGGGCATGCCAAGTGTCCCTTTCAGAATAACTATATACTTTATCCAGTATACTAGCTCCCCGAGTGCCTTTTTGGCCTTGGCTGAAAAGAAGGGCTTTATCACATGTTGAATTGGTTACTTCTCGTGACCTCTTCTATATAGTTCGTCGGCCACTAGGATGTACCTAGCGGCTTATGTTTTTATCTTCCTAGCTTGGCTCTTATTGGCTGAGAGTATCTCCTGCTTCAAAATAGTTGAGTATCTCCTTCTTCCATCCCAAAGGGGCTTATTCCACCTGTAAACATTCCTGTCCCGAGACACTGTGTCTGGGCATCAAATGAAGAATGAAGGTTTTAAGTTGTCTTGGCTTAGGGGAGGTAGCCAACCGAGCCAACTCGTCGGCCTTGTCATTGATCTCTTGACTTATGTGAGTCACTTGGACTTCCTCAAATTCTCCCCTAAGCTTCTCAAACGCATGATAGTATTTTAGGAGTTGAGGATCTTGAATCTAAAACACCTTGTTGATCTGCTCGATGGCGATCTTGCAATTGCTTTTGTTGGAAGCTTGCTTGAGAAGCTTTTGTGGAGGCTGGATCTTTGAGCTTCAATGAGGTTCTTCAATGGTGATTTTCAGCCATGGATTTGTAGCAAAAGATAAAGGAGAAGAGGTGAGAAGAGGCATCATCCACTAGGGAATAAGCCATGGAAGAAGTTTCACCACCAAGAGAGCGTCTTGGATAAAAAGCTTAGAGAGGAAGCTTCAATGAAGAAACAAAATGAGAGAGAGAAAAAAAAAAGTGGCATGGGAATGAAGGAAAGATGGGGAGAAAAGTTAAACTTTGAAGTGTGTCTCACAAGACTCTCATTCATCAAAGTTACTATAAGTGTTACACATGCTTTTATTTATAGCCTAGGTAGCTTCTCAAGAAACTTCCTTAAAAAAATTCCTTGAGAAACTTCCTTGAAAAGCTTCCTTGAGAAGCTAGTGTTACACCCCTCCAATAGCTAAGCTCACCCCTATGCCAAAATACATGAAGGAAGAAAGCTTCCTTGAGAATTTTCCTTGGAAAGCAAGTGTTACACCCCTCTAATAGCTAAGCCCACCCCCATGGGAACACACACCCCTCCAATAGCTAATCTCACTCCCTCCCCAAAATACATGAAAATACAAAAAAGTTCCTACTACAAAGACTACTCAAAATGCCCTGAAATACAAGGCTAAAATCCTATACTACTAGGGTACCCTTAACTTGTAGGATATGGTACCCTTAATTTGTAGGATACCTTACAAACCTAAAATGGCCAAAATACAAGGCCCAAAAGAAGAAAAATCTATTCTAATATTTACAAAGAAAAGTGAATTCATACTTAGTCCATGGGCCCAAAATCTACCCTAAGGCTCATGATAATCCTAGGGCTTTCTCCTGCATCTTTGGCCCAATATTCTTGGAGTCTTCTATCCAATGCCCTTGGGGGTAGGATTGCATCAGCTTAGACATCAAATCCTTTGAGCGTCGACCTCTTTGGCGAGCCTTAGACGTACAAAGAGTACCTCATACTCGACCTGATTACATGTAGCTTTGAATTAAAACATAAGGATTGTGCCATGGCTATGTCGTTAGGCCCTTGTAGTATGACTCCAACTCCACTCTCGTGCTTATTGGAGGAGTCATCTGCATGCATCACCCACCACTCCTACTCGAAGCATGGTGGTGGAGGATGAAATTCATTAATGAAGTCGGCCAATACCTGTGCCCGAATAGTACATCTCGGCTCGTTTACAATATCATACTTCGAGAGTTCAATTGACCATGTCATCATTTGTCTGACTAACTCAGGCTTGCGTAATATCTTGGCTATTGGGCAATCAGTCCGAACAGTGATCTTGTGGCTCTGAAAGTATTATCGAAGGTAGCAAGCGACGTTGACCAATGCGAGGGCTACCTTTTCCATCACCTGGTACCTTGTCTCTGGATCTTACAGCTCCCGACTTACAAAGTATATCGACCTCTACTATCTTCCTTTCTCTTGTACCAGTACCACGCTTATGACCTCGATCGAGACCAAAAGGTAAACAATCAATCTTTTAGCGGGTCCAATTTTCACAAAACGGGCGGTGTCATCTGTGTTACCTTCAACTGTCGAAAGGCTTCTTCATAGTCCTCATCCTAGAAAACATTTTTGGCCTTTTTGAGGAGGTTCATAATGGGCTTAGCCCTTTTAGCAATTCTTGATAGAAACCTTGACAAAAAGGCTATCCTACTAGTTAGTTGTTGGGCCTCCTTCACATTTTGAGCACTCCTCATATCCAAGATGGCTTGACACTTGTCTAGGTTGGCATGTATTCCATGATGGGTGAGCTTGAAACTAAAAAACTTTCCTCTTTCCACCCGAAGACACATTTCTCGAGGTTTAACCTCATGTTATATTATCAGAGCTGGCCGAAGACTTCTTCAAGATCTTCCAAATGAGCTATCACATCATCGAACTTGACCACCATGTCATCCACATAAACTTCCATGCTTCATCCAAGTTGACCCTAGAAGATTTTGTCCATTAAGCACTGATATGTGACTATGGCATTTTTCAGTCCAAATGACATAACTGTGAAACAATTTTGCGGAGTCGGTGATGAATGCCATCTTCTCTTCGACCCTAGGGTCCATCCTTATCTTATTGTAGCTGGAATAGGCATCCAAAAAACTTAACACTTTGTGCCCGGTTGCTCCATTGCCCAGTTGGTCAATGTTCGAGAGTGAAGGTGCGTCCTTAGGGCATGCTCGATTCAAATTAGTGTAATCATACCACATCCTCCACTTCTCATTTGGATTCTTGATCATGAAAACGTTGGAAAGCCAAGTAGAGTAGTCGATTTCTCTAATAAATCCGACGATCGTCAACTTGGCCACTTCTTGCCGTACTGCTTGACACCTCTCTTCATCCATCTTTCTCTTCCTCTAGGCAATAGGCTTGGTGCATTCACATATGGCCAACCTAAGAAAATGGAAGCATGGGTCAATATCAGGCATGTCTGTTGCGGATTAGGCAAACAAGTCAATGTGTTCTCGAATGAATCGTTGTATCCAGCTGTTGTCGTCCTTGGGTAGCTGATTCTCCAATTGGGCAACTTGACCTTCCCCAGGCCCAAGTTGGAAAATGGTCGTCTCTTTAACCAGGGTCACTTGGTTATCATCATTGGTTTTGGGGTCAAGCTCGAGTCCTTTTACTTCTTTGGCCTCAGTTCCAATCCCCACATAGTGCACGGCCTCAGGGGTTCTTTCCTTGTTTGAGGTTGTAATCTAAGGTTAGTCATGTAACATTGCTTGGTCGACGAGAATATCATCGTGAGGTGAGGGGTTGACACAATCGTGTTGAGGGCATTGAGTGAGGGGCGATCGAGGAGTATGTTATATGATTTATGGGCGTCCATTATTATGTATCATATCTTTAACCTTTTCTGCAGTGGTCCCTCATGCCCAAACTTAGTGTAGAGCTAGATGGAACCCTTCGTCTCGACCTATTCTCCAGTAAAACCGAATAGGAGGTCATCATGGGGGAGGATTTTGAGCTCGGGTATATTCATCTGTTTGAAAGTTTTCTAAAAAGAATGTCGGTTGAGCTCCCTTGATCTACAAGGGTCTTCTTGATGATGCAGTTAGTTATCTCCACACTAATAACCATTGGGTTGTCTTGCACTAAGTCAATTGCCTTGAAGTCTTCGGTTGTGAAGGTTATAGGCAGCATGTTAGGCACTCAGTGCCAGGAGACCATGTTGACGAACCGAACTTGTCAAAGGTGTCTTTTTCATGCGGAGGCGATGATCGCACCTCCAGTGAAGTCTCTGGCTATGGTGTTTAGGACCTGCCTCGGTTGGTCAAGGGGTCTCTCTTCTCTCTACTTGGAACGACTTTGGTTCCTCCACCTTTCTAATTGTCCTACATGTTCTCGGTATCTTCCCTAGTTGGACTCGAGTTTGTTCCTCCCCTCGGGCCTGTATGATTGTTTTTTATGAACAAACTATTTCAGGTGGCCGAGCTTGATTAACTCCTCTATCTTATCCTTTAGAGCATTGTATTCTTCTATTGAGTGGCCACGATTGCGTGGTATCGACAACATCTTGAGTAGTCGGCCTTCGGTAGGGTGTTGGCTCTTTTGGGCATGGTCAAAATATTAACAGTTGAGGCATGATCCATGATATCTGATATGCTGGCAATAAGAGGGGTGCACTAGGTAAAATGCGACTCTCGCAGTGGTCGATCCCTCTTCCCTTCGTCATAGTCTTTGTTGGAGTCGGGCTTGTCATTATCTTTCTTGGCCGACACAGCGTCAGCCCGCACCTGGTTTCGATATTCAGCCAGTTACTCCATCTTCATGTACTTGGTCGTTCTTGTTAGTAATTCGTCGAGGTCGGATGCAAGTTTTTTGCATAAGTTGTTGACAAAAGGTCCTAGCTGAAACACTGTTATCAAGTGATGCATAGCCACTGCTGGGTCCAAGTTTCGGATATTTAACGCAACCTTTCCGAAATGTTTCGTGAAGGTCCGCAATGGCTTCTTCTTCTCTTGCCGTATGTTGACAAGGGCCACAGATGTTAAGTGGTGAGGCCAACTAGTGGCAAATTGCGTGCCAAAGCGACCGGCCAGGGTGTCAAACGAGTCCACAGAGTTTGGGGGTAGCTGTGTGAACCAATAAAGGGCTTGCGCCTTCAGTGACGTTGAGAATACTCGACAAAGGATGACATTTTCTATGGTGAACAGGCTCACCTGGCTAATGTACACGTCTAGGTGCTCGTCCGAGTCTGTGGTGTTTTTGTACTTATCAATGGTCAAGTTCTTCCAATTTGAAAGAAGAGTCGCCTCCATGATGCTAGGGATGAAGGGGTTCTTGAACTGTGACAACGATCTTTCCTAGGGTATTAAAGGACAGGGGATAGCGTCTGAACGCACGCTTAGATTAGTGGCTTGGGGTAGGCCGACTGCAGTTGATTCAAGCTCTCCCCCCCCCCTTTACAAATTAACCTCAAGTTGTTATGGCATATGTGCCTCCCAGAGGTAAGCGTTCTCACACCGAAGGGTGACGATTTCCTCGGCATGGTGTTTTTGCATCTCGGAGACCTGTGCTTGTAGTCTCTTGACTATGGAAGATAGGTCGATTTGATCTTCTACGTGAACATCTTCATTGTGGTGATTGTTAGTTGATTGCTCCATTACGGCAATGTTCATTCCAGTTCTAGTTATAGCCATAAATTCTTGGGTTCGAGATATATGTTACTCGACCCCACGATGGGTGCCAAGGCACCAAAATGTTCCTATCACAAATGAAACAGGTACTCATTCTTTGGCTGAAAGGTCTCTTACTGTGCCGAAAGGTCTACTAAGTCGAAGGGGCGTCTGTTTGATGTTTCTTGTTGAGGTCTCGGGTGCGCGAGTATTCTGTAGAGCGAAGGGAAGGATACCTACAAAAGATACTCCAACGCTCAAGTGAGGGTTCAACTCAAAGCTATCAATGATATATAATGAGCATGTGAGAATGAATTTGTCCTTTTACCTAGGGGGTTCACCCCTTTTTATACTAACTTTGTTGGGGCTAGAGTTTGTGGCCGTGTCACATCATGATTGCCAATTGAGTAATACTCCTCCTAATCGTGGTTAAGTACCTTTAATTGAGTGATTATCCGTAATTGAATTTAATGATGATAATCATGACCGAATGGTGTTCCGTGTTTGCACATGCCGAAGGACGAAATGTATTATTTAGCATATATGGATACATGATCAAAGGGTATATTCAGTTTGAGCGTGCTAGGTGTCCCTTCAACCTGACTATGTACTTTATCCAATATAAAAGAACATTGGTTAAATATTACGTCATTGTAATTTCTCCAAATCATGATACCGCAATACCAATCGTAATAAACCAATGATCATTTTCATATTGAAGCTTATTTAGCAATCAAGTCCTCAAATCGAGATATTTTTTTATGGACATAAACTTGGCATCTCACCCTTACACAACCAATAAAAAGTTGATAAGTAATAAAATATAAAAAAATATTTATAATTTATTAGAATTAATCTAATCTCTTTGAATAAGAAAATAATATAATTTGTTTCCTTAAATAACGATTTCATCATATGGGGATATATTAAATATTTACGTAATAAAAATAACTTAATATTTTTGTTATCTTTTGTTTATAACTAAGTAAATGAATTTTTATATAAATATATTTTACATGTATTTTTAATAATATTATTATTAATATATTTATATGTATTTTAAATATATTTAAACTTTTTAAAGTAAAACTAAAGCAGTCCAACCCATCCATTTGAACTTTTTTTTTAACTAAAACTCCTGATCTTTTTAGGTGACAACATGACCCACCCATTTTTCTTCTGCAACTGTTATTTTTAGTTTTTTATTTCTTAAATATATTTTATAGATTATATCATATATAATATATTAAATATTATTATGTATATATTTTAAAACCTTTTTATATATACATTTTAAAATGATATAAATATATTAAGAAAACATATAAAATGATTATAATAATCCTTTTTTACTGCATTCTAGGTTTATTGTTAATAAGTTAGATAAGATCAAGTTTAAAATCAGCAGCATTTTTTTAAAGTTTAACAAGTCTATAATAATAATAATAATAATAATAATAATAATTATTATTATTATTATTATTATAAATTTTCTCGTTTGATCAGTTAGATACTTATTATATTTCACCTAAACAAAAGATAATAAGAAAAAATGATTTTTTTATTATATAAATAATTAATATATCTTCGTATAATCAAATCGTTATTTAAAGAAACAAATTATATTATTTCTTTATTAAAAGTTAGGTAAATTCTAGTAAATGATAAATATTTTTTCTTTATATTTAATTACTTATCAATTCTTTTATTAGTTATACGTAAGAATAAAGTGTTAAATTTGTATCTATCTAAAAAAATCTCCATCAAATCATCCATAAATAAATCCCCCTATCACCAACTCGTAAAACAGTACCCCAAACTTAACAGTCCCTCAGAGCATGGATAGCTTTTTTGAAAAGCAGCATTCAAATTCAAATATACATAATAAAAGGTAACCGTTTACAAAATAAAGGTTTTACTTTATGTCTGGAGTTTTCCCCCAGGATTTTGGAATCCTGACAATTGATTTATTTTGGTTTTCTTTTGCCCTTTCGTTTTTAGTTTCATATATTAAATTTTTATATTAAAAACATATTAGATTTATTAATTTTTATTTTGATACAAAAGTTACTTTAATATAATTTAATCTTTTAATATAAAATAGTATATTCTATTTTTAATTAAAATGTAATTTTGGCTATATTAAACATAATCTATTTTTAATATAAAATATACCATATTATTTTTTATGTTCACTTTATCTATATGCCATTTAATTGGTCAAGAATATTTTCTTTGTTTACTCTTTTATCATTTTAATTTAAGATAAAAATAATAAACAATAAACTATATTTTGATTAGTTAAATTAAATCTAATCATATTACTTATTGGAAGATGCTGTTTTGCACGAATTTTTTTTCGTGAAACTCTGTTCAAACGTGTTATTTTCTTAAAAAAATATTTTATATATTTTTAATTTTTCAATTAATATTTACTTTAAATAATTTAATATTTACTTTAAATAACTAACAGTCATCCACTAAATGTCAGTTGGCTAAGATAAGTGACAATTAGACTAATTTGACCAAGAGTGTCTCCAAATAAAGAATATTCATCCATGAGTTTTTAACTTGATTTTAGTTCCTTTTAAAAAAACTTGATTTTAGTAGGTCCTACATTGTCATATAAGGTTTAAGAATTTAAACAAATTTTCCTTCAACGGAAGAACTGTATGAAATTAAAATAGGTTTCATAATGAATTCTAACAATAAAATAATTTTAATGTTAACAACTCATCAATACTAATATTAAATCTTTCTAGCATCATTTCAACAAACACGTGTCAGCATTGCATGTATTTGAACAACTGCACTTTCTCTCTCTTTGCCTATTGGTTTTTCTGACAAGAATTGTTAAGTAACTGTAACTTTTTTGCTGTGCCGAGCGTCTGACCCATTATTCTAATTTTTATACAAGAACTCAATTCTTATATAACAACCTATTCTACACTTAGTAGTCATATCAACAAGTTCCAATAATAGAAACATGTAAGAATAAGATTTTATTTCTAAAAATCATCATTGGATATCTATTAAAGGTGATGACTAGCCCACATGTACATTAATTTATATTTTTTAATGAAAAATGCTAAAAACATTAAGGAATTCTTAATTTTCATAGTTAAATCAAAAGTTTAAAATGTTAGTAGAATCTATAAAAAAAAATAGTAGGAAAAAAAACTAATGGATGTTTATATTACATTTTTAATGCACCTCTTACACTAGAGCCTTTCCCCTTGTGTTAGAACTTAATTTCATGAAAACATGGAATTGGTCATACCATAATTCACATCTCTAAGATTAATCTCCTCTGTTCAAACCACAATTGAAATTCAATACGTTTTTCATCCCTAATTATAATTTTTTTTAAATTATTTATTCTTTTTTATAAGAATCTTTTCTAATTTATAAATACATTAATTATTTTTTTCCTCAAGTTTATTTACTTAATTATTTTCTCTCAAAAATATTAATAAAAAATAATTAAGTGGATAAAAATATTAAAAAAAATTAAAATAATAATACAAATAATTGATAAACTTAATGCGATTAATTAAATTAATTATTTTTTAAAAAAATATAAATTAATTGAAAATGTCTTATAACAAGAAGAGTATATAATTTAGACTTTTTTGTAGCTAGTCATCATTCACAGCAAGCTAGCTTCTCGGATTCCACGTGCATGCATTCTAATAATAAAGCACAGTTACTCAATTTGTGACAAGAATCCCTATCTCTAAAACCATGAAAACAAAAATTACACGTAACTGACAAAGAGACTATATTATGTTAGTAATGTACATTGACTATTCAACAACAGAGAAATCAGGTTCTGCTGGCTTCTGCAAGGAGCTTACAACTCCAGAATCTGTCCTAGTACTCCTGGCAACCCTTTTAGCATAGGTTGGTGTTTGAGTTTGAGGCTCATCAACAACATTAACATGAATTGCCCTTGCCCTAATTAGTTCAGCCACTTCCTTTCTTTTCTTGTGCCTTCTCCAAGCAGCTTGAATGAAACACGCGGCCCAAGTTCTCCACTGGTGCGAGTAAAACCTGAACTTATGCCTGAGCTGTTTGCTGTGTAGTCTTCTAAACTGTGACGCAACGAACTTGAGGTCTTCTGCTATGAGTGCAAAGGCCTCCACTTCTGAGATGGCTTTCACTGTTCGAGTGGATGAGGGGAGTATCACACTGGGCCGTGGGTCCAAGGCCCATGTTAGAAGCTCCTCCCCGCAGAAATCGCCAGGCCCAATGCAGCACGAGTTGAAGAACCCGGCCCGGCCCCCGTTGGTGGTGTAAGAATCTAGATGGCCTCGGATTATGAATAGCATCTCGTTCACAGGATCACCCTCGCGGACCAGAAACATGCCCTCAGTGCACAATGCAGGCTTTAGCCTCTCGCATATTGCATCCAGCATTCTCTCGTCCATTTGATCAAATAATGGCACCTGTTAATAATTAATGCATCAACTTATATAATAATTATCTTAAAATCATATTCATCAGGGTAATTTTTTTTTCTTCATATTGAATAGATAAATAACTTTAATTTTAGTACTATTCATCTTAACTAATTAAAAATAACTTTATATAAAAACTTTAATATAATTATTTGTAAAAGTACATCATCTTACCATAAATGATAATTTATGATTAGTTGACAAAATAAAGTGAATTCTTATCTCCAATGTTCTTATTATTTTGTGGACAGGAAAAGGGATGATGAAGCTCAAATTAATTCATTTTTCAAGGGAAAGTATTTAAGATTAGTGAAAATTAACAAGTTGAAACAATTCGATAAGTATATTTTTTGTTAATTGAGTGTATTTAAATTAAATTCTATACATCATATGCAAGCAAGATTTAATTTTGAGAAGTGGGTCGTCCTAATTAAATGTATTATTGCAGTACTTTGTTGTAAAGTTTGATGTCTCTTGAGACTTACTCCTCGAACTAGATCGAGACAGAGGTGGCGCTTGATGTCTCTACGAAGATCCACGGGAAGTCCTTTGAGAAGAGCTTCTTCATCTACTCCTCGTGTAGCCAGCCATTTGTATTGGTCATATTTACGCACAGATTCTCTTAGCTCTGGAGGTAGTTGCCTGTGATGCATCCATTGCTCTGTATCAGTTCTTTTCACCCTCCACTCTTCTAAGCGAACAGTAGTTGATTGGAGATATGTCTGCGAAATTCAACTTCTATTAGCATATATGCCTTATTAATGTCAATTTAGAAGGATGGAACATTTTCAAATTAATTCAATTTGTTTTGTCACTTTCTCCAAGCAATTGTGGACTTAGGTCTTGGATTTGAGTATGACCAATGCATGAAATAAATATTGGATTGTACTAGCAAGTTAGTGTTGATCCATACAAGCTTAAGTTAAATGCATTTATCATTCTTTATTTTTCTAATGTGAAACTTCCTACTTTACATTACACACACATGTGCTCGCTGATCTCCAACACTAACAATAGAATTATGGGTACTAGTACATTTTAACATCGACAAACAAAGGTAAAGCGACATGCATACTTTAATTACCTGCATATTACCAATCAGCAATGCAAAAAGAACCAATCCGAGGGTTGCAACAACAATGGCGACCATTATTTCTCCAACATATGTGCTAGTAAGAAGGCCTTGACCCAAAGAACTGCATCCTCCAATCAGAAAAGCATTAACCAAAGGGATAATTCTAGTGAGTCATGAGCAGTTAGAGAAGAAAAGAGAAAAATAATTCTCATTTTATCAGTTTTTGTAGAGAAGTGAGTTGCACTTTTGGCCTTTGGGACACTTGGATTGAATGATGCTTACCGAATGATTAAAATTAAGATGTTTTGAAGAAAGCAAGGTGATGATATGATTGTTAATGCTTAACTCAGGTGTAAAAGATGGTAACAAGGCAGAAAAGCTGCATAACACTTACCTCAAATTCCTTAGGCCCCACCACAGGCAAAAGAAGTACTTATTGAAGAATGCCGAGGATGTAACTTTGGAAGTCACGGCATCAGCGTATATACCAAACTGATAGAAGTCATGGTTTGCATTTGGTGAGCATAAATTTGTGATATTACTTGCCATAAACCAGGAGACCCTGAGGGCACCTTTAACCCTGTGGCAGTCAAAGAATCCATATTGACAAAATGACTTCTCCAAATCACATACACTTCTCCAGCATGCTTCTTGACGTTCGATTGATAGAAGGTACCAGCAAGCCCCTAAAATCTTTTTAGAATATTTCCCATTCAAAAACCAAAAATTAAAATTAAAATTAAAATTTGGTTGTATAATGTTAACTTATGCTAAAGTTGAACCACACGAAAGAAAATAAAATTTTGTTTCTATCAACTCCTTTTATCTTAATGTGAGACTTAATTTTCTTTAATAAACATGATAAAAAAAAAAAAGAAAAAGGAAAAAGCTTCAGCTGCTTGGAGCAATCAAGAAAATGTAGTTTTAATTTCATCTGCTTACATGGCTAGCCAGCATGTAAAGCATAAGGTTGTAAGCAGCCCCTGCCCATGCCGTCTCTGTCACAACCCCTGTAGCTTTTACAATTTGTGATGAAAGTGGAAAAATCAAAAGTAGCCTCGGAATATATTGGAAAATGATGAAAAAGCGAAGGACATTTTTTGTGTTTGCCATGGTTGAACCCCTAAGAGTTGGGATAACAATCCAAATTAACACCTGGAATCAACATAACAAAATGGCACATTCAGCATGTCAAACTACCATATTTATGCTTACGAGAGAAAGGCTAATAACATACTAGTATCATGCTTTCTAACGTACTATTTTGAACATACTCTATATTATTGGTTAAAATTTATTAGAAATCACAAAATTTAAATAATTTTCACTTCATATTTGACGATCTTTACCCACGATTTTGTAATTTTCAATAAAGTCTACCCAATAATAAAAAGTGTGTTAAAAAAGTAAGTTGCGATAAGAAAGAAAATTTTCAACAAGGCACCTGAGGAAGGGGCAGGGCAGCAACAAAGTCTAACCAGAAACCCTTGCGGAGGTACCTAAATGCAATCTTATAATACCCTAAAACAAGTTCTCCTCTCCCAAAAACCCTTGAAGAAGGAGCAACAAAAGCCGTCCGAAACTTCATCAAAATCTGAATCACATAAAAGACATCCACCACTGATCTTACCAATGTGAGGATAACTTCAAGAGTTATTCCAATATCAATGCACACTTCATCTCGAACCACTGGAAGATAAAAGAACAAAGGGTCCACAAACAAAGATACTAAACATGCTACCAAGAAAATCTTGTTCCATCGGTGAATGGTTTGTCCCCTAGGATCTAACACTATTCGTTTTACTCTGCCATAGTCTTCTGAGAACACTCTTGACAGCATTCTAGTTTTCAAGAACTTCCCTGCCACCTTTTTCGGAGCCATATTGGAACTAGGCTCAGGTATTTGTGTGCCATCAATGTGGAATTTAATCTTAGCACCATTGTCACCGTTAGTAACAGGAAATTTTGCTAGCTCCGGATCATCTTCAAACCTAAAATACCAAATGAAACTTGGAATTAAAACCTTAAAATTGTGAGAAAAAACTATTTATCAAGTAACTCAACCTCAAAGCATGAATTTCATTGTTGAAGGATGGCATTGAAGTTTAGCAATCTATCTATAGTCTAAACTTAGAAGTAGTAGTAGCATCGATATTAAGTAGCTTGAAACTTGAAAGATAGTATGAAGGAAACGAACCTTGCAGATCTTGAATTACCAAAAGCCATACAAAATTTCCAGAAGTGTCAACCTCTCTTCAATAAAAAATTATGAATCTGTGGAGGAATTTAAACATTCAAACTTGTATTCTTATCAAATGTTTATTGAATATCCAAAAGCACCAACAGTAGTTGCAGCAAATAAGTATTTGTAAATAATCAAAATCATAGAAAGATGCCAACAAACAATAGATTTGGTTTCTTACGGTTATTCCAACAACAAGGAAGTGAAGTGAGACAGATTCCCGAGCAGTTCCCTCTGCTGCAAGCAAAGACATGCCACATTGAAACAACTTCTCACATCTGCAGCTCTTCCACCCTGTTTCTTGATTTGCCACCACCGACCAACTAGAAACCACTTTGAGGGTTGAAAAACAAATGGGTCGTTCGGGCAATGCAGAACTAGTTGCAGAGTGAGAAGAGTAGTATATTCATTTGCTTGTAGTTGTCATCCTTCCCTTAAAAGTAAGGAACATGTCAAAATGAGATTTATTTATAAAAAATTGCATACATACTTCTGAAGAAAAATTATCAAATTATAAGGGAAATTAAAGAGGAAATAGCTTCTGGTCTGTCCTGAAAGATTAATTCATTTATGCGGTAGAAATGGCTAACTGGATTTTACTTCATGTAGCTAAGTATTGTTTATATAATTTTTTTTAGAGATCACATGTATTCATAGGAGACAATTATGCTCGAGATGTATAAAATTATTAGTGATAAAGTTTTTCATTTTAAACAAAACTGTAAATTCACCACTTTAACCAAAGGTGAAAATTATTATACAAGTTAAAATAATTTTACATCACATATTCATGTGTGCCCAATAATTATATATATATATATATATATATATATATATATATGACTGAAAATATAATTAAGTCATCAATTATTTCATACTTTATTGAGAGAAATAAACCTTAAGCAAGGTAACATCTACACATGTACAACCCTGAAAACGAATGCATTTTTTATTTTATTTTTTGGGAGTGACTTTGATGTTTGACATGGTGGCAATTGGCAAGCATCTCACATTGAGGAAGGGAAAAGAATATGCTTTATCACAACCTTATTTAAGTTATTCATAATTTTTTACATGATGTCTATATTATGATATGTCAATAATTCTGTATTTTTTTCCGTTTTTATCTATAAGGAAATAATTTTGTTCCCTTATTATAAGACTTTATTTTATCTCTCACATGTATTAATTATTTTTAATTAAAATATCTTAAATTATCTTTTTATTTCCAATGAAAATGGAAGAAAATAGATAAATTCTAAATATAATTAAGAATAAATTTAAAAAATATTATATTTATAAACATATTTAATATTAATAATTAAGTTAATAAACTTTTTTAATGACATAAATTAATCAATAGTGTCTTGTAATATCTTAAAAGACTAAATAAGTGGAAGTGAAATAAATAAATATGAAGAGCTTAGTCCGGCGGGTAAGTAGGGCAGTAGGGGTCATACCCATGCAGGCGTTGGAGAGAGAGAGAGAAGTGAATTGTTTATTCTTTCACGTATTTTAATGTGCGAATGATCCCAGGAGGAGTTGACTACGCTAGATACGCTGCTACGGAATCTCGACACGTGTTCCATCCTTGTAACTCACACACTCCCAGACCCAGCTCGATCAGGTTGTTGCCTCAATCAATGCTTTCAAACTCCTCTCTCTTTTTCTACTTCTACTCATCCACAATAGCCCAAAATAGTTTGCATGAAAATAATTTCAACCTAAGTTTTTAGTAGAGATGTTATTATAAATTATAAATTAAAGGTTAAAAAATATATATTTTTATCATATATTTTTAAAATTTTAATTTATTCTCTATCTTTTTAAAGTGAGCTAAATAATCCTTCTAACTCTTTTTAAGGTGATTCAAAATATTCTTTCAAAACAATAATGATATTTTAAAAAAAAATGTGACTTGATTTTGATTTTTTTTTAACTAATATGTCACATAAACTTGTTCTATTGGATTCACTTATATGAAAATAAAAATAATAATTCAACAAATGTAGTGAACTAAAAAGAGTCTTGCAAGAAATCCAGAAAAAAATCGATATATTATCAAATTAAAGAAAAATTGTTAAGAAACACTTAATAACCAAGCAAAAACTTCAATAATAATAAGATCTTACTAATCAATGGTTTTTTAGATATTGATTAAAAAATTAAAATGTGAGAATATTTATTATATAAATTATAAAAAAAATAAAATTAATGATGAATAATATAATTTTCACAATCTAATAATTAATGTCCTAATGACATCAATTAATATTTGTTATAAAGATAAGCATCCGAGAAATTATTATTCCCCCAAGGTCCCAACAAATAGTGTCGCCAGATTTGTTCCCTAGATGTAGGGTAGAAAGGGTTGACAAGCAGCCCTTGTGACAACATTTAATGAAAGTGCAATCAGTTGTACCTTCCGTTCGGTAGATGTATCAAATTGATAAACTCATTAAGTACAGACTGGATCCATGCTAGAGGACCCATCCCAAGGATTTGCCAAGATTTTTTTATGCACGAGTGTTGTCACCCCACGTGTTTGCATTTCTATCTTCATATATACAAATAAATAAATAACTGCAGACACTCTGCATCCGGTGCCAACCATCTTGTTAGTTTAGTCTCAATACTAATTACGTGTTTGGAGGAACCTTTCCCTCATGCAAACATGCACATTTACAAGGTCATTTTATCCTAGCAATTCAATTTTTTTCTTTACTTTTTGGGTTTTTTAATATGGGATCTACTATTATAATTTATACATTATTTATATCTATTTTACATAATTTAAAATTTAAGTATCTCATCGTTTCTACAATCCAATAACTCTTAAAACTTTACTAAACAAGTTCTCCAAATAACTACACATTCTTACATTTCATATAAACTAAGTTGGAAAATGTCAGCTTAACACGTGTGTATATATATATATATATATATAAAGGTTTAAAATGTTTCATTCTTACAATTTAATATTTTTTTGTTTTAGTTCCCATAAAATACGTTTTTTTTTCGTCCTTACAACATTTTATATATTATTTTTTCACTATTCAAAGTATTTTTTTTAACTGTTCAAAGCGTTTTCTAAAATGTTTTGAGAACAACACTACTACATAATGATGATTCAAAATCATCGCATCTACATCGATTATCAAACAACCGTTGTAGTAAAACATGCAGTGACATTGTTGAAATTAAAACTAATTATGTTAAAGCGTTAACGAAGGTTTTTATAAAACCGCCTTTGATGTGAATGTTATGAAGGCGTTTTTATAAAAAAATCGTCTTTGTTCATAAGCAGACTACTACAGTTTTTTAATGACCCATCTTTGAAGTCATGCGATTTTAATTTCAATTTTATTTTCACTTTCGAAGTTGACTACTATGGCTTGTTACGTGTGCATTTTCTGGTGACTTACGCAGTGTGCCATAAGCTTCGTCGTCACTTCCTTCACTCTGTCATGACCTCGAAAGTGTGCCGGAAGCTCCGTCGTCATTTGGCATTCTCATTCTGTTCTTTACTCGGTCTCGACAACTAGCGCATTCTCCTTCACTCCACCGTGGCCTGTATTGCTTCCAGCTACCTCCAGTCGTCATTCAGTAAGTACCAATATTTGATTCATGCTCCTAAATTTAATTTCTTGTGTGTTCGTGCTCCCTCATTTCGGTGTTTATCATATTATGAATTTGTGTTTGTTTAAACCCTAAATCTACTTAGTAGAAATTCCTTTTTCGAATACACTGTTGGCATTTGTACAATGCATGTGATAGATTAAAAACAACATCAAAGCTCTAGTCCCCCACAGAAAGCTGATGTAGAAATCATATAAGGCAATGTGGTCATGGTACTGTAGTGCTTACTTGACCGCAAAGTATAAAATGCAATGAGGAAGACAAAAGGAAGTAGAAAGAAACAGAGAAACCAGAGTTATCAGCCATTGCCATTTGTCCTAGCACATGTTGTCCATGTCCCCTTCTTTCTCTTGTTTGCATGTCATGAAGTTGTAGATGTTTGCCGAAATCCCTTGCCACTATCAATGGTTAACATTGGCCCAACAAAAAGTTTGGGTTAGATTCCATAGGTTTTTCTTATCCACTTTGTCTACTTTTAATGAAAAATTTTGTTTAGCTATTACACAAGATACACGAATCTTCAAAGAAAAAACAAACAAAAAACACTATAAAATACAACAATTAATCATCATATTCCTAGTTTAGTAGCATCTTTATCCCACAAGAAATGTAGTTTGTCAGCATCAATATGAAGTTGTGTCGGCTAGATGTGTCAAACTTGGGTTTGAGTTAATTATTGCATAATTTTTTACCTAATAATCATCATGCCTAAGCAATGAAAAGGATCCTTATCTACATTATCTTACACTTAGCCATAAATTCTTACATTTATGTTGTTACAATGTTGGTGTTGTTGCAAACATTGGGAGAGTGATTTTAGGTCATTAAGCTATGTCCATATTTTATCGTCATGGTTGTTTTGAAAATTGAACCCCATATCTCTCACAAAATTGGACATTCATCATTAGATGTCTTGTAATAGCCTTGACTCAGTTCAAATTATGTAAGTGATTATAACCTCGGTACATCACATACAGATCAAAGGTCTGTTGTAATATGTAAGTACAAAGAGTTATTTTTTTGATTAATTTGCTTTCTGTTTATTTATAGAACTTTTGCTCATCCCCTTTATCCTAAATGTAGGGCAAAAGGAAAAATTGCATTTTATCCCTTTCTTTTTTCTTGTGAGGCTCATAATTGGTCATTCAAAGAGCAAAGATAAAAAAAAATAAGGCACATTTTGAAAGGGGATGAGTGTATTGTTTGGCTGCTGCAACTTGTACACTTATAAAGTTAGAAATCATGTTTGGTAGTTTAATCTATTAAGTTAACCTAAGTATACCCTTTCAATTTTTGTTTGCTAGATCAACTTATTGTTGTATATATACCAAGTAAATATTGTTACGTGTTTCATTAATTAATTGGAGAACCTATGGTTTTAGATTTAGTGAAAGATGCAACTATATATGATTTCTATAATTTTCAATCTAATAGCCATATATAGTGGAAGGATGAATATCATGAACATGCATTATGTGTGAACTCTAGTCCCCCACAACCTAAGCTGATGTAGAAACAATAGAAAAACAAAGTGACAATCGAAGTAGAGTAACCAAAGATTGGCATTTCTCCTAGCACATCATATCCATGTCCCTTTCTCATTGTTGTTGGCATGTGATGAACTTGTATCTCTTAGAGAAAGTGACTTGCCACTATCAATGCCTAAAACTGCTGCCCAACAAAAACTTTGGGTTGGATTTATTATGGAAATAACTCTTACTTACACTTGAGTCTTCAAGACCCATGCCTTTGTTGGGCCCATAACTTTTGGGACCATTTTGTGTTTTTTATCATGTCTTTTCACCAGCAGAAGAATGAATGAGTCTTTAAGGTGAAATTAAATTAAACCAAAAGGGATGCCTACAACTTAGACCTTTCCAATTGGATCAGGTTGTAGAATACTAAAGTGGCATTCACATAATATATAGTACTACTACATAACCTTTTTGATAGTGGAGCTACCTTGCTATCTTAGTATCTTAGTCATGAACAATGATTTTTTTTCACTATTCTTTTAACATTTTCAGTTTTACATTTCAAATAGGCAACATCTACCTTTTATGCAAGCATGCTTAAGTTAGACAGTGACATGTTGATGTGGTTGTGGAAGTTTCCTGTCTTTTGGGCTTCCCTACCATTTTCCATTATGATTGTCATGTCTAATAATGACTTTCATTGTTAGAAGCATAATTGCTGGTTACATGTGAGGATTAGGTAGTACTAGCTTAGTAACTAATACTTGTAACCAATTATCTACAAGTATTGCATAGGTTCATCAGTAAATGCCTTGACCAATTATGAGAACTTAGCAGGGGCTTAAAAAAGAACTTGTGTACAATTCTGCAACACAAGTCCAAATTCAGACAGATTGGCATTGTTGCTATTAACATTATCAAGCATGTACTAGTTGTCTAGGTCTATTATAGCATGTTGATAATTCAACTCCTATATGAATAAAGAGCTTCAGCCAATGCATGTGTTTCAGCTTCATTGGCATAAGGGGATCCCATTCTACAATTTGTTTTTGCCAAATCAGAAGCACCATTACTATTTTGGATGCATAAGCCATATCCGAACAGACCTTGGTCTTGGAAAATTGTTGCATCACCACTACATGTTAATACAACTATGTTTTCCACTTTTCATGCACATTGCACGAGTTCCCAACTCATACAATATCCCATAATAGATTAGCTTCTCAATAGGAATTTATAAGGTACTTAACAAAGAATAAATGTCAGTAGCCTAAGGATGTGTCCTATCTTGTACAGAGAACTGGTGAACGATTCCTCCCTGTTCAATCCAACTACAACATGGAATTTTCTTTAATTGCCTTTCTTTGATTTCTATCCTAATTGTCTTTAGATTGTCCCACATGCCCAAATTGGCATAAATATTAGACAACAACACATAGGAACTTGGACTGCTTTTTCCCTCTGACCCAAGAAATTTATCCCTCATTTTGTTCAAGTTATCCTGGTGATTTAAACGGCTTTGCCTCATTGCACATGGCAAACGAATATGTGGCTTAAGAACAGCTCTCTCATGTGATTTTAGGTGGATACATGTTTGGGAGTTCTGATCTGACTTCCAAAGCTTACCAAAACAAGTACATTGTCTTGTACATAGTCTTGCATCTTAGAGCCAAAAAAACAAATCTTTGCTTAGTCTTGGACTTGTCAAACCAAAACCACGAAGAAGCAAGCCAAATTTCCCCACCAACAATCTTTGAGTTTTTGCAAATTTTTTGGTCTTTGCGGTGATTGACAAATTTAGATTAACACGCATCCTATGCCCATCTGCTAGCTCACCATGAATATGACAAAAAATCAGAGATGATATTTCTGATTTTTGATTGTTGCAAAATAGGTTGTCATACAACTCTGGCCTTTCAAGGCGTAACATATGATCAACCGTAGAACTCAACAAGCAAGGCATTTGCAGTTGGCCATACCTCCCAAACTTGGTGAGCATATATGATAGCAAGGCATCGAGTTGCAACAAAAATATCAAAAGCCACTCACAAGCTGCAGATGTAAGAAGAGAAATAAACCCCTTCATCCTTCTTGCTTTGACAGATGATATTCACTTTCCACCTGGTGTCATGTTTATCACAATTGTTGTTACAAATCCACAACATCCATGACATAACAAGGAAAGTCATCAATGAAATCATATGTACTCAAGTCAAAGCCCAAAATTGCATCAGCAACTTAGATGGTGAGGTAAGTACCATAGATCACACATTTGGTACTGTAATTCTTGGAAATGGGCAAACCAATATTGGTTGGACCCTGTTTGCAGCAAATGCGTTAGTGGAAAACCTTTCACTTATCTACAATAGGATTATATCAGCATGTAATTCAATAAAGTTGTTATCCAAATTGGCCAGAAAAGGGATCATTATATGTGATTTAGAGCTAGACCCTAAGTTGATGTTTAGGCAAATGAGGTTGGTTAATAAAACCAGTTTGTTAGGGACAATGTTTAGCTATAATTATCCTTTATTAAATGAAATAGGAAGTGTGAGCTGTCCAACTATTGTAATCATTACAAAGGATACACCATTTGTGATGAAGTATGGAAAAAGCCATAAGAAGCCAACAACCACCATCAAATTTCAACAAAAATTTGCTTATTATAACCGACACCAGCTATTAACTTTAAGTCATCAAGATGTCCTTCACCTACAATAAGGAAGGATTTATTAAGGGGAATAATGAAAGAGGCTTGGTATTCAGTATCAAAAACTCACGAAGCCACTTTCAAAGGGAAAGTAAGGCCTTCTTTAGTTGTGCTGGCTTTATAAGCTTCTCTTCTAGTGCGTAAACGAAAGGTGTCTTGCCGCGTATGAATTGACCGATTGGCATTTCTTTAGACGTTGGTGTGAACCAGTAGAGTAGTGCTTTTTTTCTTTAAGCCGGTAAGGTAATCCGGTATCAAATCCATGTCGAAACGAATACGTAAAAGGAGAGACCGTAGCTTACTCGAAAGGGAGTCCCACCTAACAGTATGCTTCGCTTCCAGTGGAAGGATTGCTAGTTCCTATCATCTGTCTTTTTGTATTAAATTAAAGACAAATAAGTTATATTTCTATCGCTCGGGCACTCGGGTTAGGGCGAGTCTCTCCCTTCTTTATTGTCGGATTACGAAAAGCTACCCCTTTCGCTAATAAGACATGGACCAAATAGCATCCCCTGTTGATATTGGATATCGATAGGCTGACAACTCACACACGGGTAGTAGTTTTAGATACTATTAAACAGTAATTTGCCCATATGCAAAGAATTAATGGTCAAGCAAGAAGTAACTTACCTTAGGGCAACTTGTCCTATTCCTTATACTCTTTATCTTTTCTCGAGACAATCGAAGTAATCGTCTTCAATGAGATGGCTTAGTCCCTTTCAAACATACTATATTAATTCACATTCGTCAATCTTTGACAGGTACCCAGCAGTAGCTGACATTGATTCCTTTTAGTAGACGTAAGAAAGGCGAATCCCATGTGGTTGTTCGTGAGCAGAGAATTGCCGATAGGACCAATATAAAGGACTCATTCATTCGACTAAGAATCATAGTAAACACCTTTATGGGATGTATTCTTTTGTGATTCTGGAAAGAGAGCTTTGGCTTTCTTCCCCCTTGAACAGAAAAGTAGACTCGAACTACTTGTCTTGCTAAACCGACTCGAGGACGATGAAACATTATGTTGAGAATAAAGCCTTGACAAGGTGTAATCCTTGTAACTGGGAAAGCCACAAATGGGGGAGGAGGATACGAAGATCACAAGAGTTTGTTTCCCCAAGAGCCCGTAATCCCCCTGAGAAGCCCCGGGATGGCACCCAATAGTTACTGTCAAAGTCCATGTTTGCAGGAAGTCAAATCCCGTGATCAAGTCTTTGAGTTATCTTGTTTTGGTTTTGGAAAGCAAGTCACAATCAGATCAGTTAAGATAGTTTTCAAGCATTCTACGAGTTAAGGAGGTGACTAAGCAAGCCCTATTGCAGTCCTGAGGAAGTCATAAGTAAACTCTCCTGACCAGTTAGTTGAAAAGCCAGGAGTGAAGTTGTCTAGTTCTTATCCATGTCATTCCTATCCTAATGCCTTAGCTTCCGCCTTCCCTTCTTAATCTCTTTCATTTCATGTCCTCGGCTCACTTCACTACCTTTAGAGAAAATAGTTCCAGCAGAAGACGAAGAAGACTTTCGGACAAAAAGAATAATCCAAAGACGATACATTTAGTAACTTTACAGGTACCACCAGTCATTTCATTTATGGATTTCGAAATAGAACATCCAGCTATTCCTGTAGGTTGTTGACCAGATACGCACCTGGGAGTCTCAGTAATTCTCTTTTTTGCTTATGATCCACATTAGTGCAACAGAATTTTGTAATCACCGCATTACCATATAAATGGAAGAAAGCTCATCAACAATCGTAGGCGCTGCAGTTGTAAAGCCAAGAATGGTTTGGGCACAACAGAATTGGAATCCGCTGGCAAAGCAAAGACAGCTTGATACTTTACTTTGGTAAGGTAAGGTTTAAAAAGTGCAATGTCTTCCTTACTCTAGCAAGTAAGTGATAACAACCTTGAAAACAGAAGGCATATTATATCATTGCTATCCAAAAAGGAGGAGGTAACAATAGCATTAGCCGTAGCTGTCACTGGTCTTTCAATCTTTCTTTTGTTTGCAGGAAAATAAAAAATCCCGTTAAAGACAAGTTCCCGCCTTCGTGAGGGCCTTACTCCTCAGATGCCCTAAAAAGGAGGGCTCTTGAAGGCTAATATTTGGGCAGCCTATGAATGAATCTCAACACTATCTATGTCACATTCAAGGTCGATTAATTGGCTTATTTGAATGCCGAAAAACCTACTTTTCGATGCTTGAAGTATGGTGACACTAAACTAAAGTGTTCATAAAACGAATAATTGATCCAGCCAAACGATCTACGATTTTAGTTTCCACGTAAGCCCTAGTTACTCACCTTCCTCTCTTTCCTTTCCTAGAAGTCTTCGGCAGGCTTTCCATCTTAAGAAATCCACACTCAAATTATGACACCTAAAACACTTTGAAAATTCAGCACCACCAGAATTGGAGACAAGAGACTTAGGTATAGATAGATCTACACCAAGATTTGTCACGACCTGATGATATATGGACGCAATCTTCCTATCAGTGATACATATGTCATCGCCTAGGATAGCGTACCTGTCAAAATATCTGCCCGGATACACCTTCTCTGCACAAGACTGAAGCACTAAATGGTGACTCAGTGTGAAGAGAGGCCAAGATGACAGATAACCCAATGGCTGCCCTGTCTCAAAAGAGACAACGGGTCTACCACGAGCGAACGGATATTCTACAGGATCACCCCAACCACCTTTATGGTAAGGGGCCCTGCAGAATGGCACTTCAAATCAGGATAAAGAAAGCATGGAGGTTACGAAACCTTCCACTTCTGATCCAAATAGGAAGGCCAAAATGTCTCCTTGTAGATTAATCGGCCACCCATCTGTGGCAGATTTTAAATCATAAGATGAGACATGTTCCGCTCCAACCAAAAGGTCCAAGGGTGAGACTTGATTATCAGTCCCATCCATGGGCAAAGTTTATAAAGCTTTCATTAACCAATCATGAAGAGGCTTTAGCAACCATTGGTTGACGTAGTTGCCAATGTCAAATATCCTACGTTTACCAGCACCTGAATCGATGGACTGGGCTAGTCTCTCGGGAGAGCCAAAGCTAGGGATTCTGTATACCCTTTTTTCTTCGACCTGGGATTGGCAAATAGGGTAAGAATCCCTCATTGACCAAAGAGAGATATCTCTCATTCCTGGTTCTAGGGCATATCGATTGAAAGGTGACCAGAGAGGCTAACCGAAACCTATAGGATCTGCATCTATATCGTTAGACACAAAATGCAGTTCATAGGCAAGGAACCACTCTATTTCACTTTTTATATTGAGAAAGATCGATCCCTTTCTTATCCTTTCGCGCTTTCCCTCTATTAGAAGGTATAGCCTTCCAAGTGGGTTGAATATATACGAGACTAAATGCAAGTAGTGGAGTTTACATAGTGAGTATAGAAAAAAAAATGAATAAACGCTTTATTGCGATTTCTTCTTATGCCGGTTGGAGTTTCAGTTGACTTAGTTTGCCTGAAGCACCCATATAAGCTCCAGTTTTCCAGATGGAGCCACAAATAGGTAGGCTATGGCGCCCCTAGACGATTTCAAGGTCGTCTTAGGGATAAAGTTCTTGGATACCAAACCAAAGTCGTCCCTACGCCATACTTAGGCACCTTAGGTCAAGCCTGACATAATGGCATCTGGCTCTAATGTGCTTAATGCTTATGTTCCTACAATACCGGCAGCTACAATTGGCACTAATGTGATGTTATGCAGTGCTACAAGTTGTTGTCTGGAACATCCATGGCTTGTCCTCATGCTTTTGGTGTTGTTGTTCTTTTGAAAGTTGTACAACCTCAATGGAGTCCTACTGCTATAAGGTCTGCACTAGTCACCACAGCTAGTCCTCTTGATAATACATAAAATGCAATTAGGGACTATGGTTACCCTTCTCAATATGCTTCCCCTCTTTCCATTGGACCTGGTCAAATGGAACCCAACAAAGCACTTGTATCAGGTTGTTGTTATCATGCCACTCCACAGGACTATCTTATTCTGCTATGTGCTTTGAAGTACACACAAAAGCAAATCCTAACCATTACATGAGGTAAAACTTACAATTGTGTAAGACAATCCTTTGATCTTAATTACCCTTGATTTATAGCTTTGTACAACAACAAAAGAAGGCCAATTGTTCACAAGTTTAGGAGGACAATGACCAATGTTGGAAGTGGTATTGCCACACATAGAGCCAAGGTGACACAACCTAAGGGCTCTGTGGTGATATTGTCACCTGAGAGATTAACATTCAGATATAAAAATATAATCAATTTTATATTTGAACTTATTTATTATTCGTTAGAAAAAATAACATACACAATATCAGTTTTGGCTTATGGAATGATATTACATAGGATAACCCCCCCACTCTTTTTTAATTCATTCTTTCAAATTTTTGTGAGTAAAATAAATCCATACTTTCGAATTAAAAAATGACAATTAAATAAATCACGACTTTTATGTTTTTTATGTTAAAAGAAATTACTTAGCATAAAGTACAAAATGAGTTGTAGACATTGGAGAGTGAGAGGGAGAGGGAGAGAGGGGAGTAGATCGAGTAGAAAGAAAGAGAGATTAATAACAGGAAAGAAAACTTTTATTTCTAAAACATCCACCACTTATTCAACTTTTATTTCTAAAGTGCATTTTTCTTATCTTTTATACTAAAGTGAAGCTATTTTTCCTTTGTGTAGGATTCTACTAGGGCAAACCCTGCTATTAAATACTTGAGATTAAGATCATTAGGTGCTAATGTAGTGCTTCTGTCCTTGGTCATGCAAGGAATCTTTCGAGGATTTTCCTTTGTGTAGGATTCTCCTATGCTAAACCCTGCTATTAAATACTAGAGATTGAGATCATTAGGTGCTCTTGTAGTGCTTCTATCCTTGGCCATGAAAGGAATCTTTCAAGGATTCAAGGACACTACAAGTCATTTATAAGTTATTCGTAGGTTCAAATGATCCATATTGTCTTTTGAAATGAAGCCTAAACAGAGAATGTGTGAAAGAATGAAAATGCATAAATTAAAAGCATGCTAGTCAAATTTATAGGATTTTTGCATAAATTTTTTTATTGCTTTAAAGTGTATTCATAATGAAAAATAGAAGGAAATCCAATTAAAAGGTTAATGGAAGATAGTTTTTTTTTTTAATTTGTCAACATCTTCCTTAACTTGGTTCATCCATGTATGTGGTTTTGTTCAATTTCGAGGTATGCATTGAATGTCATTTTGGATCCAGTGCTTATCTTCTACAGCTTTAATATTGGGCATCAAAGGTGCAACCATTTCACATGTTCTCTCTCAGTAAGTCTTACTTTAATTTTTTCTTATATCCTAGTAATGTTCTAACATTTCATTTAGCAAAAAGTGAACCTACTAAATGGTGACCCTTTCTAATTAGGTACTTGATGGCATTGGTCCTCATGGTGATATTAACTAGAAAAGTGGATCTTGTACCTCAAAGCATTAAAGATTTGCAGATTTTCAGGTTTCTTAAAAATGGTATGGTGGATGGCATTAAACACAACATATTGGTTTTGATTGTTGTACTAATTCTGAAATCTTAGTCTTCTCTATTAAAAAAGAGAGATAAAAATGGTCAGGTAGAGTCGACACATATTGGTCCTATCTGATTTTAGTAGAATTGTCTCTGGTACATAATATTTGTTGTCTTTACCAAAAAAAGAAATAAAATATATGTTCATCACTTATGAAGCTAGAATTTACTCATGTTCAAATTTATTTTCATTTTAAATAGGATGTCTGTTGTTGGCAAGGGTAATAGTTGTGACATTCTGCCAGACCTTGGTAGCCTCATTAGCAGCAAGGTTTGGTCCAATTCCTATGGTTTCATTCCAAATCTGATTGCAAGTGTGGCTCACACATTCCCTTCTTGTTGATGGATTGGTTGTTGTTGTACAAGTACAAAACATTAAGTTTCCATGATGTCTTAAGTTCAAATTGTAATATTGTTATTATAAAGGCCTTAAGAAAAATTTAATTTTGTCTTAAGTTTCCATGATGCCTTAATAAGAGATATAAAGTGGGTTGAGTGGTTAAGAAAGAAGGAAAGGGGAAAAGGTCATGGGTTGGATCCCACTACAAAGGAAAAAAACTAACAATTAACAACTAATATTTGTTAATAAAAAAATTATAAAGGCCTTTCTAGCTTCATTGTGAGTAAAAATCAAATGAGTATTACTAATTACCTTTTCTTTCTCAGGCAATTATAGCTTGTTTCTTTGCTGAGAAAGACTATGAAAAGGTGTTTGTTGCGGCAACAAGATCTGATTTTGCATATTCTGCATACTCCTTGCGTAGTTCAATTTGCATTTGTAATAAATGCTTGTGTTATCTTTGAATTTATGGATTGAGGGTTAATTCTTGTTAGTGTTGCCTCCCATTACAAAGAATTCTTTTCTACTATGAGAACTTGACGAAAAAATAAAATAAAGGCAGCTCGAAAGTGTTTCTTACTTGTTTGTGTGGAGCTAAGCCTATGCTTTTCAAATTTTGGTTGCTGCTTCCATGGTTGATAGGTTATTTGTAGTTCATAATCGATCTAGTTAGAGATAGGTTATTTGTAGTTCATAATCGATTTGGTTATGAAATTCATGTAAAGCACAACAGAAAAATGTCCCCTCACCATGTAAAGCAGAAAATTTTAGAAAATAAACAAAATTAAAAAATTAATTCTAAGACGATTCTTAGCTAAAAATTGTCTTCGAAGAGACACATTCTAAGACGATTCTTATCAAAGAACTGTCTTAGAATATGCCTAGGATAAGTCATTCTAAGACGATTGTTATCTAAGAACTGTCTTAGAATAGACACTTTTTAAGACGGTTGTTAGCTAACAATCGTCTTAGAAGAGACATATTTTTTAAGACAATTTTTTTTATAACTGTCATCGTTCATCAATTACTTTTAACGTCGTTGGCTTCAAAGACGGTTCGACAATCGTCTTTGAATGTACATTAGAACCGTCTTCAAGTGTCACTTTTCTAGTAGTGCAAACAATAAAACAAACACATTTTGTAATGACTAAAACAAAAAAATTACAGAGATAAAAATGAAAAAACACAAAGGAATAAAAAAAGTATATTTAAGACTAAAAAACAAATAAATAACCATTTGACAAACTCAAAACACAAATTTTGCATGACACAAACCTACATTTTCTTTCCTCACCTGCACAAAAAAGTTCTTTGTGGATGATAAAATTATTATATAAAAAAATGTGCAAGAGTATTAAAGTTTTTTTTTTCTTAACGAAAATTAAATTATTAGTACATACGTATAACATATCGTAGATCCGCATAAAAAAAATTTAACTTAAATATATTTTTTTAAGTTACCACCTAAAAAGTATTTTTTTATTTTATTACCTAATATTTGCAAATTTTTACTTTTTTATATGTCATTAGTTTAAATTTGATGGCCTAACATTCTATTAATCTATCACATTATCACTTAATTAATGATGTAATACTTTATTAGTTTGTCACGACATCATTCAACAAATCAATACTAAAAACATATATCTAAAACAAAAGTTTCAAATGTTAGATAGTAGAATAAAGTAAAAATATCTTTTGGGTGGTAAACTAAAAAAGAAATATATTAAAAGTATGAAAAATATTTAAGAAAAAAATATTAATATTTATCATATATAGTAATACATAATTATTAGAATCTTATGATTTACTATTTAAATCTTAAGATTAAATATCATTCATCTACCTATGGGTTCATATTATAATAAGATGAATCTTAAACCACCTTGTATGTTAAGGTATACATGAATGAATCTGTTTTTTGGACCATCGTGGATGCAAATCACACTATTCAACGATTTATTATATTTTCTTTGTTATACCAATCCTTGTGAAAATAAATAAATTGAAAGTCATATAAGACTAAATTGTTAGATGAAAAAGAACTGAAAAAACACTTCAAACTTATTTGACTATTTTACTGCCTTATTTCACTTACTCATTCAACGCATGCAGTCATGCACTTTATTTGACTATTTAATTATTTCGTTTCGATTATTCTAAAATAAAGATTTCACAAACTAATAGTATATATATATATAACCAATAATTTTGCTCTATAAGACTTTTGGTGAAGTTATTTTATCTATTTCTAATTTAAAAATTTTACATTGAAAAATGTTTTATTTTTAAATCTTACGATTCCATACCAATTATGACTTGTTAAAAAATTAGCCGGAGAATTCATAATTTGAATATTGATTTGATAACTTGATCTCAAAATACAACCATAAGGAAACAAAAGCCACAATTTTTTTGAGGTAAATTAGAAATGGTTTGAAAGAACAAAGCAGCAAAAACAGTAGAGTCTAGAGTGGAGGAGGTCCTGATTCGAAGAGGGGAGGAGAGCAGCAACTAAATAGACCGCAGCAGCACACAAACCATAAGCTGGAAGATATAAAACCAAAAGAACAAACAAAGACATTGTCAGTTCCACGTTTCATTTTAATTATATTTCTAGCCATTGCTTTGTTTAAGCAAAGAAAAATTCAAGTCCCTTACCATGTATCCATGAATCCTCCCCTAGGGCTAGGGGGAGCTGGACTTAGCAACGGTGTGCTTGGAGGAGAAGGTGGATCCATCACCTACTATTATACAATATACAAAAGGGTTACCTCTATGGTTCTAGTGAAAAAGAAAGTCACATAAGTTTCTTATGTACTAATCCAAACCATACATATTCCACAAGTCACACTTTCATCTACCATTCAAAGGGTTGATTCAGAATCACAAATGCCACCCCCAACTAACATATTAACTCTGTTAAGCCATTCCTAATTACTCCTCAAAAGTTACTCACCAGCAACCATTCCAATTTATTCGACACGGGACAGAGAATGTAGTAGAAATGCACATAATTTCATGGGTGATGTCTGATATGAAAAGCAATTAACGCATGATATCAATTCCCATTGATTAGTTATTTAACACTCACACCAACCCATAAAATAACATGAGAACTGCATTTATCAAAAAACATATGGACATGCCAATAAACAAACCTTAATATATGGCGGGACCATACATAAATTATTTTTGAAATGCTAAAATATATTTTTGACTCCTAATAAATATTTAAATTTTGTGTTTATTTTTTAATAAAAAATTTCATTTGTTATTAGTCTTTAATGAAACATAAAATTGATTAATTTATCATGGAGTAAAACAAGTGTCAAATACCAAAAAACAAAAAAATTGATTTTATCATCGAACAAAGATAAAGAAAAAATTTATTAGAAAACAAACACAAAATTCAAGTATTTATTAGGGATCACAAAAATATTTTAGCATTTTTTGAAATCCAAAATGGCTTGGACCGGTTGAAATATGAATAGCTTTTAGCCAGGAGATACCTGTGGGCAACAACATCTATAATATTCAATTTAACAGGTTCAAAGGTCAGTGGTACTATGTTATTGCTGATTGCAATTTGACTTCTGACTTTACAAATATCACATTCAAATTCTTCTCCAAATAAAGTAGAAGCAGAACCACCTATGCTTTTTCTGTACAACAGTTAAGCAAATTTATTTCAGTGATATCTAAAACCACGTATGTACAAGATTTTTCAAAGGAAAGTGAAAAAAATTTAGATGAGCATACTCTATTACAAGATTGCATCCTCTAAGATATCCCACTTACAGTACATAGGGAAGTATAAGCTACAGAGCTGTACCACCAGTCCACAATATAAATTCCTCAAACTTCTTCTGCTCTCTATTTATCATCAAGGGAAATTGTCGTTTATCATATAAAATGATTCAAAACGAGGCTCGGTTAAATCTACCATTTCTTCATCTGATGCATGCCAGCTCTCACCTTTTGAAGTAAAGAGCATCAAACTCTTCAGATGCTCAGATGAAACTGTATGTACATCTTTATTTTCGTTCCCCACATGAAGATTATGGTCAATATCTAGTGGCAATAAATTACGAGATGGAAATATACTTGGTGGGGCTTGTCTTTGCTTCTCCAAGTCCTCTGGTTCCTTTACATGCTCAGCATAAAAAAAAGTCAGGATATGATTTGCTTCTATTACAAAGTGAGGATGATCTATAATGGCAGCTAAAATAAGTCTAAGTATCAACCAAAAATTTTGAAAGATAAGAAACATGTTCAATGTCCAAACTAGAACACTGCAGTTAAGAACCTGAAAAGGGCTCACTGGAATGGTTCTTCTCCTTCTAGATTTTCCCGGGGAAATACTTGAAAGAATTTGAACAACTTCACTCATAGTTGGTCGAGTGTCAGGATCCAACAGCAAGCACTCCTTTGCTAAGTATGCCATTATCTGCAGCTCTTCTTCAGGGAAGTTCCCGTTCAATTGTGGATCAGCCAACTCCGTTAATGCTCGCCTACTATCCTGTAAGCGTGAAGTTGCCTAAAACAGAAGAAGTTTGACATGCTATGTCAATATTTGAAGGTTCCATAATCTCTTTCTCAGTAGAATTCATTAAGCAAGCTATGCAGAAAGCTCAAACTGAAGCAGGTAATTATCAATAAACTGAATCATCCAAATTCAAGATTGTAAATAGAAAATGAAAAACATTATAAGAATGTAAAAGAAACACTTTCATGAAAAATTTGGTCATAGTCTGAGCACCAAATTGAGGACATGGAAAATCCTCCAAATAAGGACACATGCAAGTTTAGGTTATGTAATTAAAAATCATTAAGTTACAATACCCATATAACAAGACTTTCTTCTTTGCCTGCAGATTTATGGATGGGTTGCCGACCACTTATAAGCTCAAGAAGAACCACTCCAAAACTGAAGACATCTGACTCAAGAGAGGCTCTCCCAACAATTGCATACTCAGGTGCAAAATAACCAAATGTTCCTTGCATTCTTGCTGGAGAATCAGAACAACTAGGGTGGTCATCAGCTCTCAAGTTTTTAGCCATACCAAGATCAGTTATCTGCACATTCATTATTTGAATGGAATGCAAAAGCACACATAGTTCAGCGGATTTACAGAATAAACTTACCAGTAAAAAGACATTAAAAACTACTAAAATTAGAATTTGCTTTCAGTATACCCTCTTTAGTTGAGTTATCTTTTCTTAAGTAATTACTTGTTTGCTAGAAGTTAGAACAACTAAGACTCATACTTTTGCTTGCCAATTTTTATCCAGAAGAATGTTTGTTGATTTGACATCTCTGTGCAGAATTCTTGGAGCAGCAGCTTCATGAAGATACTCCAAGCCCCTTGCAGCTCCTAATGCAATTGTAACGCGAGTTGACCAATCCATTTTTTGTCCAAGAATTCCATCTAACCTGTCCCTCAAATTTCCATTAGTCATGTATTCAAATACTAGCAGCCTTTGAACATTTTTTCCTTTTAATTCTGAGCAGTATCCCACCAATGGCACCAGATGGCAATGATGAAGTCTAGACAATAGTTCAATCTGAACAAACAAATAAATTGTTTTAGGCTCATCCTTTTGTTTATCTTGACACTATGGAACATTATAATATAGCATGACCAGGCAAAGAAAACTGAAGCTAGATTGGGTATAACCTCTGTAAAAAATTCAGAGTCTGCCTCAGGCCCTCTTTGATCTTTTATTCTCTTGACTGCCACATTACTACCATCTTTCAGCCGACCACGGTAAACGTAACTACTTCCACCTAGTCCAATTAGGTTGGAAGTTGAGAAGTTTTCAGTGGCATTTTCCAGTTCAGCAAACGAAAATTGAATAATATTTCCATGAAAGGTTTCTCTTTGGCTCCCAAACAACAAAGCGGCCTTCTGAAAGCATCCTAAATAAAATAAAAAATGAGAAAAGGGTAATTAAGAACAAAAAAAAGTGTAGAGTGTAGACAGTCTGAAACAAATACACTTTTAACTAAGAAATTAGACTCCAAGGATAGTGAACACAAAAACTAACTTACCTGTAATATGACTAATAGGAGAAGTTATAGCAACTTTTGTTTCTGGCACTGAAGAAGTCCTATGACTAATCAAGTTGGTGGTACTACTGTAACTTGTTTCTTTATCTGATGAGATCATTGGTGATTGAATAGGACCTTTGTCCCTTCGGTAGACATGACATACAACTGAGGTAAGAAATGCAATAGTTGTGCATATAACACATATTGATAGAAAAATTACTACAATCTTGCTCGAAATTTGTTTCTTTGAACCTAGTGGCTTCCTGACAGTTCCTGCAGAACACTCAAAATTATAAATTAAACTAAGTACCTTGATCTGAGGAAAAGCCATTTAGTTTCTACAAGAAGGCACAAAGTTATGCCACCATCAATAAAACTGCGTTAAAGAGAAAATCCTTAATAGTAGGAAGTTATATGTTATGGAAAATCCTGTTCTAAACCTTCATAATTGAGAGTTGAAAAAGGCTTTAAAGAAGTTGAAAAATCTGGTGGTTTTGGAAGTTTCCATACCACAACTGCCGTTGCATCAACTGCATTTTCCAACAACAGTACACAATTCCCGTAATTACAATGCTACCACAATTTAAACCAAATCTTTTTTACATACGGAAATATGAATTTTTGTTCTATGCATAATAATGACTGGTTTAACATTAGTCGATCGTACTCCTTTTAGAAATTATGAATCAGTGAACAATCAAGATGGAAGCAAAAGAGAAAGAAGGAAAAATACCCCAGGTGCAATTGCAGGCATTAAAACAACTAAGGTTATGGACATCTGCTGTCACTTTAGGAAACCCGTTTGGATCACATTCGCATGTCCATATGGATGCATTCTCTTCAGCATCTACATGGAAGGTAAAGCAGTTACCAAAGTATATTCAGGATGTGACCACAGTCTCCCCTCTTTCTCTTAAAATAGGGAACCCATACTGCATTCTTGTCATAACCATATCAATCACCTAAGTGGTGAATACGTACACCATTCCTACCATAAGCATATCATCAATTAAGTGACTATAACTCTACACTGCCATCTTAAAAAAGTAAAAAGTTGGTACAATAAGTTATTTTCATGTTAAAGTGCCAATGTTTTGAACTTTAGTTTTTTACAACATTACATTGGGAGAATGAGGCTTGGCCTGTACCTTAAGCATATCCAATTAGTTTTTGGCAATCTACCATGAATTTTGCCTTCAATAAATACAAGTTGAAATTTATTAGTAAAGGAAACCCTTATGACTTTAAACGAATCTTAATTACCAGGCATCTGCAAAACTACATTTCACTACATGCTCAATGGCAAGGCTCAACTAAATAATCAACTAAAGAAGATAGAAGACTATAAAAGGGGAGAAGGGGTTATCCATAAAAGGCTAGCCTTTGTGAAACCAATAAATAAAATAGTAGTATACCTGGATGGCAATCACATGACTTGGAACAATTAGCAAGAGAGTATATCTTGTTCCCTTGTAATGAAGAGCATCTACATTTCCACTTGTTTAGTCCAGTATCAGAAGGTTCATCTGTTGGTAAAAACAACAAGCAAAAGAGGAAACAAAAATGGTTTATTTGGATTCAGTTTATGACTTGAGAAGCAACATATAAAGCGTAGAACCCCTACAAACTTAAAATTACTAAAATAACATGATATATATAGAATGCTCACTTATGAACTAACTAAAAATGAGTGCTGAATCAAGAGAAAAAACGAAACTAATATCACTTATTTGATGTTGAAGGGGTAAAGTCAAGCTTCTATGTAGTTTTTTTTATTTAAGTAGGCAAACCCCTAAATATCAGTCAGTACACAAGGTATACTAGTGGTGACAGATGCAAGGTCAAATACCAAATGTAATATAAATGGTGATACTAACCACAAAATGAGTGCTGAATACAGAGCAAGCTAATAACAAGAGCAACAGCAACGTTGAGTTGAGGCTTCATTTATTCCAACCTATACAAGGAAAGGAACATTTTATGCAAATCTTGAGGAAGAATTTCCTCATGTTAAGAAACAAGGCACATCTCTTTGGTGATTTTCCAAGATAAATTCATAAGCAGATGATAAGCACTACCTAGCTACATCCTGTCATATCTGAAGACAAAATACCTACAAATCACTGATCCATAACATTTGACAGATGGCTGAGCAGTCAAACTATACAAAAAGTATATCTAAATAACTTCAAAAGTATATACCAGCCATTCAACATGACTCTGAAACAACTAATAGAAATTATCATGATCTTGACTATTTGTACTGGAATCTAGTTTTCCATTGTGTGTGTGTGTGAAGTGGCATCAATTGGTGAACCTGTTAAAGGGGAAAAATTTAATCTTCCAATTCTCCTGCGTCCGATCCAATTGTCATCTTTGGATCAAATAGATAAACAGACAAGCAATTCAGAAACAGGCAACAACAGCCCCAGGTTTGAGTTCCATTTATCCATATGCTGCAGCAAAAAATGAATGACAATCTTTTCATACTGAATAAGGAGATAGGAACTCACTTTATCTAACCTCAGTTTTGTGGGCCGTGTATGTAACTAAGGTAAAATGAGTAAGGAAAGTTAAGCCGACAAACACCTGAGTTAAGGTTATCCTATCCACCCCAAGTACTTAAAAATCAAAGATGAGGTGACCCAAGTAGGGACTAGATTAACTAAGTAGCATAGGACAGTTACAGTAGGTTGAGGAACAGCATAACGAATCCATAATTGAACATATCAAAACGCAACTGATATATGCCTAAACATAACAGGTTCAATTGAAGGAGGACTGATAACATGCAAAATCAACAGATGGATTGTTACATCATACAATAAATATAGACTGTGAACTGCAAGAACTTCCTTTACGGATGGCTTGAGAATTAGCTTCTAAAATGGTATCTAACTCTTACAAACGGAATGAACTTGACAACTACCAAAATAACACATCCTAGTTAACCCCATTGCAAACTCTTTTTGAGTATAAGGAGTTTCCTTTGATTTGAAAGTACTGACAAAAGCTAAAAGTTTGAAGTTGTTTTAGCAAAAGCAGTGTGAGTTACAAGAGAGGTTGAAATAGGAAAGTCAAAGCAAGGACTTGTTTTACTGTAGGGATATTATTATGATTATCATTACACTCTCCAAAGACTTCTACTAAATAAAAACTTTAGTCCATTCTAATAGTGGACCCAGAATTAAATTTTACTTGATAAAAGATAATGTAATGATGAGCTAAAGTGAAGAAAAGCAGGTAAAATTTTAGAGTAATGAGAGGGAATTCATCCTTCACCAAACTGCATGTTTAGTGTTTTAGTCATGCATACATCACCTACCTTTTCCTTCACTTTCCACTTTAACGACTGGAAAGGAAAATATTAATTCCTTATCATATGCATATCAATGTTGTATAACCAGGTTAGAAATGATATTGTGGGGAATTAAGAAAGAGCATGGTTGAACAAACAAAAGCACTGAATAGAGACCCACTATAATGGGTTTATCCTTTAAAAACATGATCCACACAAAAGAGGAAACAAAGTGAGCCTTAGAAAATGATCCTTTTTAGTCTACCATCTGTTTGAAAGCAACCCCTTTGCTTACTTACAAGGACCCTTAACAACCTTCTAGTTCTGTTCATTCATTACTAAAAGAGTAATGATACATAAAGTATAGTATATGAAAGTCTGTACAAAATTCATTATTTAAGGGCTTTGTCAATTGCCATTTAGTGCTCTTGGCTTGGAGGACTTTTATAAAATTATGTAGTACTACATATTATGTTTGGATTGCTAGAATTATTTTTTAATATATTTTGTGATTGAAACTTTTAAATGATAAAATTATTTTCTTTTATTTCATGACTCAGCCTTAAGTTTAATTATCTAAACTTAACCTTAGTTTAACTAATCTACGGTGTTGAGTTGAAGATGCTAAAGAGCACGTTAAGAAAAAGAAAATAAAGGAAAGTATCACAGTAAATTTTTTTAATTAAAATTAAACTGATGGGCCAAATGAATATGCTTGTCGCTGTGGCCTCACTTGTGACTAACTGAGTAAGAGCGTCGGCACAACAAAATAATTTTTAAAAAAAATAAAATCAATGGAGCCTCCCCCATGTGAATTTACCGGTAAGTCTACGGATTAATTGAGTACAATTCAGATTTAGAAAATACAAGTAAGCAAGCTTTTGTGTAGTTTCTTGTCTTTTCCGAGGCTTTTGTTGCATTACCCGTGGGCTGTTGTTGGGCCTGCGTACCCCGAAATCTCACTTCATTAGCCTAAAAAAGAAAATTCTTATTTCATTAGCCCCCAAAAAATCAACATAAGAAAACTATCATAGAACTGAGAGTGAAAATTATAGTGAAAAGGATTTAAATTTGTTAAATTAAAGTTCAATTTTAAGATTAAATCAAAATGATTGCCTTGCTATAATTTTATCGAATTAGAATCCTAAACGGATTGTTTTACTTGTGAAGGCTGTTAAGCCATTCGAACAAACTGAAACTTTATAACTAAAAAGGAAAAGCAAAAAGAGGAGTAACACCAATAAAAAGAATCAGAAGTATATAGAATATACCATGGATGTAATTCAATGAAGAAATTTTCTCAAATATCTCCACTACTACGTTACTTTATACTCTCTTCTCCAGAAGACGTACAATTCAACGAAAGACACTTAGAACTCATTCCTTACCACTTTCCATTATACCCCCCCATCTTTCTAAAACCATAAGGGAAAGATAAGTAAAAGAAAAGAAACTTAAAGGTCTCCACAGAAAAGTGTATGCATTAGACTTTTCTGAGGAGAAATTTTCAAACAGTTTGCATTACTATTTTCTTCGCTGCCGGTCAGAATAGGATCTAGCAGGTTTGACGGCATTTGCAGATTGTGGAGGCCTCAAAAGCATGGTTTGGGAACGTGAAACCATGTCTACCATGGAAGGGGTTCTGTATGCATTCACAAAACTAGTGCTGTCTGTAGAATCTCCTCGTGCAGTTGCCCTTTGCCATGAATGAGCACACAATCCTGAGAGAACATAAGCCCTTCCAGACTGCTCATAAACACGTTGGTTCACCATCCTGTCCTGCATCTCCTTCATTTCAGCAGCAAGAGAGATGCATAGTTCATCACCAGCTTTGGCAGAGATAGTTTCAGACAATGCCTGCTGACATCTTTCTAGAACAGAAACTGCAGCAGACAAATCACCACGTTCAGCCTTAACTCTAGCCTCGGCCATTGCCTCAGTAGCTCGAAGCCTGTTTCTCTGCTTGTCTACTTCTATTGACACAACTACATCTCTAGCTACATTAGGTCTTTGAATCTTTACTTCACTATTTACTCCCAACCCCACCATTTCTTTTGTGATGGGGTCCCTATAAATACCTCTAACAATCATCAACGACATCTCATCACTAGACTTATCCACCGGAACATTGACTGTCACCAAAAAGTCTTTTTCTTCTTCAGCATACAGATCTCCTACCTTGATAGATGCCATTTTTCCACTGTCAATCAAGCTAGTTTGGTAACTTCCTGCTTTTACCGAACCAAGTTGCAGACAACGGTGAACACACTGAACTTCTACGTGTAATTGCTGAACCACCACACTCAATAGTCCCCCAATACACTGTGCAAATGCATCCTGAATCACATCCTCATCTTCAATGAAGGAAAAAGTACCCCCAGATATCTCAGAGATTGAGTGCATGGCAGTAGCATCATGATCAACACCAAAGCCAAATGCATGCACTGGTATATGCAGACCCATTCCATTGTTCCGATGAATGGAGCACGGGACAAGTGACCGGTAATCATTTACAACATTGATTCTGCTACTGTTTATGGATGAATCCTGTCCATCAGATAGTAATATGATACTGCCAACTGGGTTCTTCCACTTGCGGTCAACAAACACTTTGGCACCTTTCCTCAAGCCTTCAACAATGTTTGTAACACCATTTGGAACCAAAGAATTAACAGCCTGCAGTGCCTCCTGTTTTCCAGCATCAGTCATCCTCCGAAGAGGAAAGATGCGGCGGGCTGTGCAAGAGAAGGTAATGACAGAAAGCCGGTCTGATGAACTCAGATTCTGTATGACAAAACCCATAGCTCGTTTCAGTAGTGCAATCTTTGTGCCTGACATGCTGCCACTCACATCAAGAACCGTGACAAGATCGATTGGAGCACGAGAATTTTGAGCTGATGATTCAGTGTTGTTACTGAGTCTCCCTGAATGAGGGGGAGCTTTGAGATGAATCAATACAGCGAAGTTATCATGAGAGGCTGACTTTGCAATTGCTGAAACTTCAGGATATGTTCTGATCTCCATTGTGTTTACTAGATTGTGAACAGCTTCATCCATATCTTCGGTAACTGAAGTTTGTTGATCCAAGACTTCATCATCATCATCATAGATAGCTGGTTCAGCAACATTATTAGGAGATGCAAGTTGTGGAGCTGTACTAGCTTGTTGGGTAGGAACCCTCCCTAGTAGAGTTGTCCAGGAATCATTTCGCGGTGAATTTACTCGGTTGATGCCATGGGAGACCTTAGAAGAACGACTCTGAAAAGGAACCTCTTTCCATTTTGCTCTGCAGACGGGGCAAATCCGGTTCCCGTGTTTTACATTAGATGTAATGCATTGAAAATGGAAAGAGTGAGAACACTCTGCAGTAAAAATGGCATGCCCCTGCCCTGCTTTCATTGAGTTCAGGCAAATTGCACATGTCCCCTGTGGATAATGTAGAACATAGTGTGAGAAAATAAGCGCTAATACAGACTCTACAAACTTTATCAAACAAGACTCTACGAACTTCCCTTGAACCAAGATGGAGGAAGAGAAAAAGAGACACGTTGATGTCACCTAGAACACTAATTAGGACTGTGAAACTCTAGCAATCGTTTTACACTCACCACTTAAATCTCACCTCATGTAGTAATAACATTGTCATCATTGCTATTTGATACTAAATTTTCATAATAAAGCTATTATGAATGCCTAATAGTTAATTATGGTTGGAAGGGGGAGGGCATATAGGTGATTGACAAAATACAATATTTTTTATAAAAATAAAATAAAATCCATTCACAAGTCATTTCACGAGAACTCGTTCATATCTTGTAAATTTTCCTAACATTTATGAAGTGGACTTTTTTATTTTAATTTTAATCAAACAAAAAATCACCAGTGGAAAAAGTGACCATAAGGTAATGATCCAACGATCAATACCAAATCTACATCTACATTAGTCAAACTTAAAAACAAAAAAGCCAGCGCCGCCAAGGCTTAAAAATAGTATTTATTTTAATAAATTATTCTAATTTCTTAAAAACTATAATACAATTTTAAAAATATTTGCAAATTGTATTATTATTAAATATTTTATTTTGTGTTGCTTAGAAAACTGTTTTCAAAATCTGCGAATCTGAGCAATGTCGCAAATAAAGTCTAAAGTATTCATAAATAAATGCAAAATTTAGAAAAGTCACTATTACATTATTTTGTCTAACACTTTCCCTTATTTCTGGATGCAGGTCCAGTACTATTTATATTTACTACCACAGACGACAATTTACTATTAAAATGCCTAATTACCTAATCACGAGGATTCCCAGGCAAATCTACAACTATCTAAAAATGTCAACGCTATGTGGTCAAACACACGCAGCAAGGACAAGAAAGTAAAAAATAAACAACTTTCAATATACGCTTTTCCGAAAGGCAAAGGCAAAATGCAACTCTAACATTGAACTTTTCGAGAATTAATAATAATGGTCAAATAAAAAGTCATTATAAGAAGGACAAATCAAAGATGATTCGTTCATGTTGCTTTCTTTTCAATATCTCTGATCCCGCAAAGTCCCTTTCTTTTTCTTTATTAGCAGCTGGGATTTTCAGAATAAAAAGTCATTATAAGAAGGGGGTGTTTGACTCTTTATATGGTTGGCACTTAGCAAAACAAGGCGTTGAATGAGTGAAACAATGCGTTGAGAGTTGAAAGGCCTCAAATGCTACGGAACCCTTTTCCGTATAGCTTTATACTATATGCTCTAATTTTATGCAATACTTATCATCATGTTATAAGGGTTCCTTAAATAAAAAACAGTAAAACCTATCATTGTTTGTATAGGGTCCCTCCCTTTAATTTATTTTGTGTCCATCCAAATAATTCTCAAACATGCACTTGCCCTTAAAGGGTACTACTACACATGGTAATGGGGATGAAAGCAACACCAAAACGACGAATAATAAATCGTTTCCAGAATATGGCATTACGATTAAATTACCCCAACACAAAGCAAAAAAAAAAAAAATTAATTTTTTATATAATGAATGAGTTTCAACCCAAGTAGTGAAAATCTTTAATCAGAATCAGAATCTACGACAATAAAAAGAGTCTAATTTTCCATTGTGAAAGTAGGAAGTAAAGGTAAACGGGCAATGCGAACCTTGGAGCAGTTGGATTTGGATCTGGAGAGGCGGAGCCCGGAGGCGGAGGAGGTTATCGAAGAGACGGAGCAGTGGCCGGAGGCATCGCCGGACGGCGAAAGGCGGTCGGAGAAGGGGGTGGCGGAGCTGATAGAGGAAGAGGAATGTTCGACGGTTTTAGGGACTTGAACGCACATGTTGATCCCAATAGCGAGCTTCACTTTTCTCCATTTGCTTCCCATTTGATTTGGTTGGCGAAAGACAGATCTTGAAGCAGTAATGGGAAGACACGGTGACGGAGCAAAGAAAAGTTTGAATTTGAATAGCTCTAAGCATTGGAAAACGAAGAGAATAGAGAAAGGGTGGTGAGAGTTTGTTTATGTATGGTAACGGATGAAGAATGGAGAGAGAGAGAAAGGAGATTAGTGGACAGACAGGATAGAGGGAAAGTTTGTTGAGAAAACAGCAGAATTATAGCAAAATCAGTAACTATAACTCAAGTAGTTTTTTCTCTCAACCAAATTATGCCATTTTTTTATTGTTGTGTGTTATCTGGTTAAAAACAGAAATCTTTCTTTAACAAATAGTAATTTTTACTATGTCTTAAATCATTTTAAATATTTAGTAGTAGCATTTTTACTTTTACATGTTGATGAATGAAAGTCGATTCCTAACAAAAAAGAAACTAACAAGTAACGTAAGAAATAGAATAGTAGTTTGTTAGAACTTAAAATAATATTAACTTTAATTTTAAAATAATATTAATTTTTAATACAAATATAATAATAACAATAATTGTTCACGGTAGCATTAATGTAAAGGATCTAAATTTATGATGATTAATCTTTATTGAATTATTCGATTAAACCTTGAGATTTCTTTTCTCTCAATCAATTTTTTTCTTTCTAAAACTCTAATAGAGACTTTATATAAGAAATTGAAAAATATAATTTAATTTGAATTTGAATATAATGTCATGTTTATAATTATTATATTTAAATTTAAAATAAATATTAAATTATAAAAATTAATTTCACCGTGATAAGAGTTTTAATGTTCAACTACGTTACAAGTAAAGTCTTAAATATAATTAATGAATTTTTTAATGTTCCACTACGTTACAAGTCAAAACTGCCCTTTTGTTTCCTGATGCTTCTTGTTTTGGTACTTTTTTTGTATTTACTATATCACCAATCTTTATTTATAGTTGAATACTTTATAGTATGAGTAAATTAATGAATCTCACTCACATGTTTTTCTTAAATTGTATCTTATACTTCTCTTTTTTTATGTTATTTTTATTCTCTTTCTGTTCTCTTTTTTTTATGTTAATTAAAATATGTGAGTATATGAAATTGTCTTATCATCTTTATTAAATATTCAATAACAAATTAACAATTGATCTAATCAATTTTTTTTAAGATAATAACAAATTTTTCTTTAATATTTGACTCTTGAAGAAGATAATGCTCTTGATTGAAACATCATATCAAACACCTAACCATCAAAAATAAATATTTCAAAGAAAGGAGTTAAAAACACAAAAGCAAAAGCAAAACACTAAAATTTGAAGTAAATGATCATATTCAATCAATAGACATCACTGGAAACACATCCGACAAAAATGCAGCAATCAAACGATCCAACATGTACTAAAAAAATTAAACTAAGAAGAAGAAGAAAAAGTGTGTTAACACAAGCATACCAACAAAATAAATTCATGTTTAACAAAAAGTTGAATTCGCATCCAATTAGAGAAAAAAGAAAAATGTTAAAATATTTTCGGGTTAAAAATTATCATGTTTTTTATGGAGTCAAGAGAAAGAAGATAAAGATATTTTAGATATAAATTTTTATCATCTAACCATCATGTGCCTACATTATGTTAATTAAGTGGTGTTTAGGAATGAGGGGTGAAGGTATATTATGAGCTAAACAATTAAGGAGATTTTTGTAAAGTGCAAAAAAAATAGGGATATCACATATAATTTTTTTAAAAAAAAATATAAGAAATGTGAGTGTGAGAAAAAAAATGAGAGTATTTTAAATATCAATTTTCATTAAAAGTCATAATCAACATTTACCTATCTACATGTACCTATCTTATAATTGATAGTACTTAAGAAGGAAAGGGTGTAAAAAAAATAAAATCAGATAATGCAAGTATAATTTCCTCTTATAATATTTGTTGCACATGACAAACAACAACCGTGAAATGTGAATGACCCACTCCATTGCTATTTCTATTTACATGAACTTCCCACGCTCACTAATATCAGCATGAAAAGATGTGGGTTAATTGAATGTTACGTACGGAATATATAAGGCGTCCCCCAACCGCCAGATATACTAGTAAGACTTTTGTTTTGTATGCGGACTTTATAATTTAATTAATTTTAAAATATATATATAAATCAAGACAAAGATATTTAAAACTAAAATAGAAATAATTATAATTAGTTTAAATAAATAATAGATAGAAAAATATTTTATGAATATAAAAAATAATATTATTAGTATTAATTATTGAAATTTGAGACGAAAAAATTTGACTACAATAAGAAAAAGTAAAATGAAATATATTGTGAGACTTAAATTTATAATATAAGAAGGTATGATAATAATTATAGAACTACACATTATTGAAGAAAGAACCCAACTATTCTCCAAAAAATTATATAAACATGATATATAAATAATTCTGTCAAAGAAGACCGCCGACATAAACAGAATCAATTTTTTCATGTTGATAGGATCAATCAATTGAGACAATTCTTCCTTGGTATAAAATATTATTGATCAGCTTTCTCAGAAAAAAAAATATTTATTTATTCTATTGATAATTAATCTTTATAAAAAATCTTATTAATATCTGTAATAGAATTTCTTCTTTTAATAATATGTTTTTCATTCATAAAACTCAAAATATGAACCTTGGGTGAGAAAATCAAACCCAATATATGAATGCTTATTTAAATAAATATAAGTTTTGGAATTATATTAAATATTTGAGTTTTTCATACTAATCAAAGAAAAAATATTGAATATTTGAGCGAAATATCCGAAGATCCCAGCAATTATATACGTTGGGTTTGTCCGTATATTAAGTAAGGATAAATAAGTCATTAAGGATAACACTCTTTAAAAGAAAAAGAAAAAACAAGATATGTGCATCTTTGGGAGAGAAGATATAAAGGAAAATGAGATAATAGTAGATACAAAGAATAATGGATGCGGTAAAAAAGAATTATTTTTTCGTAATCGACAAATTAGTTCATAAATAATTTATGAACAGTTTAGTCTATTTCATTCATCAAAGATATGACAATTGATTTGCCAACATATAAAATGTCATGTAATCAAGAATGTGTACATAAAGCTTAAAGTTAATTGGAAAGAGTTAACCATAAAATTAATTTGTTACATTCTTTACAATTTTTGGAATTAAATTTTAATTTGTTATCTTTTAAGTAAATTTTTTTATTGTCTCACACTTTCAGAAATAAAAAATGAACATTTGTCCTTAAATTTAATTAACTATTATAAAAGGAATATTCTATTTTAGCATACACTTCTTGTTTGATATTTTTATCCTTAATTTTATTAAGTAATTATCACAAAATTAACTGTTACCTCTGTATTTTATTTAACCTTTTTATTCTCTTATTCTTTTATTTTAATTTTGAAAAATATAGAGAAGCATTTAAATAAAATTATTATTTCAAAATAAGTGTCATGATTTTCAGTGTAATATTAATAATAATCAGGTTAGTTTTATAAAATTATTATTATTTTTTATTTATTTATTGATTTTTCTTTGTCTATGTAAAAAAATTCAAAACTACACTTATTTTTTTGAAAGGAGGAAATATAAAATAGTAATATGAAGTAAACAAAAAATAAATAAACTTATATATTTCCTTTGAATGTTTTAGTCTAAATTTTTCAAGTGTTAATTTGTTTTATTGAAAAAGGAAAGCTTTTTAATATATTTGTACTTTCGAAATTTTATTTAATATGTTATTTTGAAAGATGATATTTAATATGTTAATAAGTAAATAAAAATAGCTTAAATTTTAGAGTATGAATAGGTAGGTATATTAGAGTGTGTTAATAACCCGCTCATAATATGAAAATCAATCGAATAAGTCTATGAGTTTTGTTATTGGTTAATAAACTAAAAGGAAAAAATATTTATTTTAGAAATCATAATAAAGCTTAAAAAAATTATGATAATGCAATTTTTCGTCTTTCAATAAAAAATATTTTTAACGAATAATCTTACGACACTAGTATTAGCATTTGCTTAAGTCTATTTCTTATTCACTATTTTCGTCAATGCCATATTTTCCCAGTTTTGGATTGATTGCACATTTTTACTACTGTAATCCTTATTTCTGTCCTCATTAACGTAAATTAATTTATGTTGATTGAATTAATTTTAAGTAATATTTTATATTTTTATCAATATTTTTTCTATTGAATGAGACAATTGTTTTGAAATAAATTTTAATTTTCTTATCAAATGAATTTTAGCTTTGAAAGAACTGTATAACAAAAAAAAATCAAATAACTTATATTTTATATTTACAGTAATTGTTTTAAATTTAAAATTTAAAATAACTTTTTTTGGAAAAAATATGGACCACGCATTACCTTAGTAGAACATACATTTAAAGGCTTCTTAGAATAGCTTATGAATTGATTGCTAAGTGACATAATTCCTTCCTTAGAGTGATTGCAAATCATTAAAGATTATTATATTGTAATACTATAATTTACTTTATTAATTAGTTGAGTTAATAAACTAACATTAAAATTGACACGATTAAATCTTGTGACATGCTCGCACGACACAATTTTAAGATTACAAAAATAATAAAATAAAGTCAATTATGAAAAGTGAATTTTTTTTTATTATATTTGTTCTTAGAATATTTTCTTTTGTGCTTTCTTTATATTAGTAATTGTTATAATTTACTTATTTACTTTTATATATTTCTATTTTAGTTTGTCACAACTTTTACTTACATTAATTAATAAATATTTGTGTAACATATATATTACACCCATTTTAAGAAAAGACTTGTGAATTAGTCATACTATCATAGGGATGAAATGAAAGCCTCTCTTTCAAAATGGGCCCTCTTCTCGGGTAAGGCATAAGTGGAAGTTTGAGCAATCTCATGGCTTGTCTGTTTTTAATGTGATTGTGTCAGTGTGAGTGTGATGGTGGGTTTGTTCATCTTCTTTTCTTTCTTTTTCGTTAAGATCTTTCGTCTTCATATTGGGGTTGTTGAGAAGCCTATATTAGCTGTGTTCCTGAAATTACGACGTGAATTTTTTCAACTTCTTCGGTATCTTTTGGTTGAGTGGATGAGCCAGAGACTATTATTATTCATGTAATATTATTTTTTATCACATTAATTATCTTCTTTTATTTTTCTTTGTTACGTATTTATTATACAAACTATTATGAGAAAATAATTTCTTCAAGCAAATTTTTCTTGTAAAAAGCGTCACAGCATAACTGTAAGTTTATTTAAGTATTTGTAGGCGAGATATTAATAAATAAAAGCATTGTTAAAAACTAAATTTGCATACAGTATAATTTGTGATAGGATATAGGTAGTGGAGAAGATATGGTTATTGACTAGTGTGAGAAAAGTGGGCTGAAATGAATGGTAACTGGTATTATAGGTATGAGCTGGTTGTCAAAATTAAATGGATTGCTGGGCAAAAGAGTAGCCAAAATTGAATGGTGGGGTGGGAGTGTGTTGGTTATGAAAGTTAATGGATTACCCCAAAAAGTAGGCAAACATGCATGAATATGATAGTATAATTTAAATGGTGTGTTGTGTCCTCAATGCAAAATCATAGTCAAATCAAACGGCAGTAATGTGTGCAATGACAATGACGACAGAATGGACAGCGGAGCAATACGGTGCAGTATATGCACCAGCCAAATTGCATCACATCCCATTTTCCTATATATATGGTTGTTAATTAATACTTAAGAATCAACATAGTATAGTGTGATATGTATGATAAACAGTCATGCTCTTTAATAGTACTATTTGTATGAAATAGTATTTGTTATATATAACACTTCATGTTAATGATAATAAGGGAATAATGAAGATGGTAATTCATAGAAATAATTAAAAGACATATACTTTTTTATAATAAAATATAATTGTACTTATTTGAGAATATTGAGATAATTTTTGATTGTTGGATCGAGTCATATTTAATTATCTCGGTCATCTTTTATCATATACTCAAAAGGTAAATATTTATAAAAATACTTAGACGTTCTTAGATATATCTAAATAATAAATAGGAATAAATAATTATTTTATCTTAAAAATCTTATTATTTTATATACACATATTAATGGGTCTTATCTTATTATTAATACAACGTTAATCCTTCATTATCTGATAATATTGTCTTAGTTAATCTAAGGATTATGCTTCCAATGATGTTACCGCTGTTGTGGTAGAGGCCGAACAGTCCTCAGATGGCCGAGTACTATAGGGTTATATAGTTAGCTAAGGATTCTAGGTCGGGTGGGGTACAATAGTCATTATAAGATGTTTTTTTTAAATAATTAAATACACCCAATAGCTTAATATTCAATACAATAATCCACAACTTGAGAAATCACACAAGTAAAGCTTTTGAAAGTGTCCACATAGTCATATAAGCAGCTTGCCAAAGAAACCAGAACAAATCTGCTAAGAGTATAATATATTGACAAATTCAATGATCAATATGCGAAGGAATCAAAACAAATACACTTTTGAATCTTGATTTTTAATTGTTTCCACAACATTTAAAATTCAACCATCAAAAAGCTATAATAAAGACGACTATGGATCACATTTGACAGTTCAATTCAACTTTATTTTTTTCTCTGGATTATTGACATGTTAGGATTACAAATATGCTTAACTCTTTGGGTTAGATTTTATTTTAAAATTAAATTAGCTGAAATTGTCCAATAAATATATAAATGCATTCTAATAATTGGAATAGGCAACATGGACTTTTCGAATACCTTCTTTTACTATGCCTCTCAAATCTGGTGATACATTACCTAAATAATAGAGTATTTTTTTTTACAAACCATGGAAATAACGAACAAACGTCATGTTATATATTTTTTCTTAAAATCAGTTAGTAGTATTCTATAAGATTGCTGAATAGATATATAAATTGCAACTTAATAATTAAGGCAAGAGAAGCAAGACTTTCCAACATTTTCTACTTCAATAACCATAGAGGAAGGAAGAAAATAAAATCAATTAAAGATGTTGATTTGACTTCAACATTACTTGTTTAAGAATTCGATATCAAATCAACCTAATTAACTCATAAGAGTGATGGATTAAATTCATTTTTGAAATGATAAATATTGATAATGTTGGTTCTTAAATTATAAAAATATCAATCTAATTCTCAAAATCATTAAAAGTCAGTCATTTTAATTCTCATTGTTGTAATTTTAAGGATTGAAATAATCGTTATCTAGTAGTATTAGAAATTTAAATATATGTTAGTACTTAATAGTATTAGAAACATAACCATCATTTCAAGCTCAAAAACATAACCATCATTTAATAATATAAAAAATGGCATATTTATAGTTTTAATAACTAAATTAATCGATATTCATAAATTGGTGTATTATTATAATTTTGAAGTTAGGGAACTCTTTCGTCCCCGTCCCACGTGAATCCGGCAAGAAATTATTGATGTTTCTATAACTTAGGTTATTCTCCTTATTGGGTCAAGTTTAATAAAGACACATTGGAAGACAATTTGGATTATTACATGTAGTCCTGTCCTGCTTGTAATACACATTTGACATTTCTCTATTTTGATCTTTAAAATCTTTTTCACCATTAATAATATATTTAGTTATTAATAGTCAAGGGCAATATAACATAATTTTTTGCCATGCCTATCCTCTAGCATGTTACGAGCACAACAGTAGCAAACAAGCACCTCATGCTCTAACATGTTAAAGGGACGTTTGCCATTACAATGTTGAAAAAACAAGGTTCGCACACTTAAATAAGAGTCTTACAAATTAGTGTCCTTTAGACATTGGTCAAAGAACTAAAAGATAAAAATATTTATTATGAAAATCAGTAACATTTGTTTTTAAATAATGGTTGGTTGAAACTTGAAAGTTCCTCTTTGATTTTAAGTCTTCCTTGAGCACGGCTACATGCACACACCTAGTAATTTTACAATTTTTTTCATTTTGCTTTTTCTTAAAAAGATACAGATTAGTTAATCTGTATGAAGCTTATGAATCAGCTAATTCATACAAGCCCAATCCAAAAGTTTTTTTTAAATTTTTTTTCAAAAATGTGTCACGAATTAATTTAAAATTAATGACCCAAACAAGAATCAAGACTTTCAAGTTATTAGCACAATACTCTAACCAATTGAGTTTTTTTAAAAATTTTTTCAAAAATGTGTCACGAATTAATTTAAAATTAATGACCCAAACAAGAATCAAGACATTCAAGTTATTAGCACAATACTCTAACCAATTGAGTTAATAGGTCAATTATATTATAAAATAAATAATGTTATACATAACACTAAACTTTCTAATGTATATTTAATGCGCATGTAAATTTAAATAATAAATTTTGTGACTATTAATTTTGATATAATTCATACGGATTACATAATCCGTACCAGTCATACGGATTATGTACTCATGTAGATCACGTAATCCGTAAGTATTTTTAATTTTTTTTTTCAAAAATATGTTTTTTAAATATATTAATATATTAAATTTTTTAATACTAAATATTTTTTATTTATGAAAAAATATATGAATTAAATAATTTGTATGAGTTATATCAAAATTAATTGTCACAAAATTTATTATTTAAATTTACATGCACATTAAATATACATTAAAAATTTTAGTGTTATGTATAACATTATTTATTTTATAACATAATTGGTCTATTAGCTCAGTTGATTAGAAAGTAGAGTTCAGTTCATACGTATCAACTGATCCATGGGCCTCATACGGATCAGCTAATCCGTATCCTTTTATGAAATGGCAAAATGAGAAAATTGTAAAATTGCTAGGTGTACCAACAATTTCGCTGGTTACGCGTAGCAATGCCCCTCTTCCTTGACCGTTAGTGATGTCCTCTAACATGAAAAAAAAAAAAAAAAAAGATTAGCTTTGTGGCTTTGTCCACCATTGGAGAAATAGCAATGGCTGCATATTACACTGAGCTTCAGTATCTAGAAACATTGTTACTAATCATGTGCAAAGTGCGGCACAACACTATCAAGTAATATGGGATGGGAAGCCTAGTGATTTCTTATCATTAAGGAGATACTAACCGTGCTATTAAACTATTAATATCTAGTATTCTGAATTTCTAATACATTTTTTAAATTATGTAAATCAAGAAATGCGTCCGTGAAAAATTTATAATTAGACTCAAGTAATATACATTTGCCAAATCATTCAGGTGTCCAAGACAATTTATAAAAGTTTTAAAACTCAAGTTGATCATTGAATTAATTAATGATTCATTGAATTAATTAATGATTCATTAATTCAATCATAAATAGATTGTAGGTAAATTAATAAGAACTAAATGTTATAACCCAGTAAATTAGCAAGCTATTCAAAACTATTCACCAATTTACTGCCATAGAGACCAAAATTTGAAAACCTCATCAAACGTCAAATTACAAACCTCAATAAAATGTCTATTTTTTTTTTTCATAAATCAAGAATATTATATGGTTAGGGATCAAAAACTAATCCCTCAAAATACCAAGACGTATTTAAAGAGTTAACCTTTCTCAACAACTAACTTTTTATACACACAAAAACTCATAAAACTGAAAATGAAACCTAATAACATTTAAAAGACAAGATTATTTGTCAAATATGATACACCATATTAGTAAAATTTTCCAATTGATTCGAGCAAAAATACACGTTACAAATGCCACCAGGATATAATAAACTATGCTCCGATTTTCCACTTTAAAAGTAAAAGTTTTTGCAGCCAATTTAAAATTGCTTCCTTTTCACATAGTTGCATACTAAAATTCTGCTAATCGTTTCTAGAATTACAGTCACTTCACCAATTCACCAAGCTTCGTCTTAACCGCCAACCATTCATGATTCATTGCATGCCAGAGAATTAATTACATATATACATATTAATAAATCTATAATTAGAACAAAGCGTTGAGGGAAAAAAAACACTAGCATCAGCATCAGTACCACAATATTTTCCCGCCAAAAATTATGTGAGAATCTCTCCCAACTAGGGAGAGAAAACAAGAAAAGAAAAAAGCTATGTCATGGTCTATAAGGCTGGAGATGTGGGGCTGGTGCTCGTATCTGACCACCACCAGCCTGAGGATTTCCAACTGATAAAGAGATGGTGTTGATAATTGGTGATCTTGCAGAAACATTGGAGGGAAATACTGATGCACTGTAACCAGGCCGTATAGGTGTTACCATATGCTGAGAGCCAGTCGTTGTGGAGGGACTCTGCAGACTGGTAGCAGAAGGTCCACAGGAAGAAGAACCATTAACCAGGGAACGCCAACTAGCACTTTGTTGTCTTGAAGGCTGAAGCAACTGCTGCTGTGCAATATCTGAATCTGACATTAAAACAGTGGTTAGGAAAGACTCAAAAAATGAATACCCAGTGCTGCAAGCATCCACATTTAGTTATATACTTTATATGCATGTCTGCTAATGAGCAGAATATATAAAAACACCCAAACAAGTGTTAAAGAGCATATTTAAGTTCCATAAACTTGTCACCTTTCCCAATATTAAAATAATCCAGACCGGAAAAAAAACTGCTAAAACATTATATAGCATTCATTAGTTTCAGACTAACATCTATTTTTCTTTCAAAAATTACATATCTATAATTTAGCCCATGAAAAAGGAAAACAGAAGGTGGGAACACCCAAATCACTGAAGTGAGATTAGATTTTCATAACATATCAAGTCAGGGCAATAAAAGCAAATAGTAAAATTTATATCTCGAAAAAAAACCAACATACCTGGCAGCATTCCTGATGTACAAGATGATTTAAGAGTCGAGCATTTAGACCTAAAAGCATCTGCCAAGAACTTATTCATATGAACTACATTCCGATTTGTCTCCAGAGCCATCTTTCTTTGTTTAAATTCAACTTCAATTCCTTGAAATTTAATATCGTACTTCCTGCGGAGTTCCTCTAATTCCTTTTCAAAATCAGTTTTCAGCAGCAATTTCTGCTCCAGCAAGAACAATTTTATAGTAATCACAAAAGATGAAACCTTAAAACCATTACAGCAATGAAATATTTTTTTTATGCTACAGCAATTAAATATGGTAGGATTGCAAGGCCTCTGTATAACTTGCTAAAGAAGGATGGTTTTAAACGGAATAAGGAGGCAGAGGAAGTGATATACAGAGCAAGATACCACAAGTGGAAATGACAAGCAGACCCAAGAGGAAAATATCAGCACCAAAATATTTAGCAGATTATAATTGATTTATGTCTGTTATTAGGAATATGAATAATTGGGGTATAGGGAGACATGCCACCTCTTTATTAGTACTAGTATTCTGTTATCAGAATATTCCAGCACCTTTTGGTTAAGAGTTTGTTAGTGGTCTGTTATCTCTATCATCCAAGTCCTATATATACAGGATGATTATTGTAATACAGAGATAGAGAAAATAATACTCAATTTTAATCATTTGTTTTGGGAGGTATCTTCTTGGTCCTCGAATTCCAGGAACCATAGTTACTAATATAATTCCAAGAGCATACCATTTTTCATTGAGCACTATGGCTGATTCCACGCGTTCCAAATCTCATTTAGATCGTCTCGAGGAGGCCATCGCCAAGCTAACTATGAATCAGCTCTCGTTAACAGCCACTCAGAACTCCATGACTCTTAAGATTGAATCTAACCCCCCCATCTCCAACATCATCAACCGGTCTGCCATGTGTTCCTTCTCCTTCGCTCAACCCTCCTCAGTTGAAATTAGAAGTTCCCCGTTTTGACGACGCCGATCCCTTAGGCTGGATCTTCAAGATTACTCAATTCTTTGAGTATCATTCCATCCTAGAGCCAGAACATCTTACAGTTGCCTCCTTCTACATGGACGGACCGATGATGGCGTGGTTCTAGTGGATGTCGCGCAATGGCCAAATGGTGTCGTGACCAGCGTTTTTGCAGGCGTTGGAGACCCCTTTTGCGCCAACTCAATATGAGGATCCAACTGGTGCCCTATTCAAGCTGACATAGAGAGGCTCTGTTGCTGATTACCTCTCCGAATTTGAAACTCTTGCCAATTGCATCGTGGGTCTTCCACCCCCCTTCCTTTTGAGCTGCTTCATCTTAGGTCTTGCTCCAAAGGTGCGCCAAGAGGTCCAAGCGTTGCAACCTCTGTCTCTTGTTAATTGTTATTCATGAGTTATTAGTGTATTGAACATTTGTAAGAAAATAGAAATGTGCCTCCAATTTATGGTTCTTTCTGTGGAAATTGTAAATATTTTCATTCTTGTGTAAATTTATAGAGTAGAAACTCCATTTTTGTGATCTAATGTTGAAATTCAACTCAGTTTGTAGGCCAAAGAAGAGAAGGTGCAAAAAGTTGCTAATGAAGTCGCTTAGCGACACAACCAGCTCGCTTAGCAGATGCGAAATTCTAGAAGAGGATAAGTTAGAGATCAGCGCGTGCAGTACGCAGCTAGTCCACCCAGCAAAGACGTTGTCTCTTCTCGCGCTTAGCGCACCCAAGCTCGCTTAGCGGATTTTCACTTACTCTCGCTCAGCTTAACAGTGCTCGCTTAGCAAGCTTTCGTGTGTTGAGGAGTCCAAGAGCCTTTAAAACACTGAGTTGGTGGGAAACCAAATGTCACGACCACCACAACCACAGTCTAGCCAGCCATTTTGCTACATGAAAAACAAAGAGAAGAAGGGCAAAGAGGCTCGAGAAGACATTCTCCTTCACCTTTTTCCATTTTCTTTCACCAAAAGTATTTCTTTTCTTGTTTGTATGAAGCTTTTCTTGTAATCGAAGGCTAGAACTTCTTTGTTGGGGAGTAACCTACTGAAAACTCTTGATGTAATCTTCCAACTATCTATTAAATGTTATTTTTTGGTATTTTTTGCTTCTATCTGCATTTATTTTACATGCTTGTGGGTTGATCACCCATTTGTATGTTTAGTTAGACTTTTTAGTGTTGGAAAATGCTTTTGTTAAATATATATTGTATACAACTGTATTGTGTAGACAGCTGTGTAGGTAAAAGGCTGTTTTGTGTGAGTGAGGTTGAGTGTGTATTAAGCTTTATGTGTTGTCATGTTGAGTGTGTGGGAAGCTGAGTGTCTAATCCTTATCCAAAGGCAGCTTTCCCCTTCTCTCTATCTTTCTCTATACTATATATATATGTATGTATGTGTTAATAAAAAGCTAAGTGCTAAGTGTGATAATTTTCTCCACTCATTCAAATTTAAGTTGTTGGTATCTCAAATCCTTAAGCAATGTAGTCCTAAATTTTCAACATGGTATCAAAGCGGATATGATCCAGTTCTGATTGTCTCCGGCGTCGCCGCCATCTCTGACCATCGCCAGCCACCGCCGTCTGCCGCCACTCCGGCCACCACTTTTTCCAACGAATCCAGGGTTGAGTGCGCCTCGAGGAGCGCGACTCACCCCTACAAGTCGCCTGGCCAGAATCCCAGCCACGTGCCTCCACGTGCCGCCGCAAGTTCGCGCCAGTTTTAGTGCCTGAAGGCCACGCACCGCTCTCCAGGCACCGGCAATTCACTGGACTTGTCCCGACAGCCTCGTCGTCATCTCCTGAACACGTTTCAGGCTTTGTTTTTGGTTTTTGGCAAGCTCTTCTGTCAGCCCTTGTGCTTTTCTTCTCCTTTTGCGTTAGGGTTTCTGTTTGTGATCCGAAATGGCTTCCCTCTGGACCTGTTTTCTCTTCCTCTGGTCCTGTGATCTCATTCCGCGGTCTCTGCTACTGCTAGTCGTCTACCACTATCAACCACCGTCGTCAGTTGACACCCACTACCAACAAGTCTGTTTTGGACTGTTCTTCTCCTCACAGTTTATTTCCACTGTCCTTTTCTTTTATTTCCATCTTCAAGATCGTTGTTGGAACTGTTTTCAGTTCATTTATCACAATATGGCTGGTCCACTACATTATATATATATATATATATATATATATATATATATATATATATAAAAGGGGTCATATGTAGGTCATGTCTGCTCAAACCTCCTCTTTTGGCACTTCTTCCTTGTCTTTGTCCTTGAAGTAATTGTTGTCCTTGGGGTTCAATCTGGTCAAGAACCCTACTTTAGGTCATTTGTTGATCCTGTTGTCCAGCAACTTCTTCCTTGTCTTTGTCCTTGAAGTAATTGTTGTCCTTGGGGTTTAATCTGGTCACGAACCCTACTTTAGGTCATTTGTTGATCCTGTTGTCCAGCAACTTCTTCCTTGTCTCTGTCCTTGAAGCAATTGCTGTCCCTGGGGTTCAATCTGGTCAAGAACCTCTACTATTAAAAAAAAAAAAAAAAGGTCATTAAGTTTCTATCCATGGTGGTTAAGCATTGATGTCAAGCTTCTATCATGGATGATTAAACATTGTTGTGTTGCTTCTGCCTTTATAGTGGTTAAGCATTCAAAAATTGTGTTTTGCTTCTGTCTTGAGTGGTTAAGCACCATGTTTAGCTTCTGCTCTTGATGGTTAAGCTTTGGTTTGCTTCTACTTTTTAGGTGGTTAAGTGTGTTTGCTTCTGTTAAGTGGTTAAGCATTGTGTTGTGGCTTCTGCTTAATGGTTCAACATATTCCAATTGTCTTTGAATGTTTTTCAGTCATTTTCAATCTGTTGCCAATGTATTTCCGGCATGTTTCATTGTCTATTTTTTTACTTGTATTGTTCATCCCAAGCTGGAAGTGTTGACTCCACCTTCCATCTCGTGAGGGGGAGTGTGTTGTCTCCTAATCAATACTAATCACTTTGAAGTCCAGCCCTGCAGCAAGTGCAACTTTTGTTTCTGGGAATTTGTTGTTTCCTTCTTCAAGTCCTGCCACATCTTTTGAACTTGGCACCCATGCTTCCTCTTCGGTGGTCTACTCTGTTAGCTCCAATGTGGTCCAAGTTCTACTTTAGTTGGCAGCCCACTAAGTCTGCATTTGGTTCCACATTTAGTACATCATCGCCATCCACTGTGTTCGTTACTTCTGCCAGTTCTCCCTCAATGTTTTAATCAACCTCCAGTGCATCAACTCCTCAATCCTCATTCACTCTGGCAGCAACAGCCTCTACATCCACACAAGTCAGCAACCTGCCCCAGTTCAATCAAATTTTGTATTTGGAAGCATCAACAACTCCATCCGGAGGCAGTCCTTTCCAGTTTGGTAGTCAACTGAGTTTCAGTCATGGGTTTCAATCAAGCAATCAAGCTTCACCGCAGCATCAAACTTAGAAGAAGAATCTTTCTTATGCTTCAGCTCATGTTCCAAGCTTGGAGCATTTAATTTATATGCTCCAGCTTGAGGGGGAGTGTTAAATATATATTGTATACAGCTGTATTGTGTAGACAGCTGTGTAGGTAAAAGGCTGTTTTGAGTGTGTGAGTGAGGTTGAGTGTGTATTAAGCTTTATGTGTTGTCATGTTGAGTGTGTGGGAAGTTGAATGTCTAATCCTTATCCAAAGGCAGTTTTCCCCTTCTCTCTATCTTTCTCTGTACTATATATATATATATATGTATGTGTTAATAAAAAGCTAAGTGCTGAGTGTGATAATTTTCTCCACTCATTCAAATTTAAGTTGTTGGTATCTCAAATCCTTAAGCAATGTAGTCCTAAATTTTTAACAGCTTTAAAACCTTAGAACTTGATAGAGCAAGCTAGAGGTCTGTGAATCTAGGAATAGAATGCAGTAATATAGTATGTTTTTGCACTGTGTGCTTATTGCAACTCTTTTAGAACGAGTTTGTTGAGGAATCAAGAACAAAAGCTAAGAGAGTTAGGCTCATTCGTGCGAGGAATCATGGTCTGAGTATTTTCTCGGTGCAAGAGCGCTAGAATAACGTTAAATGGAGAGAAACCTTTTTATACGGCAAGAGAAATTTCAGTAGGAAACTCCCTGACGTTTTTATCTTGATATTTATTGCATTTTTACAACTTTAAGTATTTTACCATTGTCTAAGTAGTTTAATGTATTGCATAAAACTTATCCATCATTCAATCTTTATTTTATTTCAAAGTTAAAAAGTGTTTACATACTAAATATACATAACCTAGGTGAAACAAATTCCCTGTGGATACGATAATCGGTCATACCGTTTTATAAACTACTTGTGCAAATCGATACACTTGCCGATAAGCAAACAAGTTTTTGGCGCCGTTGCCGAAGAATTTCCTTCCACTTAGATTGTAAAAGCCAGTTTGGAAACATTTATTCTTTATTCTTTGATTGTTTCTTGTGAATATTTGTAATTCAAATTTTATCTCTTGAACTTGGTTAACTGCTCTGTTTAGCTTGCTTCTTGTATGCGAGGTAAAACTTCAGCAGGGGATTTAGCTCCATTAGATTTGGAGATTGAAGCTACTTGTAGGAGAAACAATGCAGAAAAGAGGAGGAAGGCTTTACAAGACAGAACAGTCAACCCAAGTGGCGAGAGAACTCTTTTGTCTAAATCTTCATCATCATTTCCAGCAAACTTGAGTCCGAAGTTGATGCATCTGAAGCTAACATGGCAGACGATCAACTGCAAAAGGTAACTCTTTAGGATTATTCCAGCTCCATTGTGCCACACTTTTTCGTATTGTGCGGCCGAAAGTCCAAGCAACCAATATTTCCTATCCACACTCCTTGATTTAACTAATTCAAGGAAATCTTTTCCATGGCCTACCTAATGAAGACCCTTATGCACACCTAACAACTTATATAGAGATTTGCAACATAGTGAAGATAGCAGGGGTGCCGGAAGATGCTATTAGACTGAATCTGTTTTCATTCTCTCTAGCGGGTGAAGCTAAGAAATGGTTGCAATCTTTCAAGGGAAATAGTTTGAAAACATGGGAGGAAGTGGTGGAGAAATTTTTGAAGAAATATTTCCCTGAATGCAAGACAACTAAAAGCAAAGCGGTAATTTCCTCATTTCATCAATTTCCAAATGAGTCTTTGAGTGAAGCTCTAGAACGATTCTGTGGCTTGCTGCGGAAAACACCAACTCATGGATTCACCGAACCCATTCAGCTGAATGTATTCATTGATGGTTTGAGGCCGCAGTCTAAGCAGTTGTTAGATGCTTCAACCAGAGGGAAAATCAAGTTGAAGACTCCAGAGGAAGCAATGGAGATCATTGAGAACATGGTAGCTAGTGATCATGCAGTTTTGCTGATAGGACACATATTCCCACAAAAAGAAGTCTGTTGGAGATTTCTTCACAAGACACATTGTTGGCCCAAAATAAGCTATTAGCTAAACAGCTTGAATCACTCAAGGAGACACTTAGCAAATTGCCAACACAGCTGCAAGCAGCTCAACCATCTTACTCAACAGTTATGCAGGTTGGAGGCTGCAGTATTTGTGGAGGGGCTCATGAATCAGGTTGTATAACCCAAGATGATGCAGCTAAGAGGTAAATTACATGGGGAACCAAAACAGACAAGGATTTCACTCAGGCAATTAATCAAGGACAAGGGTGGAGATCACATCCAGGCAATCAGTTCAACAAGGATCAAGGAAGATCTTCCAATAGACCTCCTAATCAAGGGTCAAACCTGTATGAGAGAACCACCAAGCTGGAAGACACTTTGGCTCAGTTTATCCAAGTCTTAATGTCTAATCATAAGAGTATTGAGTCAACCATTAAGAACCTGGAAATCCAAGTGGGGCAGCTAGCCAAACAAATAACAGAAAATTCCTTAGGAGGATTTGGAGCAAATACAAAGAAGAATCCCAAAGAAGAGTGCAAAATTGTTATCACAAGAAGTAAAAGGGGAGTATTTGTGGAGAATGAGAGTGGGAGCAATGAAGGGGAATTGGGAGCTGAGGAAGAAAAAGAGAAAGAGGGAGAGAGAAAAATAAATGAGACTGATGAGGAAGAAAATGAGAAAAATAACAAAAAGAGAGACAATGAGGAGGACGAGAGAAAATAGAATGAGGAGAAAAAGACTAAGAGTGAGTTTGTGAGGGAGAAGAAAGAGGTTAATACTTTACTCATTTCCTTGATATTTTCAAGAAATTGGAAATTACTATTCCTTTCGGAGAAGCCTTACAACAGATGTCACTCTATACAAAATTTCTCAAGGACTTGCTGACCAAGAAGGGTAAATATATTCACAGCAAAAACATTGTGGTGGAAGGCAATTGTAGTGCAGTTATTCAGAGGATCTTTCCACAAAAATACAAGGATTTAGGGAGTGTCACTATCTCATGCTCAATTGGTGTTGTGTCAGTTGGAAAAGCACTTATTGATTTAGGGGCTAGCATCAATCTGATGCCCCTATCTATGTGCAAAAGGATAGGAAACTTGAAGATTCTTCCAACTAGAATGACACTGCAGTTAGCTGATCGTTCAATCACAAGGCCATATGGTGTAATGGAAGATGTATTGGTCAAAGTGCGTCACTTCACATTTCTAGCTGATTTTGTGGTCATGGACATTGAAGATGTTGAGATTTCATTGATCCTAGGCCGTCCATTCATGTTGACGGCCAAATGTGTGGTTGATATGGGAAAGGGTAACCTAGAAATGAGCATTGATAATCAAAAGGTTACCTTCAATTTATTTGACGCAATGAAGCATCCAAGTGACCACAAAGCCTGTTTTAAGATGGAGAAGGTTGAACATGAAGCAGCTATGGTGGCTAGATCTATGGTACTACAGGACCCTTAGAGGTAACGAACGTCAAGCTAGTGACGTTAAAGAAGCGCTTACTGGGAGACAACCCAGCTTTTCTTACTTTTCTCAATCATTTTATGTTATTTAATGCAAGTAGTTAGGTTTTGTTCACTTGAGACTGCTAGAGTAGAGTGTTAAAGCATGTTTTTAATGAAAAAGGGGTTGGACACAAGCTTCTCTGAAGCTAAGGATGGGAAAGAACTTAGAAAAATTTTCAGTCATCCACCTCGCTCAACGCAACATCCGCGCTAAGCAAGCCATAACTTATCCGCTAAGCGAGTAGCACTCTCGCTAAACGCGCCAACCCCTATCTATTGGTTGTTGAGGTCTCGCTAAGCGAGACAGTCGTGTTAAGCCCAAAACCTTCTCGAGTTGTGCATTTATTGAAATAGGGCTAAGCGAGTCAGCTTGCTAAGCGCATCTGTGTGCTAAGCGCAAAAGTCTCTCTGTCTGGGCTATTATGTTAATTGGGCCAAGCAAGCCATCTCGTTAAGCCCAAAAGTCTCTCTAGAATGGAAATTGTACTAAGCAAGACCAACTCGCTAAGCGCCACCCCACTACTGCATCCTCATTCATTTAATCCATTGAGCGAGCCATGTCCGGCTTAGCGGAAGTTGCAGACCAATCAGAGTTGTAGAACTCGATAAACGCGCATCTGCGCGCTAAGCCCAAAAACCTCTCGGGTTCATATTTTTGAGAATTGGGCGAAGCGAGTCTGTCTCGCTAAGCGCTTGAATTTAAATTCTGAAAATTCAAATGTCACAGAGTGCTCACTTAGCGAGTCACCCACGCTTAGCGAGCAGATCGAAACAGCAAAAGAAAAACATAACTACCTTAGGGCAGTTACATTTTAAAGATCATTATAATTGCACCTCATCATTTCTTCTGGTACCATTTGCACTGTGCTTACCGTTGCATTCTACTTCCTGCATCTTCACTTCACTTCGTCTCTGCAATCTCAAGTAAGTTTTCTTTTTCCCTCTCTTGTTAAGTTTTATTTTGAACCCTAGGGTAGATGACTTAGAAGGCTTCATTTTTTATTTTGTGCAATTGCTGTTGTTGATGATTTTGGTTCTTTGTTTAGTTCATATGATGTTAGGACTTTAATGTGGGTTATAATGTAGTCGATTACAGGGCTAAGCCTCAAGCTTCATAGCCTGAATAGTGGCTTAGGGAGTTGAGGCTGACAAGTCCCAATTTCTGCGTTTTAGCGATGACCTAGCTAAGCTAGTCCTGCCCGCTAAGCAAGTTCATCCATTTTGTTAAATTTCTGGGTTTTAGGATGAACTCGCTAAGCGCACCCTGTTCGACTAAGCGAGTTCATCAAGTTTGTTTATATTTCTGCAATTTCGTATGAACTCGCTAAGCCACTGCACTACGGCTTAGCTAGTCATTGAATTTATGCTTTATATTTCTAGGTTTGCATGAACTCGCTAAGCCGACCATCCGCGCTTAGCGAGTACACTTAGTTAGTTCTGCAACTTGGAGGCTTTTTGCATTCCTTTCGTGGCTAAGCGAGTCATGCTCGCTAAGTCCAAAAGTGCCTCTGGAATAAAATTGGGCTAAGCGAGTCTGTCTCGCTAAGCCCAAGGTAATTTAGTTTTTGTAGGTTTTGTTCATGCGCTAAGCAAGTCATGCCCGCTAAGCGCAAATATCTCTCTGTCTTAAAATAAGACTTAGCGAGCCTATCTCGCTAAGCCGCTAGTGTTAGCAGTAGCCAGTCCCGCTAAGCACACACTGGCGTTAAGCCTAGATAGTCTATCGTGCTAAGTGCACCCTGCACACTAAGCGCAATTAGCTCTCTGTGTGTGAATAAGGCTTAGCGAGTCACTCTCGCTTAGCCACAGTAGTGTTTCAGCTAAGCGAGAGGATCTTGCTTAGCCATTGTTAGTGTTTTTTTGTTGTCGCACTAAGCGCACGTCTGTTATTTCTGTAGACGCGCTAAGGATGTGAGAACAAGGTAGCGGGTGCATTGTCTAGAAGAATGACATTCAGCCATTTCTATGATCAGATTTTTTGATGAGAAAGAGTTGGAGTCTGAAGTTTTGGCTGACCCGAAACTGAAGAAAATTATGCAGGATTTATTGGTAAATGGATCTGCACATCCAGGATACTCCTTACAGGATAAAAAATTATGGTATAAAAAAAAAGGCTTTGGCCCACCCACCAATATAAGTCACGGTCGCGATTCTGGCTAGGTTGTCTTCTCCGTTCGCATTGTTGTCGTTCACGCCGTGCTCGTCGCCGTCGTTCGCGTTGCCGTGGGTGGTCGCTGCCGTGCTCGTCGCCACCGTGGGTCGTCGCTGGTTGCAGGTGTGGGTGGTTCTGAGGTCGTGACTGGTTGCACGGGTCGTGGGTCGTCGCGCTGTGTTGGAGCTTCGAGGTCGAGGGTTGCAGCTGCATCCGCCTCGCCGCCACATCCGCCATGGCGCCGCCATCTTTAACCCGCCACGCCACCGCTATTCGGTGGCATTTTTTCAGAAAACCGCAACGCAACTCCGCCATGGCACCGCCGTGGCCGCCATTTAACAACACTGAAGGATAGCAGCTTTAGTTTATTGGGAGGGTATGAGACAAGACATATTACAGTTTGTTGCTGCATGTGAAACTTGCCAACAGAATAAATACCAGGCCTTGTCCCTGGCTGATTTGTTGCAACCTCTTCCTATCCCTACACAGGTTTGGTCTGACATCTCTAAGGATTTCATAGAGGGACTACTGAGAGCACAAGGAAAGAACACAATTCTGGTTGTGGTAGACAGATTGACTAAGTATGCTCATTTTATCCCCATTAGTCACCCCTTCACTGCAAAGGACATAGCTGATCTATTTCTCCGGGAGGTTGTGAAATTACATGGGTTTCCAAACACTATCATTTTTTATCGGAATAAAACTTTTCTGAGTCAATTTTGTAGGGAATTATTCAAATCTGCTTGAACTAAATTCCTTCAGCAGTAGAGGAGGAGGTCAACAGGCTGACCCAAGATAGGTACTCTTTGTTGGACCAACTACAAACTAATTTGCTTAAGGCTCAGGACCAGTTGCGAGCCTATGCCAATAAGCACCATAGGGATGTTAACTTAGCTGTGGATGATTGGGTTTACCTGAAATTATAACCGTATTGTTTGAAATCTTTGGCTAAAAAGTTGAGTGAGAAATTAAGCCCTCGATTTTAGGGACCATATCAGATTTCTAAGGTCATTGGTAAAGTAGCTTACCAGCTCAACCTACCACCCGAGAGTAAAGTTCATCCAGTCTTTCATGTGTCTCTATTAAAGAAAGTCATTGCTCCTGCGGTGAAACCCCAACCCTTGCCTCCTATGCTGACTGATGAGCTGGAACTAAGGGTTGAGCCTCTAGCTGTAAAGGCTGTCAGAAACCACCCTGCAGGCACAGCTGAAGTGCTCATCCAATGGAAAGATTTGCCAGACTTTAAAGCCACATGGGAATCGGTTGATGTTATGACACAACAATTTCCTGCATTTTACCTTGAGGACAAGGTGGCTCTCTTGGGGGGAGTATTGTTAGGCTACCTGTTAAGCAAGTGTATGAAGGAAGGACCCATGGCAAGTATAAGAGGAAGCCAGAGCAGCAGCCAAAGCAGCCAGAACCAGGGTTAGGTAGCTGACTAAGATCAGTTACATTTTAGTAGTTATCCTTGTAACTGTTTAGATCAGTTAAAGGCAGTTAGTTAGTCGTTAGCTATAAATAGAGACTGACTGCCTTGAATTACTCATTCGGGAGTGATCACGAGGGTTGGTTAGGGAGGCTAGGCTCTAATCCCTAGATGTACATTTGTACCACGAGTAATAAACGAGAGATTTGGTTTGTTCTATCACAATGAAATAAGTAAACCAGAAACTTACCTTATCTTCATAGTTTTTCATTGTTTGCTCTGTTACTTTTTGTATTCTATCCAATTCATTGTTGAGTGGATCATAGCTTAAATGCAGCATTCTGGAAGCTGAATGGGTTTCAGCTTGCATATGTTGATAATTGATCTCTAAAGGAATCGACAAATTTATTGTGTCTGCAGATTGCACTCTTACTTCACTTGGTGTAACTGTATTAGGATCTGAATTTGAGGCAGGATGCACAACAACTTCATGTGAATGTGAATAGAGTTCCAAATTTGAATCAGGTTGCACATCTTGATTAGGAACCACAGTTGGCTGATGTTCAATTTCGGTTGTCAAAGGTAAATTAGTTGAATCCAGATGAGAAGGGAGCTCTGCGGAAGGTAATCGTTGCACATGCATTTCCCCAGATGTATCATGGTCAGGAGAGGACCCCACAGATAATTGCTGCACTTGTTCTGGAGGATCCAAGACATTAACTGTTCTAGATACTGGAGTCCCCTGGGACAATTCTGTGATGGTTTCAGGTGCTCCTTTCTGCTGGTCTGATGTGATTCTTTTATCCCCCAACACAGCATTAGTTAAATGCTCGATATCATCACGACAATCAGCTGCTGCTGGAATACTCAAAGGGACTCCATCGGTAGTTTGTTGCTCCAAAAGGGGATTTGGAAAGGAAATTGTATTCGGACCATCACTTGAACTAGCAGCTTGACAAGCCCTTGGTGATAAAACTCTATCTAAACCTGGGATATTTGATGGGGCTCCAGAATTTTGGTTCCGTGGACTCAAAAGGGTATTGTTATCTGGACAATTACTCAGTCTTAATTCTCTATCTGAAAGTTCATTTACAACACCTCCATCAGATTTTTGTTCCATGGATGAAGGAGGCTTCGCAGCAGTACCTGCCAAATGATTCTTTAGACCATTGTCAGGCTTTACTTGATCACAAGTCTGCAAGGATTCAACCCCAGTTCCAAGTTCCTCTGAAGCAACTATGTTTAGATATTCTTTGTCTGCCCAAGATTTCACATCTTTTACCCAAGCGGCCTCCTTATCTTGAAACTTCTGTATTTCAGCTAATTGCTTGTCCTTGAGATCCTTGAGACATGTATCATGCTGAAATTTTAATTCCTCAATTCCTTTTACATATTCAGTATTCAAAACCCGGAGCTTTTCCATTCTTGTAACATCATTGGGAGAGCAGGATCGAATAACAGCAGACTCTATTTTGTACCTTTCCTCGAATTTAGCCTTTTCTTCCTCAATAGCTGCTCTCAACCTTTGCTTCTCTTCCTCTTGCAAAAGAAGTAGCTTCTTCAGCTTCTTTTCACACTTCTTCTGAATTTCTTTGATACTTTTGGACATATCTTTTTTGAACAATTCAACCACTTGTGCAACTCCTGTGCGGGAATATGCTCTGTTTGATGGTCCAGATGCTTTTGGAGAACCGGTATCATGATGATTTCCTGTACGATATAAAAATATTTTCTTCAAACAACGCAACATAGAACAAATGTAGTCCACCTCTTCTTTCTTACACTCAAAGTTCAAATCTTGTATAAGAGAAGCAATGGGGTCAAGTTTGTGTTTTAGCAAAGAAGCTGCAGTCCAACACTGAAATTTGCACAATAAAAGAAAAAAGGATATCAGTTGACACATACTGAATGCAAGAGGAGTGCTAGTGGCACTCTCTACATGATGCGGGGCCAACCAAAATTGGTAATTTTCAATAAATTTAAAGCAATCACGGAGAGGGTATCAGAAAGAGTGTTGCTAGCATTTCTCCTGAATGCAATTAGGTGAATACATGCATCTACAAGAGGTGGGAAACAAGAGTCTTGCAAACCAAATTCAGAAGACTATTTTACATACTCATAACAAGAATATAAAAAAAAAATGCATAATTGAACTCCCATGTAGTAAGATTATATCTTGTATTTGGGTTATTAAGATGGTAACCAGGAGAGAAAAATAGAGCAAACTTCCTTAATAACTAAAAGAAAATGAGATGGTTCATGACCATGCATTGTACTGTAACTCTAGCCTAAAAATCAGATTATTTCAAGTAATAAATACATAATGCAGTGCTCAAACTCAAGTTTGACAATTTACACAAAATGTTACCGCAGGAAAGGAAAAAGAAGCCAAGATTGTTAACTCACAATATGCCACCGACTGTAAAAACAATCAAGAAATAAATAAACAAAAAAAAAATACCCATTTTCCTAAAAAAACAAAACTATGCCAGACAGCAAAAGATAAGGCAACAGAAGGAGGGAACAAGAATGGAATACAAGAAAATGCTAGAAAATATTCTTACCAGAGATAATTGAAAAGCCTGTAATATTGAAAACGGTTCCCTATTGACATCGTGATTGCTCATAATATATTCAAGAAAATTATCAATCATTCTCTTGACATTATCCTGCATTACACAGATGTCACCAGAACATCAATTCAGATTAGTTCAGATTGACATATACAAATACAAATTTTGCCAAACCAATTATGATATACAAATAATAAAAATCATGCCTTGGTGGAATGCAAGGTTAAATTAGAAGAATTGATGGCAAAATTAATTTTCAATGTCAAAATTCCACCTTCCTTAGGTTTGGCTTCTGCATTCTTGATAATGAGTCATAGTTTCAATAATAACAGTTAAAGTCATTATCCATATCATATTTCAATGCAATCATTCATAATCTAACAAAATTAATCCATCAATGACACAAAAGCAGTCTCCAAGAAAACTAAACAATCACCAGCATACCCTAGAGAAATCAACAGAGATCCATAACATAGATAAGATTTAATTAAACTTTTTCTCCTTTATTTCCTTCCACTACTTTATAATTATAATGATATTTATAAAAAAAATGGACCTGATAGGGGTCTAGAAAAAGTAAAAACAAGTATCCACCAATGATTAATTCAAAATTTATTGACATCTTACCTTAGTTACCATTTCCAATCCATTATCTTCCTTCCACTTCTCTAAGCAATCTCCTTAGTCCTACCAGTCCAAATTAAAAACCTCCTAATTTCCCAATTGACACATCAATGTTGGGTTTTTACCCAGCAAAGATTACTTTAGAACAGACAATCAGAAATTCCAGCAAAAGATAATTCAGTTTATCTAATCTCTTTCCCTTCAACCTTAGCCTTTCCAATTCCAGATTAGTAGCATTTCATTCCCACTTCATTATAAGCCTAAAATCACAAGTTTCACACCATACCATCACCAACATAACAATATTAATATCAGAATCTAAACAGGAACACTAACATATCAACAAAATTCTGAAGGCCTTTTACATTAAATAATGTTGCTGAACTGTCAATTCTTGTATACAATCACATTTAATCAACATAAACAATCTGGTAATTGAAATGCAATCACACCTAGGGTAAAGGACCACAGCAGAAATCAAACTTAACAAAGAGAAAACATGTTACATACTGGAAGAAGAAGAACATCACAAAGCTTTCTGATCTCTGGCTTCAGCAAGAGAAGTAAGCTCCTCTGCTCATCATGCTGTCCACTTTTTTGCTCAGATTCAGCATTATTTCCTTGAGATCCATCTGTCATTTGATCAAGCAAATAGATTGAGCAAGGACCATAATTGACATGAAATGGATTACCAACACAAGTAGTTGAACTAAGCAAGAATTGAGAAACATTACCCAATAAATCTCCAGATGTTCCTGCAAAAGTATGCAATGGTTTCGAAGGTTATCATAAAAACAAAAAAGGTTTGCAATATTTCTCACTGTTTACCAACTTCATTGAACAATGAAAGGTCATAACAAAATAAAACAAATATATCCACTAACCTGCCTTGATTCCATTGGATAACTTTTCGTCTTCAGATTTTGAAAGCTGATCAACAATATTGTTACTAACTTTCCTGCGCTTCTTTGCTGCTCCTTCATTTACAAGATCGGGCCTATTGACTGAACCATCAAAATGATGAACTTTCTTCCGACTTCGCTGAGATGAACTATTTAAGTACTTCCACTGAAACTGTTTTCCCTCCAAAAGTTTTGTCCAAAAAATTTGGGGTGGCTCTTCACCCAGTACCCTAAGTTTTAGCTCACCAAGCAAAGAAGAATTTGCATGGTATGTTGCCCCATTTTGCTGTACTTCCAATAAAGTTGAAAAGTTGCTTGATTCAATATGTTCTCCATCCTGAGATAGTAGGGATGAGAACTCATGCATTGCTTCTTTCAAAAGTGGTCGTCCAAACAAGGATTTCACATTTGATGCAGAAGTTTCACCATCATGAAAAACTTTCAATTTGTCAAATAGACAAGAAGCACCCCACATCAACAGCATATGACAGGTAGTCCAGCTTGGAGAATTGATGTCAAATATCTTACATTGCTTAGAAAGGATTAAGGCTTTTTCTTCAACAGTGAAAGATGAATATAAACGGAAAATTTTTATCAATTCAAACTGTGAATCAAGTGTTATTTTCTGAAGGGATCTTATATCATTCATTGGGTTCCAATCACTATCAAATATAATTATAGAATCAACTGATGACAACTTGATGCTTGGGAGGCAAGCACATGTTTCCAACAAAAACACAAATCGTTTGTTGTTCTTGTCGTTAAATTTCTTCATGGCGGCATTCTTCTTGGAAGGCGGAAGACTTTTATCAATCCGTTCATACGAATCTGAACCAAATTTTGGTCGCAATAGGTCTTCCAAATAATTTCCTATAACCCTTCCAGAACCTCCAATAGACTGTAAATTCAGCATTAAATTAACACAAGTCAATGAACTATCTTCCCTTTAAGTGAATGATCACGTATAAGAGAAAGATGGACATTATGATCTCATGTACCAACAGGCACACATACAAGTGAGAAAATTAAAGACAACAGCTAAAACAGACCTAAACATAAGAAAATGTGACCTACAGCCCTTAGTGAGATTGTATCTATCAATAAAATCTTGTTAGCAAGCTTTTCGGATAGCCCTTACACATAAATCCCAAACAATTTTCATAACTAAAGAAAACAGATGAAAAATTGACTAATTGAGAATTAAGAAAATGCCAAAATATATAAAAAGAAAATAAATCATCCATATAATCTTAGCTCTAATTAGAGAATGATAATGTGTATTGAGATATTTGGTACAATCAGGTTATATTGAAATTTATGTAATTAAGGAAATTTGGCCCTCTTTCCATTATTTTCCCTAGAATGATTGATTCTAATTCTTAGTTCTAATCCCTAAATTTATGGATTGATTCTCTCATCCTTGTATATAAATATGATATTGTAATCCCTAAATTTATGTCTCACGTCATTCTTTAGTCTCAACTTGGTATCAAGATTCAAGAGCAATAATCAGAATCTTTTCTTTCTTTTTCAATCTTGGCCACCCAGAGTTCAGTTCATTGGGTTTCAGCTGCTGCAAGCACTGGCCCACTGTCGGGAGCTCTCAGCTGTCCAAGACAAAGCCTCCATCCATAACATAGGCCACTGACAAGGCACCCTCACCAAGCTCTACTGCCAGATTCTGCTTCATGCACCCGCATGCACAGCTTTTCAGGTGGCCATTATTGAGTGTGTGTGAGATGTACCCACCACCCTCTTGACATCATCTAACCTCATTGCCGTCTGCCAGATTCGTCTTGGTTGACAGTGTCCTGTTCCTCTCCTTGTTCCATTAGCCACCCATGATTATCAATGATGGGGAGGGTGCATATCCAGTATAGTCCGCTTGGAGTCTGTAAGTATGGTGAGTTCACAGGCAAGGATACTTGCCATCGGCATATTACTATTAGTTTTATTTCTCTGTTTCCTGATATTTGGTTACTTGCTGCTGCAAGTATCAAGTTACCACTGATTTTGACTACCATTCCACTGGAGGGTTATGTGAGAGTTGCTCCTATTCTGCCATCTCCTGAGGATTAGCCGATAATTGATGTTCATCCTGCATCATTTGTACAGTACTTCTATTTGCCGCTATCTCCGTTAGCTGCACATGTTCCTTATTCTTCTTCTGGATCCCAATAGTTTTCACTTGTCTATGAGTCAGGCATGGCAACTGGATGGTTGAGTCTCTCCACTTCTTCCAGCAGTTTTGAGCAACCTCAGCAGGGGCCAGATACCCAACGAACATGTAGACAGCAGTGCTAATACTAGCATGGGGGATTCAAAGGCAACTGAGATCGACCACGACAAGGACTCTTTCTAGCTAATGGGACTTCAGACTCTTGGGAGTTTGGATGACTTCTCTTTTTGCAGATCTTAGGATGGTTTTGGGGGTACTGGTGTATATTCTGCTTTGACATGGGCCCTTTTATTTTGTTTCTACCTATAGAGGGGTAGTCAGTATCTTAATGCATGTATATATTTGATGGCAATGGTTCAGGTACTTTTCACTTTGGATGACTGTAATCATACAGATAAAAGTGTTGTATGTTTCTCCAAAGATGCTTGATGTGTCTGTGAGTTGTATGCCTTGTACGATAAAGTGTTGACATATCTTTTTATCAATATGTTATAAAATATTTAATTAACTATGCAATTTGATGTCAATTAATAGGAAAATAAAACCTAAAAATAGTTATGTTATAAGTCAATGTGATTGGGTACCACACAGTTAGTGTGGTTAGTCAATTCATGCATGATCCAAGAAAAAATCACTTTCATGCTATAAATAGAATTGTCTAGTATTTAAAGGCCACTCCAGGAAGAGGATTTCTACTCAAGAAGGAGGGGAGTCTATCCATGGAAATATATACAGATGCTGACTATGCAAGGTTGATTACAGATAGGGGGTCCACCACAGGATATATTGCATATTAAGTGGAAATTTGGTGACATGGAAGAGTAAAAAGCAAAATGTTGTTGCAAGATCATGGGTAGAAGCAGAATTTAAAGTCATGGAATTGTTATGGATGAAGATTATTCTCAATGACCTCAAAATAAAGTTCGAAGCTCCTATCAAAGTATTTTCTGATAATAAGTCTGTGACCAACATTGCTCACAACCAAGTTCAACTTGAAAGGAAAACACATGAAAATAGTTCGACACTTCATCAAAGAAAAATTAGACAAAATACTTATAGATATAATGTTTGTCCCTTCAGGACTCCATATTGGGTGATGTATTCACCAAAGGACTTCCTATAGAGCGGTTTCAAGATCTAACATGCAAGCAAGGAATGATTGATATCCATTCATCAACTTGAGGGGGATTGGGGGAGTGTTGTAATTAATAGAATTTAATATTAGTCTTTTCAGATTCTTTGGCTCTTGAGAGTTGTGAAGTCTTGTCTCTTGAGAACAGAGCACTATAGTAGTGAAGTAGAACAAAGCAACCTAGGCAGCTACAGAACTTCAATTGTGACAACAGTCATCAAAGGCAAAACCCATCTCCCTGCCCCCGCACCCCAATTTTCCGAGTTATCGAGCCCATTTTTGTGGTATTTTCATGATTTGCTTTCTTTTTACATCACGAACATATTATGTTTTTATGCAAAACACATGAATCGTGACATCAATTTGTTTAAAAGAAAAAACAAGTAGTTCTGTTTCATTTCTCACATCTGGCCTAGCTCACAACCATTGTTTACAGCCAACCCCAGTATTTCCAACAGACCCATAGCTCTCCAGCATCCAGATCTCTCTGTTCACTCTGCTCTTTGCTTGCAAACCTTCACACTTTTTTTTCAACTCCTTTTGTCCCTGTTCACGCGTATCTAATGTGCTCTGTTTTTATCTATTAATTCCATCTTTTATTTTTTACTTTATTCCATTGTTCTCATGCCAGTTAATTATGAACATGTTGATAATTTTGAATATTTTTTTAGCATACAAACATGTATTATATAAATATAAATTATTGTTCAGTATCTAATCTTTGATATGAAGGTCATCTGCTACATCATTTTTTAGGCCATCCTCTCCTCACCCTTGATTTGGAATTGATAACTATGAAGCTAAAGAAACTAATAGATGATGATGTAATGATGTATTGGGAAGACACTCTGCAAAATGCGTACCTGAAAAAGAATGACCACCCTTAAATCATTCTTTCTCAACTCCTCGAGCATTGAATCAAGAAGTTGCAACTTGCCACTTGCTTTTAAATCAAAATCAAGATACTCAATTGGTTTGAGACCCTTGTTAAGAGAAGGTTGCAGTTCCGGACCAACAAGATAGGGATGACTACAACACTGTCAAGAAAAACCACAACAAGAAATGAAAAAGTTAAGAAAATTTACAAACACTTGACAGCTTTGGAGTTAATTAAAAAAAGTAAAAGAACACCAAATCAACTACAAAAAATACATGTTTGTTTATCAAATTCATTTTAATTTTCAATTAGCAACACCAAAACAGCATCATACAAGATTTTTAACTTAAAAATAGATTCAATTTAAAATTATATCAATTTCTCATTATTAATTAATCAAGCATGTATCCAATTGATTATATTTGATGCCATACTCAAATTATAAATAACTCACTCACTAGTAAGAAATTATTAGCAGTTTACCACTAAACATCTAATAATTAAGATGGTGCGGCCAAATATTGCAGCATAAAACAGCTAGAGTCTAAACCTAAACCAACTTTATGTTGTCTTTGATATAATGTGATGCATGCAACTTATTCAGAAAGTACAACCTAACCTTTCGGGTAGAAATAAGAACATCACGAACAGCCTCAACACTATCAACCTTTGATGAGGAGCGAAGAATTGAAGCATTTGAAAGTAAAATAGAACAATACTGTTCAAGCTGCAGATTAGATATTTGTACAGGAACCCAATACTCAACTAACTTGCATCTGTATCCAATATGGCTTGACAACCTCTCCTTCAGTTGAGTAACACTGTTATTGGAATTATTTATTAAACCAGGTTCTTTTTCATTATCGATTTGAGAATCCTTCTGCAGCATGCTTGCATCAATATAATCTCCATCTTGAAGCTGATGACAAACACAAAGAGATCAAAGACTTACCCACAGATAAGCATAAACAAACATTGAAAGAAAGAAAACATAACAGGTTCTTTTGTTAGGGTTCCAGATCATGGTTAATTAATTATTGATCTGTACTCTATAATTAGCATTGTTTCACCGAATAAAACTTTGTGGCCCATGTGCATGCTAGATGTTAGTTAATACTTTTGAGCTTGATATACACTTTAAGGCCTTTTCTAACAAAAATTAAGCAAATTAAAGGGAGAAGAATGATCATTAGTGTTTAACAGGCTCGACAAAATGAAAGAAGATTAGACAGAAATTTGAAAAATCTGAGGGAGAAATTCAGAGCCCTCTATAATTGTGAGAAATGGTATTGCAATTGAACTGAGTAGAGATTTGATATTTATAGTGGGATCTGAGTGCAGTAGGAGATAACTGAAAAACACCCTTCTAACAACTAACTGGTTCAGTTATGATCCTAACTTCTTATTGAAGCTGACTGCTTTAGTTACAGATAACTTCTTATAGAAGCTAACTACTTCAGTCACAGATTACATCACGTGCATAATGCTAACAATGAGGAACAAAGAATCCAACCAACCTCAGTTGCAGAAGGGATACAAGACTCACTGTCTATAGGATTATAATCCGACCTGCAAAGAAAAGAACAAATTATTTAGGCCTGAAAACACCTAATAAGTCAAAATGCAGGTAAATCATCATGGAGTGGTCAACAAATACAAGGTGCGGATTTCATCCACATACTTTTACATATTTCTGCAATCAAATATAGTATTAGCTGTGAATGTATGCATACATGATTTTGATGATGTCAAAGAAGAATCAAATAAGGCCGCTTCAAAGGATAAGCATTGCTTCGAGATTAATACAAGGTTGCTTCAACAAACAAAGTCTTGCTTCAAGATTTCTTCAAGATCAAGCCTTACCTCAAAACAAAGGGTTTCAAAGTCATCCAAGGCTCTAGTAATCACTTACCAGGCAGTGTAATCGATTACCAGAAGGCAAGTTTGAAAATAGTTGTTAAAAAGGGTTTTGAATTTGAATTTTGAACCTGTACTCGATTACCAGCAACGGAACTCTGGAAATTCAAATTCAAAAGTCATAACCCTTTAAAATATAACTGTGTAATCGATAACCAGAAACCTGTAATCGATTACCAGTAAAAAAATTCAGAAAAAACTTTTTGAAAAGACACATCTCTTCAAACCATTTTGAAAAGGCACGAAGGGCCTATATATATGTGTGTCCGATTTCAAAAAGCATGAGAGAGATATTCCAAGAGAACTTCATTGTCAAATGCTCTCTCAACAACTCTTGGACAAACACTTGCAAATCCATTAAGAGTTCATCCATGAACTACAATTGTAATATTCTTCTCTTAAAGAGAGAATTCTTCTTCTTCTTCTTCTTTTTAATCAAAGAGATTGATTAAGGGACCGAGGGTCTCTTAAGTTGTAAGGATTCCTAAACACAAGGGATGCATTGTCCCTGTGTGGTTCAGACTTTGTAAAATGATTTTACAAAGAGAAAGAAAAATCTCAAGTGGGTTGCTTGAGGACTGGACGTAGGCACAAGGGTGTGGCCGAATCAGTATAGAACTGAATTTGCATTTTTCTCTTCCCTTATCTCATTTATGTTATTGCAATCAATTTTGTCTTGCATGTTTTAAACATTATTAAATTGATTGTTGTTTCTACTTCTGCATTTTGAGTCTATCATTTAGAAAGGGATTAAAAGTTTGTTAGTGGGAAATTAATTCACCCCTTCTTAAGATAACTGAAGTCATTTGTCCAACATTAGCAAGGGTTTGGGGAATAGAAGCCATAGGGACACTAGAGCTGCAGATGACTTGTGGCGAATGAGAAATTTTGTAGTAACTAGTAAGAATACCCAACACTTTCCAAAACCAACATGACTACAACATAATCTAAAAGGACAAAAGAAGATTATTAGAGATATACCCATTGCATTCCATACACATTTCATATGCATTTGTAATTTCAACTAATGTACAACTATAATAGATTTAGTTCTCTAGTTTTCTGTTAGGATGAAATTACTGTTATAACTATTTGCTGACTCAGCGGTTAGTTGTATAGTTGTCATATCTAATTCCTCCTCTTCCTCTACCAACCCAACTTTATCCTCTCCAAACCCTACTTCTCCCTCTACACAATCTCCTTCATCTTCACCATCCAAACCAACAAATATCTACACCAAAACAAAACACATGGAACTTGACATTTTCTTTCTTAGGGAGGTCCTCAACAAAAAGTCTCATAGTTCAACATACCCCAGCCCTTCATCAAAATGCGTACTTTCTCATCAAGCTCCTCTCTCCTCTTCAGTTTCTGGCCATGCAAGACAAAATCAGGGTCAATGGCAAGTTCTCCCTCACTCAACCACCCTGAGTTTGCAAGGCAAGGGGGGAATATTAGAAATTTTTGTATATTTTGTTGATATTTCAAAAGGTTAACATCTATTTAATTAAATGTACAAAATCTTATTTAAATTAATTTATTGGTTATTTAAAAACAAATATTTTGTTGGACTTGGTCAGTTAGATTAGGTCTCACCTTATCTTTGACTTGGTCTTGGGTTTTTCATTATAAATATCTATACTCCAGATGTTGTTTAATGAGCTCTCACACACACATCTTTTCTCACTACTTTTTAACTATGTGAATCCTAGGCTATTCTCATCAGAAAAGCTTGCTAGTTCTGTTGCCCCAATTTAATATTGGGAAGAGCCAGTTAAATCCTGGAAGACTTGCACACCACAAGCGGATATGTCCTTAAGGACAGTGTGTCTAACACATCTCAAGCTTAATTTTTTAGTAGCCATACATATTTATAGATCGTGTTTGTGATTGATAGGTTTGGGGTTCAGAAATAGTTCATAATTGATCGTGATAATGGACAGCAAGAACAACAGAGATATACTTGTTCCATTTCATGTGCATCTCATATACATTTGCAATTTCAACTAATGTACAAATGTATACTATCTGAGTCAACAGTTAGTCATACAGCTATGTCATATAGATTATAATATCACTGTACTTTGAACACAATGGAATAATGGAATTCTAACAAATTCTCAAATCTGCCTCACTGTTCAACTCTCTGCTATCTCTTTTATCCTTGTTGCAATTTTATCAATGCTTAACATGAAATATCAAGCAGCATGTGTTATATGAATAATACAATAAAAGAGATGTGTCGTGTGATTATAATTCATGAATTTGAAAATACTCTAGAAACAAAACAATAAAAGAGATATGCCATCCTAAATCAAGAATAATGGGATAAATGACATATTGACATTGTTTCCCATCATTTTCCAACAAGTAGCAAATACCTTATTCGCTTAGAACATGACCCATCAATCCCCATAATATTGCCACCTAGTTGTGAAGGGCTACCACTATCAGGAACCAAGTTGCAGTTATCGCCCTTAGCCAACATGGCAGAAACATCTGAATCCATGTCAACCATGATTCCCTTTCTCTTAGAAGGTACCAATGTTTCACCACTACTATCATGCCCTACACTGTTACTTATTAAGTCTTCTTCATCCAATATGGAATTCCCTTTCTCTCTGCGGTAATCAGTCTGAAAGCTTTCAGGTGCCAAACTAGCCACATAAGTTGCAGCAGTAGATGGTGCCAATGAACCGAGAGTGACGGTATTTTCTACTAGATCTTTCACAGGCACACTCAACCCAGAGTCAACTCTCGTCTCTTTTGATTTGCCATCTTCAGATGGTAGCACACCATTCTTGGAATTGCTTGACGGTAATGTTTCTTCTCTGCAACAATCAGGCTGAACCCTTTCAGGTAGCAAACCAGTCTCATAAAGTGTGGCATTAGATGGACAGTCAGTCCCCATAATATAGCCACCTAGCCTTGACAGGCTACTAGCATCAGGGGTCAAGTTGCAGTTGTCACCCTTCGCCAACATGGCAGAAACATCGGAATCCACATCCACTGTGATTTCCTTGCTCTTAGAAGGTATCAAGTTTTCACCTCTATCATCCCCAACACTGTTCCTGATAGAATCTTCATCCAATATGGAATTGCTTGACACTAACACCTGTAACGTTTCCTCTCTGCAGTAATCAGGGTGAATGCTTTCAGGTGCCAGACCAGTCTCATAAGTTGCAGCATTAGATGGTGCCAATGAATCTAGAGTCATGGTATCTTCTACCAGATCTTTCACAGGCCCACTCAACCCAGTGTCGACTCTCATCTCTTTTGATTTGCCATCTTCGGATGGTAGTGCAACATTAGATGGTGCCAATGAACCTAGAGTCATGTTATTTTCTACCAGATCTTTCACAGACCCACTCAACCCAGTGTCAACTCTCATCTCTTTTGATTTTCCATCTTCAGATGGTAGCGCACCATTCTTGGAGATTTCTTCAAAATCATGACACTCTCCAGAGCACTCATCAATCTTGCCTCCACCATTGTTGCCACCTTGATTTAAGTTATCGATCCTATTAGGCTCTGCAAGGCAATCTTTTCAGTCAAGCAATTAAAAATGATAGATAATACAAACAAAACCTAATTATAATTAGCATGCCTCACTCGGAAAAACTTTTGACTTATCTTCACTTTGATAAGTAAACAAAATAGCCAACAAGAGACTTGAAGAAAGACCTGGCATTACTAGAACCTTTAACAACTTTTCTCATTACATAGTGTACATAACATTAACCATCAAATTAGCACTGCTTTTTGTTGCATTTAGATGTGTAACAAAACTCAGGGTTCAATAAAGAAAAACAAAGTTGTTGAAATAAGAATGACACAAGGCATCTCACAGTATTACCTTCCTTTGGTAATTGAAAGAGAGACCGATACATACGAGCATTCATTCTCTTTACTTTAACCTGAGGTGTTCCCAGATCATGCTGCTCAGTTCCATTCACTTCCTTAGCTTCAAATATCAACTGTTTCACACTCTTCTCTTTTTTTGGCTTAGGGTCTGAACTCACTGACCCTGAGCTTTTAGAATCAGAATAACCGGTAGAAGACTGACTCCTAGTTCTTCCAGATCTTCTCAAAGGACTTGGCTTTTTTTTTTCAACCCTTTCAGATTTCCTTTTGTTGACAGGAGCTGGTGGGGGTCTATTTTCAAGTCGCCCAGACTTACGGGTACTTGAAGAAGGGCTAGGAATGTTCTTCTTCGATGATGTCTCTCTAGGAGACCTTCTGACACCAGTTGTATCTGATACATTACGATGTGATTTGATTTTTCCCTTCTCGCTGTTTCGCGTCACCCTCCTGTTATTATTTTCCTCATCCTTAGCGTTGTGACTAGAACAAGTACCATTTACCATTTGTTTAGCTGAACCCTGTGTGTGAGACCTACAGAATAATACTTTAGATCAGTGTGGAGACACAGAAAATTGGCATGTGGCAAACTTCATCAAGATGAAGTGCCCTGCATAACACCAATTGAGAAGGGCAATAGCAAGGATATAATCAAACTGAAATTCAGCCATTTATCATCATTCAAGTCAGAGTTATGGAAAACAAATAAATCAATAGCATCAAATTGTATTAAGACACAATGGGAAATCATGCATAGATAGAACTGTCATCCACCAGTTAAAAATAAAATAAAAACAAAATCGCTACGTTTGCTCAAGTAGTACAAAGGAAAACCACTTATCTCAAAAACTAAGGCAACTAAATTAAGTGAGTAACTGTCTACATGTAGAAAAATATCAATCTCCACAATACGAATTATTTCAACCAACATAGAAACAGAAATCCTTGGGAATGCAGATTGAAAAACGAACAAGATAAGCGGAATATGCATATGCAAGCATGAAAAAGGCATGCACAATATATAGATTTCGTATGATCATTTCCCGTAACATAACACCATCGCAAATCAAGCATATGAAATTCATTACTTGAAAATAGGGAAAACGAAAGTATTGCTCAAAATGCCAGATAAATCAAACAAAACGGAATGCAGAGAAATTTGGAGGGTTTCACCTTTCACTGGAAAGTCAGAATTCCGAACCAATGCGAATAGCGCTGCATACCCGCCACAAGTTCGGCTTAATAATTCTAGCGAACCCTAATTCACTGACAGCAGAAATTGTAGAAACAATGATCACGAAGCAACGTAATGGAGAGTTCGAAGGGGTTAAAAAACCAGAGCAAAACAAGTATAACAAAAAAAAGAGTAACCTTATAACCAACCTGCATGAATCATTAGGAGATGGCGAATGTTAAAGGGATTTTAGAGTCCGGCGGTGTCTCAGGCAAATTTATGATTTACGATAAAGTAAAATGAGAGAAATTTTGAGACAAGCACTTACATTCAACATATTTATTATTTTATTTTACCACAATATTCTCAGCTTTTTCTTTATTTTGGTTTAAGACACAAGGTATCCTCCTCGGGAGCTCGAATACAGAGTACCAGGCGAATTTTCTCCTTAAGCCTATATAAAAAGTTTTAGGAGTAACAATATAAACTAGGAAAGGTGGCAGGGCTCCTTGTTAAATTTATATTATAATAAAATAAGTAAATAAATATGCAGTTAAGGGGAATCAATAACAGTTAAGAGTAAATGGTACGTGGAAGAAAAAGATTAAGTTAGATGGATAGAGGATACTCCTCAAGTGGATACGGTGAAGAAAAATATAGAATATGATAAAGCCAGATTTTTTTTTTGAAGAACAAATATACAAGATCTTTATCGATTTTCTAGATATTAAGCCGAGGACGGAAGATCTTCACCAGTCCATACTTCTTTGGGTCTTATGTTAATCTTATTTTCCTCCAAGCACCAGTTTAACCAAAGAGGACTTTCATCGTTTTTCAAAAACTATCAAGGGCACACCTTTCCAAGCTTATCAATCCCAGGTTTTTGAAAAAAAAAACAAGCAGAAAAAAACATTGTTTAAAACAATTGGGTTCTAAATCATATTCGCATTTTCTAAATAAAGATAACTAAGGCCCCTTGAGGATGCCTTCAAAAAGATTAGCCAGACATAGTGAGACTCATACTTACAGTTTAACATAGGAGTAACATCTTTTTCGTCTTTGATATCCCCAGAACAGAAGATGTCGGATGAGTCTTCCATTGAGAAGTCGGTTGATGGGAAAGGAGGAGTTTGTTGTCCATGACATCCGCTGGCTTTGTAAATCTCCTTATCTTTCTTCTCTTTCTGAAAGAATTGAACCAGTTTGTTGTTGTGATCATCCGGGAAATGAATGAAAAAACTTCCCATTATATAAGGGCAGGAAAAGCTTTGTGTCATGAGTTTCTTTTATTAGATCAAACTCATGTTTATCTGATTCTGAGAAGAACCATTGGTAACCTTGAATTTGTGCCCTCATGAGGCTATATTGATATTGTGTATTACCCTCATAACATGGCATGGGTAATTCTCAACAGTAAAGTTGTTGGGGCAAGTTGTTATTTTGATGGCAATGTAGTCCATCATTTTTTCCTGGATCAGGTTTATGGCCTCATTGATTGAGGGATTGAATCCCTCGAATCTATCAGATGGAGGAATTAGGATTGATTCCAAACATCCATAGTCCAATAGACTTTTCGCGGAAATTGCTAGGTCCTCATATCCAAAGGACTTAAACTGGTCCAAGTCTAAAGAGGAATTTTATCTTGCAAGGACAATTGGGTTTTGAATACCCTCCTTTGCAAGGCAAAGGTCTTTAAAATTGGTATAAACACCTCTATGAGGGCCTGATAACAGGACAAAAGTTGTATAACCTTTTCTAGAAGGAGAGGCTTTTGTAAGGAGAGGAACTCCTTGGTTATCTGCTATGCAGAAATTGTATAGAGCACAGATTATGCCCTTTTTCACTGAATAGACAAACCGCTCGTTATTATTTGTATTTTTGGAATATTCCAAATATTATCAATGAGACAATTGAATTTGTCATTAACAGCTTCTCTACCAGGGTAGTGAAACTCATTTGTAAGTACAGGCAATTCTTGATTGTCGAACTTCATTTTATGCTTTATGTTTTGATAGGAAACCTTACAAGGCTTCATTTTGTTGTATCCATGCAAAACGAGAGAGAATAGTAGCAGCAACATTTTTTACTCCTTTTATGTGTTCAATGTTGTGGTGGGCATGCTGCCTGAGGTAATGTTTTGTAAAGCATGTTGCAGCCATTATTGTCATATCTGTTACCCTGAACTTATATCTTATGCAGGCATGTTCCAAGGTTCATGCTCCTATCCTTGACTCCAATGATCCTTCTCAACTTGAATCTGTAAGTTGACACTGTGATAGTGTTTTCCAGATTTTATGTGTGTTGGCAGAATCTTATTTAAAAACTCTGTCGCTTCTAATTCCAAATTTAGTTTATTGATTAGTGTAAGTGTTATGCAACAATCTGTGTCTGTCACATCAGATCATGATCCACTTCTGGGTCTTCCATTGACACCCACAAAATGGATTACATCTGATGACTGTGATGATGAACCGATAAGCTCTCAGATTTCACCTACCTAACTTTCATCTAACAAATTAGCAAGACATGATCAAATTGAATGAATGCAGTTACTTGCAATTTTTTTTTTTGCGTTGTATAGACTCTATTATTTGCAAGATGTGCAATTGTTGAAACATTGACGTTCTTTTCCTGTACTGTCCCTGTTTAACATTTTGTCAGGGTGGACATATCTTATAGGTTCCTAATGTGGAAGCAGGAATTAACTTTTGGTTGTTTAGATATCTTTTGTGTTAAGATTGTCCAATTTGAATTATATTTTTTATCAGTTCTGAAACTGATTACAAAATCATTATTAACAGATTGTGGTTTATTTCATCATGACCATAATTGATATTAATTAACACAATTAAATCAGGACAATGAATTACTACACCCTTTTTCCTTTAAAGAAAATATCTTTTCCATGATACGATAGCTTCTTGCTTCCAGTTCTCCATAATCTCTTGCTTAAAACTCTATATATGTGTTAGCTTAGCACTGAAATCTATTGTGCGTTTGCAGTGTGGAGCCAAAAGTTTTTTTCCCCCAAGCTTAATTTCATGTGTTGATATTATCCAATTTAAATTGTATTCTCTATCATCTATAAAAGCAAATATGACGAATTATTACCACACTATTACAAAAACCATATCATGGAAAATATTGGATTCGATTGTTAGCTGCTCCTAACACAAATAGCATTAATCGCTCATTCGAGCAATGACACATGATACGATAAAACCAGAATAAATATGATACACTTTTTTTTATCATAATGTCAAATAAAGCAAGGGGATTTTTTTAGAAGTTCACCAAAATTCATTCTCCCTACTTCTGCACACAGAAGATCTTTGATATTAGGTTTTGTCCAAGTGTCAGCGAGCCATGGCTCTACATACAATTATTACCATTCCTGTATCTCCAATTTTCGCAGTTATCAATGTTGAACCATACACTTAGCCGTTTAGCTAGCCATTTCTATTATTTTCAAGATTTGTTTCATTTTTTTAATTAATTTGTATCTTGGTGAAGTACAACAATTGCCATTAAGAACGTGAAAATTTTCAATATAGAAACAAGTCTAATTCAGCAATAAACACTATCTTAATTGCTCAAATTTACGAAAAGTTGTTTTGGTTTGGGATTGCCTTAAGCTGTTTGTGCCCTGTTTTGTTCTGCATCCTCCGAAGAAAAAAAAACATACATCAAGTTGAATGATATATGCTATACATGTGATTACAAAAAATACACAACATCTTTCATATTAGTTTTCCCATCAATCTCACCAACCGATGCTTCTACACTCAAGTGTCATCATTCCTATATGCAGATTTTCCCAGCTGTCAATGTTGAACTATAGTTCTAGGCCTTCAGTTGTCCATTTCTCTTATTTTCAAAATGTCTTGCATGCATTCCAGATTTAGTTTACTATTTCTTAGTTGATCTCAATCGTTATTTTCTCATCAATTTATAACTCGACCAAGTCAACAATTGCCATTAACACCATGGAAAAGTACCAATTCACGGACAAGTCTAATTCAACAAATGCCAAAATGAACAGAAAACGTATCATAGATAAAAATGACAACCTCAGGCTCAAGCCCCTCCACAGGAAATTATGGACTCTACTTCACAACATAGGAATTATCATAGTAAGAAAATATATGAATCATCTTGCATGTAAAATATATTGCTTTCGATTAATTGATTCCATTTAACTTTGATTTGTCTCTATCTATAAGCAATTGAATCTGATTTAACAGAGGATCTAAGTTCTGAATCAACACAAGGTACCATGCAAAGAAACTCCTTTATTCAAGGTTTTTTCATCCCTGAAATCTAATAACCATATGTAATTGTAATTCTTGCAGGATCTGATTTAAATTTTTCCCCTGGAAATGAAGATTGCCAATCCTCTGCCAATGACCGTGCAATTAACACTGAAGGTGGGAATTATAATCCCGAGTTATTGACAACCATATCAGTTGACATATTTTTTTATCCATGTTATCAATTGTTATCATCATCTTTCTATATGTCATTAAACAATTTCAGGCTATTCTGAACTTGGTGACCAACTGATGCAGTGTAGACACTGTAATGCAAAAATGTGGTATAATGAAAGAATATCAAAACGTAAAAATAGTACAAGCCCGAGGTTCAGCTTATGTTGTGGAGATGACAAAGTTGAACTTCCATTATTACAAAATTCGCCCAAATATCTCCACCGACTTCTCTTTGATCATAATTCAGCTGATGGTAGAAATTATCAACAAAACATATGCACATATAACATGATGTTTGCATTTACTTCTACTAGTATTAAGTTAGACAAATCAATTAATCATTTGAGAGGACCTTCTACAATTAGAATTCAGGGTCAACCATGTCACCGGATAAGCAGTTTATTACCAATGTCTAGAAAAGAACCCAAATTTGCACAATTATATATCTTTGACACAGATAATGAAGTTCAAAATAGAATTAATGTCATCAGGTACTGATTCTTTCATTTCTATAATTATAAAAATCATGCATTCATCACAGATTTTCTTTCAATTACATATCAGTTCTAATATTACTTTTTCCAGCCAGCATGATGGAATTCAACCGCAAATTATTTCAAGTTTAGGTGAAATGCTGGATGAACATAATGCGCATGCTAAAAGTTTTAGGATGACTAGAGATAGATTGGCAGATAGTGATGTGGATAATGTCAGATTAAGATTGATAACTACTCGTGAAAAGGATGGTCGTACATACAATGTTCCAACTGTTTTAGAAGTTGCTGCACTTATTGTAGGTGATTTTAATCCCAACTCAAGAAGAGATATTATTGTTGAGACTCAAAATGGACAGTTACAGAGAATACATGAATTGCACTCTAACTATCTAGGCCTACAATTCCCTCTGTTTTTACCTTATGGTGAAGATGGATATAGGCTTGACATACTTCACCGTGCAACACTAGACAACAAAAAAAGAAAGAGAAATCGTCTTACTATGAGAGAGTGGTTTGCTTATAGACTTCAGTCCAGACCAAATGAAGCTCAAACTTTATTGCATTCTAGAAGACTATTTCAACAATTCATTGTTGAAGCATATACGATGGTTGAATCGGAAAAACTTAACTACATCAGGAACAACCAAAAGAAACTCAGAGTTGACAAGTATTGTAGCTTACAAAATTCACTGGATGATGGGACAATCCAAGGTTTAAATAAAGGCAAGAGAGTAATTTGGCCTTCTACCTTTGTTGGGAGCCCGCGCTACATGGATCAACTATATTTTGATGGTATGGCGATATGCAACCACGGTTTCCCAAATCTTTTTATCACTTTAACATGTAATCTAAATTGGCCTGAAATCCATAGATTACTTGCGCCATTGAATTTGAAAGTAGCAGATAGACCAGACATTATGTCACGAGTTTTCAAGTTGAAATATGAAGAAATGCTTTCAGACCTAACAAAGAATCACCTACTTGGAAAAGCAGTGGCATGTAAGTTGATAACAACTTTTTCTATTAAACTTAGAATTCAATTTATTATTTCTCACTTTTGCTCATCGTATAACATAACTGTTAAATATTTATATGTTATTGTTTTCCTACTAATACTATAATTTAACAATCACAGATATGCATACAATAGAATTCCAAAAATGAGGACTTCCTCATGTCCATTTATTGTTGTTTTTGCACCCAAACAATAAATATCCAACTTCAGATGAAATTGACCAGATTATATCAACAGAGATACCTTCAAACGAAGATGACCCAGAACTGTATACATTGGTGCAAAATCATATGGTTCATGGCCCATGTGGAATTATATGCTTTGAATCTCCATGTATGAAAGAAGGAAAGTGTAACAGGTTTTATCCTAAAATGTTCCAACCTCGCACTCTTTTAGATGCAAATGGTTATCCAGTATATCCTAGGAGAAATGATGGTTGTACAATTTCAAAGAATGGTGTTATCATTGATAATAGACACATCGTACCTTATAATCCAAAATTACCGAAAAAATACCAAGCACATGTCAATATTGAATGGTGTAATCAAAGTACTTCAATCAAATATTTATTCAAGTACATAAACAAAGGGTATGATAGAGTCACTACTATTATGGTTTATGATGGCAATGATAAAATCCAGAATGCTACCAACCAGAAAGATGAGATTAAAGAATATATAGACTGCAGGTAGTATTAATTTAACATATGTAGTTAATGTGCCCATTATTGTTTTAATAAATAAATGTTTATGCTAGATAGATTTCTCCTTGTGAAGCTGCTTGGAGAATTTTTGGTTTTCCAATACATGCTAGGAAGCCTGCCGTTGAAAGATTATATTTCCATCTTTCAGGCTAACACAGTGTTCTTTATGAGGACCATGATGATATTGATGATGTCCTATCCAAGCCAAGCATTTCATATTCCAAATTTTTAGCTTGGATGAATGCCAACAAATGTTTTTTAGAAGGAAGAACTTTGACTTTTTCAAATTTCGTTTCAAAGTTTGTATATAATCAAAAGACTAGATCATGGCACCTTAGAAAGAAAGGATACACTATTGGAAGGCTTATATGGGTCCCACCAACGATAAGAGAATTGTTTTATTTGAGGATGATGCTTATTGCCTACAAAGGAGCAACTTCATTTAAGGATATTAGAACTGTTACAAATATTCAATACCCTATATATAGAGAAACATGCTTTGTCATAGGGTTTTTACAAGATGATAGAGAATTCGTTGAAGCAATCAAAGAGGCAAAGGACTAGGGTACAACTAATTATTTGAGGAAATTATTTGTGTTGATGCTTTTAACAGGTGCCATCAATAAACCTGAAGAAGTTTGGAACCAAACTTGGCATTGGTTAGCCGATGACATTGCATATCATTATAGCAAATCAACAATAAATACAGGTTAGTTTTGATTAATTTTTACATCAGATGGCATCAACCATAATCATAATTTGACTGATAACGTCTAATGTGTTAGAATTACATATCGATGATAATCATCTAAGTAATTTGGCATTGCTCGAGATTGAACAACTATTGCACGTAAAACAAAAATCACTTAAAGACTATCCTTCAATGTCATATCCTGAGGATGCTGATTGCACGTCCTATCTAGACAATAGCCTGATATTAGCAGAGCTAAATTACAACAATGATGAGACCAGTCAAAATTTCTACAACTTTTTTCATCCATAACAGGTGTTATACCTTTCCAATTTGAATTTGAATTGTTATTCTTTTGTGTCTAACATAAACTAATACATATTTATAGATGAGCAAACATCAATTAATAACCAAATCATTGAAGCCGTCAACAAAAATCAAGGTGACATGTTTTTCTTATATGGATTTGGAGGTACAGGAAAAACATCCATATGGAGAACATTGGCAACTTCATTGAGAGCAAACAATCAAATTGTTATTATAGTTGCTTCCAGCGGCATAACTTCTCTATTGTTGCCAGGTGGCAGGACTGCACATTCAAAATTCAAAATACTTGTACCCATTTTTGAAGACTCAACATGCAACATTCATCAAGGAAGTGAATTAGCTGAATTGCTAAATCAAACAAGCCTAATTATTTGGGATGAAGCACCAATGGCTCACAAATTTTGTTTTGAAGTGCTTGTCCAAAGTTTAAGAGATATAATTAAAACTAAACCTAGTTCAAATCAAATATTTGGAGTTAAAGTCATGGTATTTGGTGGAGACTTCTGACAAATACTGTCAGTCATTCCAAGGGGAAGTCGCTCAGACATTGTCAACGCAACAATTAATTCTTCTTATTTATGGGATTGCTATCAGATCTTAAGACTGAAAAAAATATGCATTTGCAAAACAATGTACAATCACCAGATGAACAAGAAACTGCCACATTTGCTAAGTGGATCCTAGACATTGGAGATGGAATTATTGGACATGAAAATGATGGCTATTCCACAATTGAAATCCCTCAAGACCTATTGATAACTAAATATGATGATCAAATCCATGCTATAGTTAACTCAACATTCCCAGATTTATCTCAGCATCACAATGATCCTCAATTCTTCAACAGTAGGGCAATATTAGCTTCAACCAACGAAACAGTCGAATAGGTCAATGGTTATATACTATCATTAACCCCAGGTAATCATTGAATCACTAATGTAATTGGTATTACACCTATCTAAATTAGCCCTGCTTAATTACCAATTTTTAAATATTATTATCTATTTAGTGTTTCTGTTGTTTTGGAAAGATCTTTAACTTTACAACTACCATACTAATTACAAAAATTATCATAGGTGAACACATGGAATACCTAAGTTCTGACTCTATAGACAAATCAGAAACCATTGAAAGCTGTCATTTTCAAACAATAACTACTGAATTCCTTAATTCATTGATGACATCTGGCTTGCCAAATCATTGTATCAAGCTTAAAATAGGAACTCCTATAATGCTTTTAAGGAACTTAGACCAAACTTAAGGCCTGTGTAATGACACTAGATTAATAATTACAAGACTGGCAAAGCATGTAATTGCGACTCAAATCATTTATGGCAAAAATTCAGGCCATATGGTTTACATTCCAAGAATGTCCATATCCCCTTCACAATCACCATGGCCTTTTAAACTTTTAAGAAGACAATTTCCAATCATGTTATCTTATGCAATGACATTTAACAAATCTCAGGGATAGTCACTGTCCACAGTTGGACTTTATTTGCCAAAACCAGTTTTTAGCCATGGTCAATTATATGTTGCATTATCAAGGGTCAAAACAAAGAAAGGCTTAAAAATTTTGATCCATAATAAAGACCAAAAAAATATGACTTCTACCACCAATGTAGTTTCCAAAGAGGTCTTCAATAATCTAACAAGGTTAATATAATTTCTGCCCTAACACAATTGTTAGTTTTTATTCCTAATAATACTTTATTTAACAATTACTCAAAAACGCTCTTATATGCAGTTAGATACAAGATCATATGAGCCACTGTCAAATGTTCTATTATGAGGTACATAATATCATCTTCTACATTAAAATCTTTCAATTGCAATTTATACTATTGAATTCAACTTATGAATTGCATCTATTTTGCTTGATTTTAAAGATACATAGTGGACCACTTATAAATTCTTAAACTTTGCTCAAATCAACTACTTTATATTCATATATGTATTGCCTTTAATCCATAAAATTAATGACAAATAATTTTTTTTATCCCCACATAAATTATTAAGCACAACAAAAATTAATCATGCACTACTAAACGTGCAACGTTGATTAATGCCCATCGTTAAAAAATCTTATTACTTTTAATACTAATTCGTTCATTTTAAGTAACACAAATTAGTTGTGTTTTGCCACTAACATGCATTGATAAAAAAAATATTATAATCAACCGCAGCTCACACTAATATTTTAAAACATTGATATATATATATATATATATATATATATATATATATATATATATATATATATATATATATATATATAGTTAAACAATCAACTAATTTTGTAAAAAAACTTTTGATTATTCATGAAAAAAATTTCCTCTAAAATTATATATTTAGAATATGTATAATTGCTTTGCTGAGACCATTAATGTTGAATATATGTTTTGCCAAATACATAATTATGATGATTTTTTGTGATACATTTTTTCCCTGCATTTTTATAAATATCAATATTGGTTGTGACATTCAGCAAAAAAAGAAAAAAAAAAAAACACTTCGACTGCCTGCACCACCAAAGATACATTCATGATGATTCAGATGACTCTCTACGTCCAATCTTCTGAGCCAGCATTTAATGCTCTACAATTCCCAAATTCATTCATATGCCACCAGCTACATGTTTTCACCAACCACTGCATCAGTCTGACACTTCTTCTCCAAACAACGTTTCTTCTTCGGCCATCCACTCCTCTTTCATTTTTGAAAAAACCAATACTTAGACGACTGCCAGCATGAGTTTAGACTCATCATCCAGTTCAAGCGAGACAACCATGAGTTCAGACTCATCATCTATTTTAAGCAAGGCAAGTCTAAAATTATTTACAATATATATTCAAATTCCGTTAACTATATTTTACTTTGTTTTCTTAAAATTTTAAGTGTAAATATGGTACTGTGATGAAACTCATCATCCAGATTCCCAGAGTTGTGTGTTTCTTTTGTCAATACATACTTAAGTTTTCTTTCTCTCCTGCTATTATGTTCTATACATCAAACCAAAACTTCTTCGTTAGTTAATCTTTTCAATGCATGCACGGATACATTTTGACTGATTGATATTATCAACTTTGACTTTAGAATTAAACAATGAACAACATATGAATAAACACTGAAAATTTAGTTTTGTTATACTTTGACTGCTAGACAACAAATAGGGAATTATTTTTTGTGTTTCTTCTGTTTATTGATATTAATATGCAATATAGTACTATAAAATTGGTTCTAATTTGCAATATGCCACTGATGGATAGTAATTAGATAGAATATACACCTACTAGAATCCCTAACATGAAATCCACATTGCATTATTTTTTTATAATTTATTAATAACTCATATTGAAGAACTGATATAGCCATATATAAATTAATTAGAGTTCCCTTTCGTTTAGGGCAAAAATGAATTTAATTTATCTAAACTATAAATTTGAGACTAATCAATTTATGTTTTTTTATCACCGAATAAAAAGGCTATATTGACCAAAGGGAACAAAATTGAGTCCCGACCCGCTTCATCCTAGGTATTGTTTTTGAGGGATTTGTCCTGTTAGGTGTAACTTATGATTTTGACCATCATGTTGCTTGACTTCCACATTTGGATCTATATTGATTTGTCATCTTAATAAATAATTGCACATTGTAATTCTAGACCAAAACTTTTTACTTGCAGCACAAATCATGTGATAGAAGTATGACAAAACTAGATATATTGTCTCGACTGAAGTTCCTGCTTCATACCTATAATATGCAGAATAGGAATAACGAGAGTTTTAGGAGAATAAAAAATGGCAGTGTGCAAAAGTTCATACAATAGTTCATCACTCTATGAATAACATGATAACAGAAATATTGGCTGGACTGAAGTTCCTACTTCACACTACCAGCATAAAAAACTATTCTCAAACCAATCACTAACTTAATTTAACCATTAACTGATCTACGAAGTATTAGTTGCCTAGGATGGCTTCTATTAGAAAAGAAAATAATTGTTCCTACTCTATTTTATCATATGAGAAATCTAACATGTAACCAAACCAAAAAACAGACATAGTGCAACAAATTTTAAGATTGCTGCTCTGTCCCAAACTAAAATAATCCCAAAACTTTGGCATAATTTTTCTATTCTGATTCTTAAACCTGCATTCCAACTGAATGCCACTTCATCCCAGCAGCCTGTGTACATCTCAATCTTTAATTGCAAAATACACTTTATAAAACATGCTAACTTAACCATGACTATCACTCTCAACATTTGATTGAAAATATTATGAGGGTATTTACAATAGTATGAATACTACTAAACTTTGGTATTTCTAAAATTTGGGCGTATTTGCTTATAGTCATGACATGATACATTCATTGATTTTATTATATTGTTGTCATTGTCCAGATATTTTTAAATATTATCTTTAAGTACCATATTTTATCTTATTTTTTTCATTCTATCTCACTGCAGATTCAATATCTGGTTAACAAAAAACCATTAATCATGCAGTTCACAACACCATTCCACAATGATATGGTAATCTTATATGCCCACTCTTTGGTTTTTTTTGTTCTTTCATTCATGCAATTTCATTTTCTTTTTCTTACTATGTTTTTTTGCAGACACCATAGTGGTGCCTTCTTCTTACCACCAACAATGTGCACCAAAATACCCTGACTTTGTCCATTTCAGATATGATGGAATAACATACCAAATCAGACTAAGACAACATCAACAAAAAGTATACTTTGCTAGGGGACTAAACCAGTTCAGAAAAGATTTAGCAATTTATGAATCTGTCATCATTCACTTCTTGGCATGTGACAACAAATCCATATTCGACCTTCATTTCTCTCCCTCACTAGAGCACCAGACTTGCGGAAGACCATGACTGATCTCAAGAGAGCATATTTGGACAACTGAAATCACCCAGTCGATGCTTGGTGCACCCCAACTGTCGGTAACCATCAAAAGTTGTTCTTTGTTCCTTATACAAATTTCTGTTTATATATAAGACTGCTTTTTTTTTCATTGCAGAGACTTCCAAATTGTGTCATTACACATGTTAATGCCTGCAGCCAACACATGACGATCCTTAGAAAATTTGGACCTCCACTGCAGTGGAATGTTGTGCTCCTTGACATTGGAATTGGCCACAGATATGTTGTACAACCATGTTATCAATTCCTTGTCGACAATGATTTCTCCCACGGCGATGAGGTCTCCTTCTATTACAGACATAAGGATAAAATATGGGAAATTATCATCCGTCGCAGTAAACACTGGGATGATAGTGACACTGAATAAATTTGGAACATTTAAATTGGTACTTCTTGATAATAGTGTTTATCTTTCTTGCTTTTCTGAACAATTTGTCTACTATGTAAATATATTATCAATGTTTAATCTATTTTAATTTGCACATTAGTTTTCATTTTATTTCTGCTTTGCAAAACAAATAAACATACATGCAAAAAAATTTGCAAACGACCCATGCGTACGCACGGGTTACAGACTAGTTTTTATAAAAAGACCAAGCTAAATTTCTAACTTTATTTTACAAAAGCTAAAATTTTAATTTGATTTTTATAAAAGGGACCACGAGGAGTATTTAATTTTATTAACTTTATTTTTTTAAAAAAATTCTTATAATTTTCCTTCATTCAAACTTATATAAAAAATAAAAATAAAAGTTATAAAAAAAATAGAATTTCAATGAAATAGATACTTTGGGATGATACACTACTAGACAAAACACTTTCTTCATCAGTTAAAAGACACATTCGATGTCTGTTATTAATTATTGTCATAAGCGTCGTAGAAAGTAAAGACTTTTTAAGACGGTTCTATAAAAAATTATCTTAGAAAAATGTATCCTTCTAAGACAGTTTTTAGCTAAAAATCGTCTTAGAATGGTAGACATTCTAAGATGATTTTTTAGATAACCGTCTTGAAATGTATTTTTTAAAAAAAAATTAAAATATTTTGAGGATTTTAAGATAATTTTTCAGAGAATCGTCTCAGAATGTATTTTTAAAAAAAAAATTAAAAAAATTTAACCATAATTGAACCACATGCATACCCTGAAATAACAAAACTCAAAAGAGGATTTCATAAATAAAGTATATATGTATTATGATGTTAACCATATAAATGGAGACAAATTAAGATAGAATTTGATGATAAAAAATTATAAATATTTGGATAACGAAGTTGAGCCACAATCATGAGGGAACTTTTAAAACCAAACACAAAGGCACTTGTAATGGTTTCTCTTCTCTTATGGTTGTGTATAGTTTTTTATTATAATAACTTATCAAATGAAAAATAAATAGTAGAAAAGAAATAAGGGAGATGATAATCAATTTATATATATATATATATATATATATATATATATATATATATATATATATATATATATATATATATATATATATATTTGGTCTTGTTGTAGATTTCTTCTATGATCTGACTTGTTATAAGTAATCCAATATATTATTACCACTGAAGCTAGTGACACAAGACACGGGGGAAGAAACAGGCACCATATGTGACCAAGATGCACGTGGTCATACAAATTGGCCCTTTGTGAAACTTGTTGCCTTATTACATCAAGAAATGAAACTCTAGAAGTAGTATTAAGAACATTACAATTTTCCATCTTTTTAGGCCCAAGTTTCTCTTCTGCTGTTGGCAGCAAAATACTGAATGAATATTCAGGTGATGCTTCCTTTAACTAATTCTGCTGTGGGGGCAACACAGTTGAATCAGTTTTTAAAATAATTAATTCAAAAACAAAATTAACCAGAAACTATTATTACTTAAAGAAGCAAATAAACAACATACTTTTTTCTTTATATTGTCACTAGACATATTATGGTTAACTCCTAGAACATCATATGGGTTGTCTGCCTCAACTTCCATGATCATGGTTACTTGATTAACATTTCCTTATAGTTTGGTCCATAATTCATGAGATTTTTTTTACTAGAGTATGGGGAAGTTTTTTGTAAGAGGAAATCATATTCTACCATTAAATAACAATTGAAACCCGTTAAATAACATTTTTTTGGTGTGAATTTAGGTTATTTTTAGTTAGGAAGAACCAAGTACTAATTTTTCTAAGTTTGGACAATGCTATGTACAAAATTGTAAAAATAGTTATTTTTATATAAAAAAGTATATCGGTAATATTGTTAATTTTTTATATTGTTAAAAATATTTAAAATCAATTAAAATTTATAATAAGCAGCTTAATTTATTACTTCATCTAATATTTTTATAAAATCGATTAAGAAAAATAGTTAATTTATTTAGAAGAATTACATTTGTCTTAAATTTATGTATTTTTCCAAAATGACCTCTAATATTAATGACACATATTTTAAATTTATTTAGATGTTTTTATTAGTTTTAACTCATTTAGTTTCCCCCATTATTATATATTTATTATTTTAATTTTTATTGACTATGCATGTGAATAGTCAAATTATATTTTCAAATTGCTTTTTATTTTATACTAGGTAAAGTTAGACTACCAAAAAGAGCCTAAGACATTAATGTATTTCATTTACCATTTACCAAACTCGGCAAATTGACTCATGTGTCTTTATGAAAAAATAATAAATACGCAGGATGCGTTTTATACTTAATCTTATAAAAAGATTTAAGCCAAACTTTGAACTTAGGTCTTAAATAAAGGACCAAAAGGAGTGTATTACTATAAAAAACACATATCAATTAAATATGAACTTATTTATTAATAAGATAAGAATAAAAGATGTATTTATTTTCTAACACAACAATAACTTTGAATTTTAGGTTTCTTTACGGTGTTATAAATTATTTATCATCTAAGAAATTTAACATTATTTTCACTCTAAAGAAATTATTTATTATACTTAAAATTTTAATAAAGCATTTATAATAATTTAAAATAATTAAATTAATTAATTTAGAATTATTAATTAACCCCAACTACTATTAATTTAAAAAAAGTATTTATATCATTTTTAAAAAATTTAAAATCTCAATATATATATAAACCATTTACAACATATTTTAACCAATTGAAACTAATATTTTTAAATTTAATTAAGGAATTCTTACTATTCTCATTTTTAAGAAAGTGTTCATAATATTTTTAAAGGTTTACTCTCTCTATCCTATTTTATATGATGTTTAAAAGAAAATATTTCAAATTATTTGTCATTATACAAAGTCAGTGAAATGTTAAATAATTTTTTCATGAATTATCTTAGTGGAAGTAGTTGTTACTACATAAATGAGAGAAATTTTTTTAATTAATTAAAGAGATAAATGATATATTAAAAATTTACATAATATTTTTTATGAAATTCAAAATATTAATTGAATTTCTTAATGCATATGTCAAAATCTTAAATATCATATAAGATAACATTACTTAAAAACGACTATATTCTACTAAAAAATGAAATAGGTTGAATGCTCTTGAAAATTCTTGTTTCTTGATTTCTCTCAATAATATCTCTCTTGATTAAAAAATTCAGTATTTGAATTGATGTCCTTTAATGAAATAAATGGAGTAAATTTTAAGAAATTAAAGCATTTATAATATTTTTAAATAATTAAAATTAGTTGAGTTGAAATTACTCATTTAGCCCTACTTAATTTCAACAAAGAATATACAATAATTTTTAACAACTTTCAAATAATTAAAATTACTAATAAATTTGAATTTAATTATTCAATTCTCAAATATTCCCAAGAAAACATTTATAGCATTTTCAAAAGTAAAATTTTAAGGAAGCATTTACGTTAATAGTTATATAGCATCAAATTCATAATTAGAAGGATAAGTTTATAATTAAGATATACTTTCAAAAACCAAATGATACATATTTTTATATATCACAATAACATAAATGCAATGCATCATTTTTGTTGTTGTTGTGATATTGTGATTATCACCACGGACTTTCATTGCACACTTCACTTTAATTCCAAGCTCAAGTGAGTGAGTGATTATTACTATAAGTTTGGATGGGGGAATTAAGTCCGGTTAAGTATTTTAACCAGGATATTAAAATGTTTTCCTATAATGTAATATGTTTTGATAGAATATTTTAAAAGTAATTGAAATGTTATCATTTTTTAAAGTATTTTAATATACTAACTACTTAAAGAAAGAATTTCAAATTCTCAACAAAAATAAAGAAATTAAAACTCCTCACTCATGAAACACTACAGTTCTTGCACTCTTCATAGTTCTCTCTCTCCCTCTCAACACATTTTGGTGTCACTTGTGAATGTGCTATCACTTGCTCTAGAATCACGGCCTCCATCGACAAATAGATTCTTCTTTGTTCATCACAATCTTTTCTTTCTCCCACTGATAGGTTTCTCTCTCTCATCTCTATGTATTTCTTTTCTCAAGTTTATGTTTCATTAATTTTGATTTCATTTTTGTGGCTACAAGATTCGTTTGATTTTATTGATTTATGTTTTATTTTTTATTTCATTTTTGTGACTACAAAAAATTTAAATTAAGACAATTAAAATGTTGTGTATTTAAATTTTCTAAAAAAATCCTCCATCCAAACATAACATTAAGATGTTTGTTTAGGGTTAAATTCACTCATGGATCATAACTTTGATTCAGAAGCTGGTGTGAAAATATACTGATATTTGACTTAAAAAACACAGTTGCATGTGTTGAGAGGAATGAAACTAATTAACATGCTGGTGTGGAAATATACTCCTCTCTGTAGTCTGTATTGACCTGCAGGTCCTTCGCTTAAGCATGCAAGGCATGGCCAATAGTAGTATTTATTTCATAAAGATCACAGATAAATAAAAAACTAAGACAAACTAGTAGCACAAAATTATGGTTTAGACAAAAGTTTATTATGATAATTATTTATTCATTACTCTTGTGAGCATACTTGACATTTAGACAAAAGCTGAAAACATACATGACATTTTTTATTACTGTTGATGCAGTTGCTAAGCAATTTTTTATTTTAAGCTCATGATTTTTGCATTATCAACTGTCTTAAACGTGTGCGGTGTGCTTCAATTTCCTTCGCGATCTTTATAGAGTTTCACCGGGCGACCGTTTCTTGGTTGTATCGGTCTAGCATTCTCAAATGTTTCCTGCCAGATCAATAAAGAAAAGTGATTAATATATATGATAATGTTCAATCAGGGTTTCAGTTAGGTAAAAAGTTTCTTAAAAAAATTAAAAGCACCAACAAAACCATATCATATAATTTGAGAAGCGTTATACTCTAATTATGATTCTGAGTTAATAAATTTTGATAAGTTTCTGATGAAAAATAGCATTATTTATATTTAGCTGCTTTTTTTTCATAAACACAAAATGTGATATTGAATCCAAACTTTAATCATAAAGTAGCCATTTTCCCGCAATATACGTGGGCTGTTAAATTTTTTATTCATAACTAATAAATATGCGTTATTTTAATTAAAAATATTATTTTTTATTTATATTATAAGCCCTCCATGATTCAATATTACTTTTTGATAAACTTCAATCCAATATTTAACTTCAAAATTATATCTCCTAACACTTTCGTCAAATCCTCTTCCTTCATTTGCCCCTTTTTACTGCTTCAAATTTCAAAATAATAGTAATGTGTTATGAAAAAAAATAGTATTTTTTGGTATCGATGAACAATATAGTATAATTGATAACTCGAATAATGTTGATATTTAAATAGAGTAAAATATATGTTTATCAGAAAACTTCCTAAATCCTAATATGTATAGATATGGATAATTGAGACTTTGAGAGGTTGCACCTTTTTAATGAAAATTTAATTGAAACCATCAATTGAAAATTAAGATTTTAACAATAATGTGATTTATGCATTGACTGTGGACTTGTGGTAATATAAATGATTTCGGTAATGAGAAATGTTTAATATGCATGATGTATAACTTACATCACCAGCACCATTAACGGCTGCTCGAAGCAACTTGATTTGTTCCCTTGAAGCTGTTCTACCCTGAACACAAGAGTTAATAAGTGAGAGTCTATATATTAAAAGGATAATAAAATAATAACTACAATTATATTCCTTCCGTCTCAAAAATAATTATCCTCATAGATTTTTTACACAGATAAATAAATAAATAATAATAATTTTATAAAATTAACTTTATATCATTGTTAATTCAGATTATATATGCATGTTATTCATTATTAACATTATAAGAGAAATAGATGGACAAAAAATTAACATCATATTAAAATTTTAAAATGATAATTATTTTAAAATCTTTTAAACCACAGTTGTAATGGTACGAATAAAATAATAACTTCATAAAACAGGTTTAATCATTCGTAATAGAATAAATTTTCAACAACATAAAAATGAAAATGAATTACTATTAAAGCTTTAACTTTGTATCAAATTTAAACTCTATTTTTATTTATTTTTAAAAATGCATGTCAAAGTTAAATTAATGGAAACTTTTATAAATATAATATATATACAATATATATTATGGATGACGTTAATTTTGAATCCAAAAAAAAAAAAAAACGAACCTCTTTAATGAAAACGGTCCAAAGAACATCTTCACTGCAAGGAGGAACTGTGAGAGAACCATTATATCTAAAATACTTCTGGCCTGTTATCCCTGCTACGTCCTCTGGGTCAACAATACCTAGTGCTCTTGTCCTGGTCTGGTTTTCGGCCATCAACTGTAAATCATCTTCTATCTAGAAATTCAACAAAAGAGTGAATTACTTTAACTACATAAAAATAAATTCCCCCCTTTCTAGTTGTTAAATATTATTACACCAAAAGTCCCCCTATTTTATAAATACATTTTAGTTATATTCTCTATTATTGTAAATTCTCAAATAACAAAAGTTTTAGAATAACATCAGAGTAACATAAAAAGGACAAATTAGAAAATAAATTGTTGTTTCATATTCAGAATAAAAAATATTACTTTAAATAATTTGTAATAAAAATTAATAGATACTTAATTATATCAACTATTAACAGATAGAATAAAATAATTCAATTAAGGATTAAATGGTAAAAAAATAAAATTAACAGATGGAAACTTAAATTACTAATCATTAATTTTCATATGATTAATATTTTACTAAATTCTGTATTATAATATTTTTTTAATAATCCTTTTACTAAATTCAAAGAAAATTTTTGAATTTAAACATTTCATATTTATGAAGCAAGAGGAAATTTAAGTAGCTTTTATAAACAAAATAAATTTTGTGTAAAAAATGTAAAATAGAAAGGGAGGTTGAAATAATTTTCTCCAAATTAACAAACATATATGCAGACAGTATCAACATTTGTGAATCATATTATTCATTACACAAATAAACAGAAACAAGGCACAGCACAAATCTCCTTGCTTTACCTTTGATATAAACTCATCATCTGGCCTCCCAAACTTATATAGAACTCCAGTCACTGCAAGTCTTCCGGCTGAACTTATATGCACCATGTGTAACTCTAGATCATACCTACAATTTGAGTATTGGAATTTTTAATGCACATATGTGTGTGTATATATATAATGGGTTTCTTTTGTATATGTGATAAGTGAACAAAAAATAGAGCACCTTATGCCGTTGATTCTGTGTTCAGAGGGAGAATGCCAATGACCTTGTGCGAGTTGGTATTGTGTTCCGTTAATTGTAATATGCCCTGCATTCTCAGTCCAATTTACCTGTATTGTGCAAATAAACAAATCAAAGACTTAGAATCAATTAAAAGTAAATAATATGGATTGTAGTAGTTAAGTACTCTTAAGTTTTTATATGTGTATTAACATATATATATATATATATATATATATGATACATTATTATAAATACGATGATGAGTATGTTCATAGATGCGTGCCACCATGTAATCATATTATGAAACTTGTTGATTATTGAAACTAACTCTAATAGCTATTGAGATCACCATGTATGTTGGACCTCCCGTCTTAATTAATATTATGAATAAAATTTACTATTTTAAAATCATTAAAAGATAGAAATACTTTCGTTTGATTTAATTTGAAAATCTAAATTATACTTAAAACTCATGATAAAACAATGAATTTGAGATCAACAATCATGGTCCTTATGATAATTGTCTTATGACAATGAACATAAGAAATTAGTTTGAGTCCGGTACACAAAAACATTAAATTTAAGCTCATAAATACTTTAGTTTGCTTACCATTATGTCATGTTCGCTACTAATAAGGGTGGCATTGGCGGGTTGATAATTCCTTTGAATCCCCGAGATAAACTCTACATCAGCACTAAGTTTTTGCAGGTTGATAGGGGATTGGTTTTTTCCATTTTTACACAACTGCCACTGGGGATTATTTCCCCAGTTAAGTGGCCCATTAGGGCTTGAAAGGTCATAATTAAACTCCGCTGCACTTGAGGAAGAAATATTAATGAACAGATTTTAACTAAAACAAACAACAAGAACTTTTACTTTAATGTTAGTTCAAATACACAAAAAAGTTAACTCATTTTTTTTTATAAAAAAAGTGAACACTTGTTTAAATTATCATTGAAATAAAAATCTGTCAACCTTTCAATTTTTTTCTCAATAAAATGTTTCCAAACTAATAGTTTTTCAAAAGCTAATTAATCTACAAACACTAATACTTTATTGGTGTTTTGTTTCTTGTCCAGCACACCAGTGAGAAAGAGAAGTTACAATATTAAGCTTTTGCAAACGTTTGAAAATTCATTGAGAAAGGATAAAGTACGTTTGAGATATAAAAATTATAACTATTCAGTTCTAAGAATCAAATAAAATATGTAGAAAAAAAATTGCATTCGAAATGTGAAACCTAATATACAAGACATCTGTAAAATGGAAAGAACTCGGATTATGAAACTAACACAACTATATCCAAATGCGCTATATAATTTGTTTGCCAAATTATTACTTATATATGAAGTTAGCATGCAAAACAAGAGGAAAAAAGTGTGAATATAAAAATCTTTATGTTGTATAAGAAAAAATTCATATAAAAAATGATTAATTCTTTTTTAACTAACTGTAATCTTGTTGCTCATATTTTACATATTTCTCACCACACATTGCCGGCGGAAAGAGCAAAACAATCACTATGAAAAAACTGTAAGCAAAGAGTTGGATAGCCATGGCACGTTCCATTTTGTTTGCTCGCTGGTTTAGAAGCTTTTGTGTAATTGTATATGGAGTGAGGTGTGAGGAATATTGGCTCGTGTATCTATCCTTTATAGAGGTTAAATTTTGAAAAGTCAAATTAAGTGAAAATATATATAGCATATAGGACATGAACATGCTTTAACATTCTTTAGTTGACTTTTAAAAGTTAAAAGCAGCCTTGTGTATATATAGACAATTTATTAAGTTAATTTTGTAAAAGTTTAAATACATTTTTGTTTTTTAATATATATTTTTTGTCCTAGGAATGTATTATTTTTTTTATTCTTGATATATGTAGAATATTTGTTTTTAATTTCTATCAAATATCAGGAACTAAAATAAATAAATAGATAGATATATTACTAAAACAAAAAGACAAAGAAAAAAATTACAGAGATCATTTTAAAAATATTGTTATAAGAACTAAAACAAAAAATATTATATATTACATTGAACAAAAATATATTTAATTTTTTTATAAAAAGAAAATAGCATTATTATTTAGCGGTTAAATACTTTTTTTTTTTACATTAATAAGCACTATATGTGTAACAAAGACAATACAGTTTATTTTTTTACCATATAATTAATGTTAAATATTTATTGACTTTAACTAATAATGACTAAATTTTCATTCATAAATTAAAATTTAAACTTGAAATATTGTTTAAGAATCCTATCTTAGTTTGATATGTATTTAGTTACAAACTATTATTAGTTTGAATATATTTGTATTCAAGAAATCATTTTGCATTACATCATTAAACAAGTTCCAAAAGATGATTTTATTAGCAATTTTATATAAAAAAAATGGTATGGAAAAACTCTTTATTAACCGCTTTGTAAGTAAATGGCTAAAGAAATAGACATTTCTTTGTTTCTTTTAATGAAACCGCTAAGAATTGGTTTTTTTAGTATTTATTCTAATTTTCTTAATATTTTTATGGATTTTTTATTCTACTCAAAATTACAGTATACGAGTAGCACCTGTTGATATGATTCTAAATAATACAACAATGAAAATTCATAGATTATGCATAAAACTTTAAAAATCACCAAACACTTAATTTCAAATAAATAATTCAATATGAAACACAGTTATAACACACACATATTACTAGGTGTACGTCTAATCCAAATGTATAAATCAAACATGAAAATAAACCTAAAGTCTAACGAAGACAATTTTTAAATATTCAATTTGCTCGTTCTTTTTTGACTTTATTTAATTCCTAATTCACTTTATTTAATTGATTCGAAGTGTATAGTATTGACATGTGAAAGTTAGGAGGGTGTTGTATGACGAAAACAGAATGGAGTTAGAACTACATTAAATGGTGAAATAAAAGTGATGAAGATTATTATGTCAAGAATTAAATAAATTACATACCTTATCTTAGATCATACATTCACCCATGCACCGCATGTGAAAACTTTTATAATGTGATTCAGTAAAAAAATAAAAATAAAATTTAATGATATGGTTCAAAATTGGCGAACACATTATAAAATTAAAAAAAATTAAAAGTTAATTAGTTTATTTTTATATTAATTATAAATATAAATAAATAAATTTTTGTAAAATATATTTTATTCAAAGTCTTAAATATTTAAATATTTTTTTTGGCATTTACAAATATCCTCTCTCTCTCTTGTCTTTTGTCCCTTAAAACCCTTTTTCAAAATGGTCCTTGTGTTTTTTTTTATTTATTTTGATCATTATTATTTTGTTTGTGTTTAAAATATAGTAATTTTTCACTTGTCTTTATGTAACATGAGGATAATTTACTTTTACTATAACACTAATTCAAATCAGTGAGAATCTACACTAGGCATGACAACCGGATCGGATGGGTCAAGACGGGTTTTGCTTACCCCACCCCTGATTTCCCATTTTTCTCTCCGTCTCGTTCCGTTCTTGACATATTTATAAACTTTTATTAAAAAATATAATTTTTAATAAAATAAAAAATAAAATTTTAAATAACAACCATAACATATTTTTAAATTGTACATGCCAACATAAAATTTAATCTAATAATTTCATGTTTAAATGTGTTTTGTAAATTAATTATTAGTGAAACGGGTTTGGGGACAGGTTCTGGACGGGTATTATTAATCTCATCCCCGACCCTGAACCCGACTTTAGCTATCGAGGATAACCCGATTTCGATCCCGACTCCGACCAACTCAAGTTTTTCCTATCAAAGTCATGGTGAGTCCGTGGTGAGTCACGGATTCGGGTTGGTTGCCATGCCTAATCTACACCGGACAACATGTATGGAACGTGTGAAAGCTCCTATCGTATTTGGAACCAATGAAATGAGGGATGAAAGTGGCCAAAACATGTGGACCCCACACAATGACTTTTACCTTAAAAACGAGGTGAAAGGAGTTGCAATCTACATCAACAAATGGTTATAATCAATTATGCCTATTTAATTTATATAACGGACATATAACGATTAGGCCCTTAGCATATAATTGATTATCGAATTTGTGCTGGTTTAGCCTTTTGAGGAAAATAACTTCTCTTTTTCATCTTAAACCAACTCAACTCAATCTTATTTAATCGTTTCAATTTCCAAAACACTTCAAACTTAACTCATCTCGACCAACTACTTCCAATTGAGCAATGGAAAAAATTGTTGCTCTAAGTTAAAAAAAATCATTGTTAGAAAAATAGGCAGTTTTTTCTTTCTTTTAGTCACAATATCAAAATAATTGTTACCTAAATATAAGATTAACCATGCACCAACAAAAAAAAAAAAAAATAGCAGATTAGCCAACAATTTTATAACTAGTGTCCTGTGACAAAAGTTTTTTAAGTGCTACTTATTACTAGGCAATATTTTTATAAGTGATGTATGATATTAATTATAATAGTTATATTAATATTACTCGAACCACCAATTGGTTCGTCGAATAATTAGAGTCACTAATTAGTCTGGACACAAGTTTTGTGATTTTTAATTAGTTAGGATACTTATCTATTTTTTAAGGTTTTGTCAATTTTTTTTCGACACCTTTCATTATTTTTTTGCATTTATACTAACCTTCCTTGGTTATTTTAAAAATATTATACTGACACTCCTTATATATTATATCCATCGCCTAATTATTTAAAATATATTATATGGTGTATTTTTATAAGAAAGATTGTTGTAAACATTAAGTAAGAAATTTAAATATACTTTTAAGAAACTTCAAGGAGGTTAGTGACTTAGTGTAATTTATTCATAAGTTACAAGTTTTTCTCTTAATTTTTCATTGTTCTTTTCCTTATTTCTTTATTTTTTGAACCGTTTAGAAATGCTTGCGTTTTTTTTAACAATTCTTAATTTACCCTCAAGAAAGGATTTTTTTAGTGATTTGGCCCACAAACCTATAAAAGAGGTTGAGTAGAAAAGTCCATGTATGCTGTAGTGTTTGTATACGAAGTTAAGATTTTATTTGAAAATTGTTTTTTCAATTGTGTACAAATTAAAGACTCTGTACTGGAAATTGTTTGATAAGGAAATATAAATATTTGAAATTAGTAATTTGTATTGAAAAATTGACAAGTGTAATGGTGAATCGGCAATGTGTACATTGATTAAAATTCTCACCTCCATTCTTAATGCCGAGAGACAGCGGCAACACCTTTACCTTGACGGTAATGGTATGTGATTAGCTTACCCCAAGCTAGTAAGTCATCTAATTCATTGGCAAGGATTAATTAGGGAATTAATATTAAGCTATGCGTGTTTAATGGGCAATATCTTTTGAATATCGAAATAGAAGCATTCCAGTCTGGCAACTCACTGATACAATTTTATTCACTGCATTTGGATTCATCCTAATGAATCTTATAATATAATATAATATAATGTAAGTTTCTTTTAAATGTTACGCATTTTGTGATGCAAGTTTAATTAAAACATTAAGCAAAAACTATCGCAATAACATGCAGACATTAATAGTTACATAACTAGTGTGTGAACCCGTATTCAGTGTTCTACGCAAGTATTAAATTTATAATTCATTTCAAATTAAAGTTTTTTTTAGAGATTAATGTATCCTTTAAACCATTCGATTAAAAATTAATTTTACTTGTTATGTCGTTGATCTAAGAATATTTTACACAAAAAATTAAACATAATTTTCTCCTAAATAAATTGTTCACTCAAATGTAAAAAAAACTAGATCTACATCAAACTCTAGAAGATTTTTATTATAATTTATTCTTATTTTTAACTTTTGAACTTTTATTTTCTCTAAAAAAAACTTGAACTTTTATCATATATATCAAGGACTTTAGCTCGATTAACCTACAATGGCACAACACATGTACGTATGAACAAATTAATAAAATTGAGAAGAAAGATAAATTAAAACCATACGAGCAAATATTTCTTTATATAAAATATTTGTTCCATTACATTGCATATATGATCCCATAAAATTTGTTCGCACGGTCAAATCGGGGCGTGCCTGGGAATTTTTAAAAGTTTAGTATAACAAATTATAATTTTCATATTTTTTTTTTAGCCTTTTGAGTTAAGAGTTGCAAAATCATGTTAACTTTTTTAGCTTTTAGATATCATATATTAACATATCTAATCAACTCATTTTTTATTATTAAATTTATAATTTTACTCATGAATGTTTTTCACTATGTCTAAGGATCCTTCTGCTCCAAAAGCAAAAGCTCAGGCCATCACCGAGTAATGCTCATCAGCACCCGTTGTCTTCAACTTCATAAGTTTGTTAAATCGCCAACAATTTGAATTGGTAAATAAGAAAGAGTTTAATGTCATCTAAAATAATTTTATATTATTATTTAATGATAAATTATCATTTGAATTATTTTAAAATTTAATAAATTTATCCTACATTATAAATTGTAATCAAATAAAAAATGTGTAAACAAATTTACACTACTTTATGTGAAAAGCTTGATCAAGATTGGAAGTATGGAAACAAGATAGAGCAAGAAAGCAAAAAGAAGAAGAAGAAGAAAAAAAAAGAGAAACACAGATGGTCGAAAGCCCTCCGCTGCGATGGAAGCCCATTTCTATTATATTAAGTGTGCGGCCCTCCCATTTCCTCGCTGGCAGCTCATTTCTATATGCTATGATTTTCTTTTATTATTATTTTTATTGAATCTAGTCAGGGTTACCCTGCTTTATTGTTTTTTTTATTTCTTTTGTGATAATTTGAGTTTGATCCATGGCACAATTTTTTTTCGATTTATTATATTTCGAAACTATATTTTATGATAATTATACTAATGTATCTATTATAAGAATTCAATATAATCCAACAATAAAACCAAATACTTTCTAGTAATATTTAATTAATTAAATTAAAACCATAGTTCTTAAAAACAAAGTTGGATTGATTTAGTATAATATTTTAAAAACAAATAGTATAATTCTATCTTTTATGCTTGGTTATGCCAACATAATAAATCCTAAATCCAAAAATTAAATTATTATTTTTAACTAAGTGATTAGACAGAGGTGGATAATATGCTGATGTTAAAATTAAATTATTTGAATAGTACCCAAATTTAATTCTTAACAAAAATAATTATTAATTAGATTTTAGTTATTTTTCATCCGAACTCCAAATTTACTAGAATATAATGAAATCTCATAATATTGTTTACACTAAGAATTGTAATTATGGGTTAAACTCAATATTATGAGTTAAGCTAGCCCAAACGATCACTCTTTTCTCTTATGAATATTATATATATGATTAGAACAGTAAAAAGAGTGCAAATATATAAAGTTTTATCTCCAATTAATAGTCTCTATTTTTCCGCTATAGTAAAATTGTCCACCCCTTACTATCCTTCCCCCGCTTAATGTACTCCCTTCCCTAAGATCTTAGTATATACAATAAGCATTGAATAGACAAAGATACCATGTAAATAAACCAGCTCGACCAAAATTGTAGAGTAGTAACAAACCTGAGTTGGTTTCCTGCACAATTAGTGTAAAACGACCTCTAGTCACCACACAGTATGCCAGTGTAGTCTTGCTCCTTTTTACCAATGATATGCTAGCACCTAACCATACAACATCAACAACACAAATAATCAAAGCATGGTGTTGTGTTAGATTCCCACTGCATGAATGAATATGAAAAGTCTGGTTCAAATGTTTTTAACCATGACCAAGATTGGAACAAAACATCCTGCATCATTTTATCCATGTTGAAGACCATGTTTCTAAAAATGATGTGATTCCTCCAATTTCAAACCGACCAAGTTATCTCAGATCATAGCACCCTTCACTTCCTATTATCGGGTTGTGATCCATTCATGAGTACATGTTGGCACAAATGTTCTTCTATATATTGTTTTTGGAAATACAGTTGTGATTCCAAACCAAGCATAGCATCTTAATCAAACTGTGTATAACCTCACAACATAGCAATATCTGATCGAGAGACTCTTCAATCCCCCAGCAGAAAGGACAATTGCAACCCGATTCTGGACCTTCAATGTTCCTCCTTCCAAGATTATCACCGGTTGGCAACGCTTTCCTCACCATGCTCCATACAAAATGGTTATTTTCGGAGGAATGTTTATCTTCCAAATGAAAGAAAAGGTGTCTTGATTGCCATTGTTTATAACCTCTTCGTTCAAAGAAACATATGTAGATCTGACAGTGTATCTTCTCGAGCTTTCACCCCTCCATATCTACGAATAACCCTTACCCCTAACCAACCTCACACTCAACAAACAGTTCATGAAATCATTCACCCCACTAAGTTCTCTATGAAACCAAGATCTTCTTCTCCAACTAAAAACCCACTCCTACATCTCACCATGCCACTCCCCCATGTCTTTGATCTTCTCCTTCTTTCTATTCGAGTTAAGAAAAAATCATGGAAAAACATGAGTAAGGGGCTTCCCTCTAAGCCAACAGTCATGTCAAAAGCTTATTTTATCACCCCTCCCCTCCTTCCATTCAACACACTCATCAAACCACCTAGACTCATGAAGATCCCTGCATATTTTTCGTAAGTCTTTCCACCAAGTAGAACTATGCTCTACATCCCCCACCAAACCCTTCCACCCTCCATAAGTCCCCTCCCTCCTCACAACAAAAAACCCATGTTAACTCGTTGGCAAGTGTACCAAATTGTCATAAATAGTAAAGTTCTCGGAAGTTCGAATGTCGAATCCAGAGGGACTTTTGTTTGAACTTAGATTAATGCAAACCCAATTTAAAAGCAAGAATAAAGATAAAGAAAAATAGAAGATAAGGTAAAGAAAAGATAAAAGATTTAAAGATAAAATTAGAAGATAAAAGAAAAAAAAAGATATTTAAAGATAAAATTAGAAGACAAAAGAAAAAGATAAAAGATTGAAAGATCAAAATAGAAGATAAAATATTTAAATTGCGATATGATAAAGATAACTACTTCTACGAAATTCAAATAAAGACAGAATAAAATCTAAATCTACTAAGCCTAAATACTTGAAAATAGAGAATAAAATCTATATATTAAAATCGCTAAAATCTAACAAATCTAATCAGCCTAGATATATGGATTCAGGATTTGTCTCTTATCAATACCAGTGAACTAATTCTGTCCCACATCTATCCATCTACTTCCTGATGCCTCCTCATAATGACAAGCCTACCTTAATTACCTATCTTCCAAATGCCCTTTGCGAAGACTCAATAACTAAGATGCATTAAGATTAAATTCTAGATGTTTGCTAAAGCATGGGCATCGGGTCAATGCGAACCCTATGATTTCTTTCTTTTATTGTTCTATTAAGCGTTACCCTCTCCCGAGTGGCCTAACCCTTAAAATCGATTCACACATTCATTCCTTATCCTTAATTAGGCTTTACCCTCTCTCGAGTGGCCTAAAGACTAACAGAAAATAAAGTTCGAGATGCAGAATAAATAAGAAAGAAAAGCAGATAGAAGAACCTGGAAGGAAAACCCTCTAAAAGATAATCCGATAATTTCTTCCTTTTAGTGTTCTATTAAGCGTTACCCTTTCCCGAGTGGCCTAACCCTTAAAATAGATTCAAGTATTCCTTCCTTACCCCTAATTAGGCTTTACCCTCTCCCGAATGGACTAAACCCTAACAGAAAGTAAGTTTCGAGATACAAGATGAAAAAGAAAGAACGGTAAATAAATAAAAGCACCTGGAAGGAAATTCTCTTTTTATTGATAACTCTTGAAATGCTCCATACATCATTGGCTTTTTAGGCCTGCCAGGCCCTAGCTAGGGGGTTTAGCCACTCATAGTCATGAGGGCTTTATAATGAGAAGGGGGTGAAAGAAAGAAATGGAGTAAATGAAACCCTTAGGAGAGGGGGTTCTGTGGTGGTCTTCTCTGTCCCTTAGACTGGCTCTCTATTTATAGTTGCTGAAGTGGACTTTGGGCCTTCGTAGACGCGCTTAGTGCAACACCCCGCGCTTAGCGCGTGTACTTCCTGGCCCGCGTTTAGCCTGTGACGCGCGCGTATTGGGCTGAGCCTTCTTCAAATTTTCTTTTTTTCTTCAATTTTTCTGCCCTTTTTGCTTGTTACACCTCCAATTTTTATATCTGCAACCAAAAATTCAATTTAATTAATTTTTTAACTTTTAATCACAAATAACTGCTAAATAATTAATTTCAGGCCAATATTTGACTAATTTTCTACTATCAAAATACAATTATTTAGCAGTTATCAGCCCACCTCCACTTAGCTAACAAGGCTTTATTAAAACGATCAAGATCTTTGATACTCAACCCCTCCATCATTTTTGTGTTTATAAATATTTTTCCAACTCACCCAAGCCACCCTCTTCCTTCCCTCTTGACAACCCCACAAAAAATTCCTTAGGATGGCCACAAATTTCTTCCTCACAAGTGAAGGCAATTTAAAGAGAGAAAGAAAAAAAGAGGTAATGATCAAAGGACGAAATTTATAAGACTCGCCCTCCTTGCAAAAGAAAACAATTTATGTTTCCATTTAGAAAGTTTGCTATGCAATTTATCCATGATGGGTTTCAAAGTGATATCTCGCCTAGGGTTAGCCCCAATGGGTATAGTGAAAGGGATAGTGAGTAACTTATAATTCAAGTAGTCCGCATACCTCGTCATCAAATGCATGTCCACACCAAACGCAGCGAAACAACTCTTGAAAAAATTTACCTTCAAACTCAAAGCCAACTCAAAGCACCTAAATATTCTTTTAACTGTCATCACGTTGCTCCATGATGTTTCTCCAATGAACAACATATCATCCGCAAATTATAGAAGGTTAACTTACACTTTATTGTTTCCCACCAAGAAGCTAGAAATTAGGTTCTTGTGTATAGCTTCTCTCATGAGACCACCCACCCTTTCATTACCACATTGAACAAAAATACTGCAATTGGATCTCGTTGCCTCAATTCCTTTAAGATTTTGAACTCCTTTGTCGGACTTCTATTCACCAAGATAGATACAAAATATCATACAACTTTTCCTTCTCCTCTTTGCCTTCTTCACAACCTCATTTGCCATAAGAGCACTATGTAAAAGGGATCTCCCGCTCAAGAATGCACTTTGCCTTTTATCAAATCACCTTGGGTAGCACTTTTTTCATTCTATTTGAAAGCAGCTTGGACAATACTTTATACATGCAACCCATAAGGGAGATAGGCCTATATTCACCCAAGTGCGGGGGAATGTCCACTTTTGTAATGAGAGATATAAAGGACCAATTGCAACCCCTTGGAATGATCCCATGGGCATGAAACTCATTAATGTACCTCGTAAAGTCCCCTCCAATAAGATTCCAAAAAGTCTTGATGAATCTAAAATTAAATCCATTTGGGCCGGGACATTTAGAGTTATCACAATCCCATACCGCCTCCTTTACCTCCTCCAACTCAAACTTTCTCAAATGAAAATAGTTATCCTCTGAGAAATCTCCTTGAAACTTACACCATCTAATCGAGGTCTTTCCTCCTCTACCTCCTTGAATCTCTCATCATAAAACTTGAACACTTCATCTTTCAGCCTATAAGGATCATCCTCCCATACCCCTTCCACATAAAGCCCATTTAACATGTTTCTTCTCCCCCAAACCGCGTTGAAAAATAATTAAGCTCAAATCATAAATATTGATTTTGTTTACACTAAGTACTGTTTGGGCTAGCTTAACCCATAATATTGAGTTTGAGTTTCATGTATCTTGTTGCGTTAATTAAATACTTGGGATGATAGCTTTGTCATCCATAATTCTTTGGCTCAAACACGGTCGCTTCTTGTTTTGTTTACAATACTTGTGACCTAAAAAAAACAAACAATTTTTCTATTTTCAAAAGTTTTATTTTTGCATTGAATATAATTGATTTTGAGAGAAATATTTTTTTATTAGATAGAATTGATTCTAAATATAGTACATTTCAAAAAATTATGTCCAAACACAACCTTTAAGCCATCTCTTTTAAAATTAATTTTTTTTTAAATTATTTTTACCAAAATTTAAAGCAAAACACACCATAAATAGACATGTTCGATTTTATGAGAAAACATTTACATATTTATTATTAATTATAAATATTTTATTTTAATTTTTTTATGAAAATCATAAAATATTCAAATAATATTTTTCTAGTATTTTTTAAAACGAAGAATTTTAATAAAAGAATTTAATTTTTAATAAAAGAATTTAATTTTTTAGGTAAATTATCTATCATTATACAAACAAGGCTCTGGATGGTCTACGTGTCAAGCTATGGTGCAATGCAATTCCCGCCTAAAAATGTCAAATCGTGCTACAGTGCGTTTTCAGTAAATAATATATAATAAATAAAATAAATAATTACTATTATTATTAATATTTGCCCAAGCATTTAAGTTTCCAACGTGCCGCACAATTATCGATGCACTAATTTTGTTCCCAAGGCTTTTGTATTTTCCAACATAGTTTCATTTTGAATTTTGCTTCTGACCCCTCTCTCTTTCCCATTGTTTTTCAACTCTCTGTTTCCCATTTTTGTTCCTCTCCATTCTTATGGGTTCTTTTCTCTCCTATCCAGCTGCATTTTCTTTTTTCATTTGGTTGGTTTGGCCAAAAAATCAAAAGGTTGTTGCTTGGTAAAGCTGTTGTTTTCTCTCCCTTGAGGAAAACCCAAAGGCAGAAGCTTTTTTGCTTGGTTTGACAGTTCTTTGCTTGGTTTGGCCGAAAAATGATTTCTGGGTTCTTTTTATCTTATCCTTCTACGTGATGTATTTGATTTCTCCTTTGGTTTGTGGTTCTGACGGTCCAAAAAATTGTATTTTTTTGTGTCCCTTGGGCTTATTTGACTGACTGACTATTGTTCTTCCTTTGCAACACAAAAACTTCAATTTTTTTGCGTGCCTTTGTTTTGTGTTATGACTTTTCGCAGGACAAAAGCTTAAATTTTTTTGGGTGTTCTGCCTTTGTCTAATGGTTCAATATAATTTTTGGCATGTTGATTTTTTTTATTAATCGCTATTGTATGCAGAGAAGGTGGAAAAACACACTAAAGTTGCGATTTTTATCTCAAAAACTCCATGAGTACAGGTTCGTAAATACAAAAGCTAAAATTTTTCTGGGTGTTCTGCCTTTATGTTGTTTTCTGACTTCTTGCTATACAAAAGTTTAAATTTTTTTGTGTTCCTGAGCCTTTTCCAATATGCTTATTATTTCCTATACCCATCTTTTTTGTGTTTTCGTCCTTTTTTGGTGGTCTAATGGTTCAATATATTTTTTGGCATGTTGATTTTTTTATGAATGCAGAGAAGGTGGAAGAACACACGAAAGTTGAGATTTTTATCTAACAAACTCCATGAGTATAGGTTCGTAAACACAAAAGCTTAAATTTTTTTGGGTGTTCTGCCTTTATTTTGTTTTTTGACTTCTCGCAATACAAAAGTTTAAACTTTTTTGTGTTCCTGAGCCTTCTCCAACGTGCTCATTGTTTTCTATACCCAGCTTTTTGTGTTTCCCTCCTTTTTTAGTGGTCTAATGATTCAATATATTTTTTGGCATGTTGATTTTTTTATGAATGCAGAGAAGGTGGAAGAAGACACTAAAGCTGCGATTTTTATCTCAAAAACTCCATGAATACAAGTTCGTTTTCTTGCTTTGTCTATCAAAGCTTAAATTTATGTGTTCCTGAGCCTTCTCTGATGTGCTTCCCCCGCCATTTTCGATTTTTATTTCCAAACTCCATGAATACAGGTTCGTTTTCTTGCTTCGTTTTCCCTTCCCGTCTTCTTCTATGTTTTCTTTTTTTTACCTCTATTTGTATTTGTATGCGTTTTTTTATTTCGGTTTTTTGTTTTTTCACTGCATGTTCATTGTTTCTTCTAAAGCTGCGATTTTTATCTCAGAAAGCTTCGACTTTTATCTCCAAACTCGATGTACAAAGGTTTGTTTTCTTGCTTTCTCTATCAAAGCTTAAATTTTTTTGTGTTCCTGAGCTTTCGCTGTCGTGGTTCCCCCGCCATTTTCGTTTTTTATCTAAAAAAGCTTCGATTTTTGCCTTGATTTATTATATTATACTTCAATTGTTATTATTAATTTATTCATCTACTTTAACTTTTCTATATACTAACAGTACTTTTGCTATTTTATTTTTCTTTGTGTTGGATTGCAGTTGAATTTCTCGAAAACGGACCCCATTCATAGGTATCAGATGAACATAGTTGGATTGTTGTTGTTCTGCCTTAATGGAACAATATGGAAAATATGGATCTTTGTGTTGCATTCGCTACCTATTTTTATCTTTTTTGTGTTCCATGTTTGAGTTCCTTTCTTTACGTGTTCATCTATGTATTACTTGCAAAAAATAATGTTCATTACTATGATTAACTTTGAGCTTCACGAGCTATCTTGAATGTTCTCCAATTTTGTTCTTATCATGGTAACGTATCAACGTGTACAAAATATCTGTTGTAGATATTCTTGACATTTGTGCTTATACAGGTTGAAAATAGAAATAATTTACTTTTAATGCTTCTGCATTTTATTTTATGTCTTCTACGTTTTTGCTGCTTTAATGTCAATCAACGTTTATTATTTCCGTCAATGTCAATAAGCAATTATTATTTCCAATGAAATAATATTTCCAAAAAAAAAATGTGCCGCTGCAGTTACGTTTGAAAATCCAATCCCATTTTGAATTCAAATGTGTGACTATTAGAGTGAAAGCCTTACATCTAATAATAATAATAAAATAAAAATAATAAAAACAAAAATATTTTTTTGTAATTAATAATAATAATTTATAAGAATATATTATTATAATAATAAAAATGATTAGACTAATTTATAAAAATGATTAACATTTCAATAGCATATGACATCGTCAAAATATTTAATATAAAAATTACATGTAATTTCTTTTATAAGTTATAATATTAAAAATCTTTAAGTGTATAATAACTCACACTAATAGCGTAAAATAATTTATATATTTTAAAAAAATAAAAAAATCATTAAGTTTAGTTAATTTTTTTATTTATCAAAAATAAGTTTCATACTTGAATCAAAGAGTAGATATTTCAAATTTTTATTGAAGACTTGGATATTTTAATTATGTTAGTTAAAAAAATAAGATTATTGTTAACATCAGATTAATGTTTCAAACGAAAAATCAATAAATAATTAATAAATATAATTTAATGTCAATCATCATCAAAATAAATCAAATTCATCAATGTCAATCAGCATTTATTACCAAGAATGTGTATGTCTCCTTCTAATTCTCAATGACTATTCAAACTAATTGGAAGGTCTTCATTTGAAATACAATTAACAAGTCTACACCTTGGTGCATGTTTCAAATTCATATTTTATTTAATGTATTTTTTCTGCCAATACTTAAACATTATTATTATCCAAATAAATTAAATTTTCAGTCATTCCATAATGAATTTTAACACTATTGATAAATATACAACAATATTTTTATAATAAAAGTCTAGTACGGAAAGTGGAAAAGATTATCATTATATTCAAAATAAATAATAAAAGTCTAGCACGGGAAGTGAAAAAAATTATCATTGTGATACAGTAATTAATAATAATAATTTATAATAATATATTATTATTATAATAAAAATGATTAGACTAATATTGTCAATTCATGATTGGAGACAAAAACAAAGCCTTCTAGACCGTGGTTCAACATTTATAATCAATGATAATAATTTATAATAGCAATCATATATAATAATTTATTATCATAATAATAAAAATGGGTTATATTATTTTAGATACAATTGTAGATTAATATAATTTTATAATCATTAGATATTAATACAGTTATATTATCTCACTTACGAGTACTTGATATATTTCCAGATTTGTTGAAATTAATTTGAATGAAAAGTTATACTAAAATAAAGTTAATTTAAATACGTTGCAGTGTTTGTTGTACGTAGATTTCAGTGGTTATGATAAATTTACATCTAAAGATTAACTGCAATCATGCATCCATCTTTTTTTTAAACAAATCTGTTTGAGTCAGTTAATTTAAATAAGTTTATAGTGTTTGCAGTAAGGGAATTTTAATAATTATAAAAATACAGATAAATTTCCATGTAAAGATGAAGTGTAATCATATATCCAACAAATTCTATTTTTTTTTCTTTCTAAATTATATGTATCTTTTATAGAAGAGAAAACTTTCCTTTTAAATATTAAACGCTACATATTTTATTGACGTTTAATTAATAAACATATTTTATTCGTATTTTTGTTAATTTTCATTTCAAATTAATAGGTACTTAACAATCAATTTTAAATATTACAGTATCAATTTTAATATAGTATTAAAACAACTTCAATTTTGTATTTTTTTTACCGTAATCATTGTCAACTGATTAACGTTTAATTAATAAGCATATTTTATTCATATTTTATTCATTTTTGTAATCTGAACCATATTACTAGACTATATGGTTATTTGTTATTTGCTTAAATATACACGTTAATTTTTTATATATATTCTTAAATATTAGTAATATTTAACATTTAAAAAATCTCAAATATTACTATAAACGGTTTCTTTATGCTGCAATATCACATAACCAAGACAACGGTTAGATGTTTGTTATTATATCACCTCCACTAAAGTATATTGATTTTAAATGTCTACTTTTCAGGTGAATATTGATGTATATATTTATTTATCTCTCTTTATTGTGTAACCTCTCTTTTATTACTAGAACAACACCATCCAACAATCTACAATAGCTTGGATTTGTTTGTATTCTTATTTTATGTTACTTTTTCTAAACATATGTCAACATTATTATCATTCAAATAAACATCATTCTTGAACTTTGCATATGTGTTGGTAATATTTAAACAGGAGTATAAGCCCGGGCGCCGGCACGGGCTAAACACTAGTTATACAGTAAAAGAGAAAATTCCGAATTGTTTCCTGCTATACCTTAAATCCTTTAGATATCCTTATATCCTTAAAGATACAATATGTCAAATTAATCAATTAAGTCATCATTAGTTAACAAGTTGATTCCTAAAAATGAAGATATACAATTTAAAAAATTAAAAACATAACCATTTATTAATAATTAGGGTTGTCAATAAGGGTTGGCCCGGTCCGCTTTGGCCCGGCTCACTTTTGGCCTGCCATAAACGGGCCAGCCTGGCCCAACCTGCCCCGCTAAGCAAAACGGGCTATCTTTCCTAGCCCAACCCATTTCAAGCTGGCCCACGGGCCACCCGCCAGCCTGCCAATTTATTTTTTTTCTTCCAAATTTTGTATTGTCTTTTTATCGTTGTTGGTAACATCAATTTTGAATCTAACTCGTATCTCTTTATAATTTTTTATAACTAAAAATAATAATATACTAGTACAGTAGAAATTCTTTAAATTAATACTCGGTAAATTAATAAACTCTCTAAAATAATAAATTTGTCCGGTCCCGACTTGGGCCAATGTAAAAAATTGAAAAAAATCGATAAAAATAATAAGATAATAATTTTTTGTGAGATCCTTTTATAATTTTCGGTCCCAAAAAAATCATAAATTAATAATTCATAGAAACTGAAAAAAATATACACTAACAGTCATCTTGTGAGATATGGTTTGAATACTCTAACACATTCATGTAATTTATATATGCCAAACTTACTTAAGAATATATTGAACACATTTGTTCCTCTTGTTTACATTTACTGTACTTCTTCAAAAGTCATTATTGATTTCCAATGCATATGAACACAGTAGTTACTAATTTACGTTGAGTCCCAAGGTTTGTTGCAACGTAATTCTAAGAGGTATAGACTAATTTGTCTTTTTGTTTGGTATGTACAGTATAATTACTTAAAAAATCTTTAAATTAATAATTATTAATTTATCAATAAATTAATAACTCTCTAAATTAATAAATTTCTCCGGCCCTGACATTATTAATTTATAGAGTTTTAACTGTAATAAACAATAAAAGAATAAAACCTATCATAAACTTCAATATCTAGAATCTAGATATTGAATAAAACCTAGCACTAGTCCGCGAGTTGGTCGCCTGTGGTCCGCCAGATTTGCAGGCTAAACGGGACGGGCCTAAATGGTTTACGGGTCTCAAATTTCAATCCAGCCCAGCTTTTTTGGAGAACGGGCTGGACTAGCCCGCAAGGCTTGGCCTGGTTTGACACCCCTATTAAAAAAAAGAAAATTAAAAAATAAAAATCAACAGTTAATAGGTTTAATCATAATCTTATTTGTTAATTTTTTGACCAATTAATATAATTATAGTTTTATTCTTTAAACTATAATTCACTTTACAGAATCAAAAAAGAAAATTTTTTCCCAACATTTTTATATATATTGCTCTTCCATATATTTCATTGGAACAAATAATCTAACTAAAACCATAACTATTAAATTGTTGTAATAATTCATAATAAATATGTCATTCAATGTATAAGAACATTAATCAATCAATAATTTTCTTGATCGGCTAATCAATCAATAATTAATGCAATATAAGAACTTACATGATCGTTTATTGAATTTGAATATTTTAAAAATCTTATAATAAGTTTGATGTGAGACAACACATATATCTCACTTAATAGAAACATGAAACTTTTTAACTTATAGCTACTAGAATTAATTAATTCAGCAATTGTTGGATGAGATACAGTAAAGAGGACCAGTAGTTCATCTTGAGAATCAATAAGCATGTAAATCATTCATCAAATAAAAAACGTGTTTTTATACCATTCTTTTCAGAATTTATAAAGGAGTCCTGCTATTTCGTACGAAGAAAAGTTGCACGAGTCCAGTACGAATACATGTGGTTGCTTTTTATTGGTTATTTTGAAAATTAAAAAAGAAAAAAAAAATAAATCTTAGTATATGACACAATTCACGGTGATTGCTTCGTATATGGTTTGGCGTAATTTTTTCGTACTAAACAGTATTACTCATTTATAAATATTACTCGGTAAATGATACATATGGTTGCGTGAAATGGAAAATTTAGAGAGAAAGTCTTGTTGTCAATGTGGTCAAATTAAATGATAGCTTTCCCAATTTCAAACCATTTGGCGCACATCCAATTCTCTGTTTCATATTTGGCTAACCTACCAGCTGTGAACGCTTATAAATATAGGTATCAGAGTAGCCAGTACCACCAAACATCTAGCAAATTAATTGGAACCCGAAATATATTAAAATGGAGAAGCTTGCTACCTTGGTTTTGATTTGCTGTTTATTTACGGCACTTCTATTCCTCTCTTTACCAGTGATGTCTCAAGAAGTTGGTTAGAATCGATTTGCTCGGTTTTTAATTTGCATGCATTATCAGAAAATATAATGGTTCATCAATTATTATCATAAGCTTGTTATTTGTGGTTTTAAAATTATATACACTTTCTTTATGGGAATGGCTTTCAATTTATTCTCTCAAAGCCATTTTTGACTAGCTAGCCATGATTTTTTCTTTGCTTAATTTATTTACATGGCCCGCATGCATATTAATGAATTCTCTTTTATTGCAATTACAGAAGATGAGAGCGATTTTAGTCACGACGAAAAGAGCGAGAATGGACCATCTCGTTGGGGAGACATACACCCCAAATGGAGTTTGTGCAACAATGGATCCATGCAGTCGCCTATTGATCTATTGAATGAGAGGGTTCAAATAGGATCCCATCTAGGGAGGCTTCAGATGAACTACCAACCCTCTAATGCCACTATCAAGAATAGGGGCCATGATATTAAGGTGAACAAATAAATGAACTAATTATTGAACAACTTAATAAATTTAGTTAGAACTTAATATATTTATTAAAATCGGCAAGGTATAGCAAAGAACCTTCCAACAAAATGTTCTTATACTATTTAGTGCATCGATCAATTGACCTAGAATAATTTTAACTCAATCAGAGATCTTATCTGACTTAAGTCTGATATAGCTGTGGTCTATAAAAAGATGATACATGTGTTCATTATTATAAATTAACTTCCATCCAACTAACCAACTATTGTTATTTGTGAATGCAGCTAGAATGGGTTGCTGGCTCAGGCTATCTTCAAACTAATGAAACTAAGTACGTACTCAAACAATGTCATTGGCATTCTCCCTCTGAGCACACAATAGATATGGCAAAAGGTAAACATATATTTTTGAATTTACAAAGAATTAAATTGATATATAATATCTACTCAAAATTTCAGATCCATCTTTACATAAGAACATGATTTTTTCTTCTATATATACAACACAAAGCAACCACAATATATAACTGGAATACTAACCTAATTTACACTGGTATTATACATGTTCGCATAAAAAATAGTTAAAGATTGAATTGCACATGCAGGCTTGATCTAGAGTTACACATGCTGCACGAAACTTCATCTGGACAATCTGCTGTGATTGGAATACTGTACAAAATTGGAAGACCAGATTCTTTCTTGTCATCGGTAATTAAATTAAAAATTTATGTGTTTGTGTACGTCTCTCTCTGCATAAATGACAAAGTCTGTAAGGACTAATATATATATATATATATATATATAAAATTGGACTTGGACATGAACTGATGAACCCTTGTATATTCTAGTTAACGGATCATTTAAGAGCCATTTCTGATACCACGGGAGAAGAAAGAGTGGTGGGTGTAGTTGACCCTAGGCAAATCAAAATATTCTACAAGCAGTATTACAGATATATTGGTTCACTGACAATTCCTCCTTGCACCGAGAATGTTTCTTGGACCATCGTACGTTAGAGAGGTACATTTGCAAGCTAAGTCTCTTTAATTTGTGCCATGATTATTTTAATACTTTAAGTTGTTTAATGATATATATATAACCTTTTTTTTTTAACTTCGTTTAAAATATTGTCATAATCTTACTGTGTTTGAACCTTGTTTAATATTTGATTAGATACAATCCGTTTCAAAGGAACAAGTTAGATTGCTTCGAGTCGCTGTTCATGATGTAAGTGAATATCAAGTTCATTATCTCACGTAATCGGGACACAAAAGTAAAACCATATAAACTTGAAACCTCTTTGTGAGCTGCTATAGGATCATAATTAAGCTAAGAATAATTATACTCCACAGTTATTAGAGAGAATATTAGCTTAATTAATTATAATCAGGGTCAATATAATCAGCAGTTGAATATTAGGAAGTTAGGTAGGTAAATAGTCTCTGTATCAAAGATCAATAATCATCATATCTCAGTTTGATTAACGATTCTCCTTACATAATTATTTTTAATTTCAATTGTTTAGCTAATTTTTCTTTTATAAAAAATGCTCATAAATATATATAATTTATTAGCGGAAAGAGAGACACTCCGTGTCTCTTTTTGTTATTGTTATTTACTAATATTTAGGAAAAAAAACAGGTAAAAAAGTTATGTAAACTAAAAGACACTATACTGTTTGTACCAACAAAAAAAGACAGTATACTGTATCACCTTTGTTATTGTTATAAATTATATATCTCATTCGTTGTTTGTTATTTCGTTAATTATTTGCTCGAGTTTTTGAAACGTTCTTCATTGCATGATGATGAAATGAAAGACTAGCTAATTGTTTCTTGCGTTTTAAACTTGACATCTTTGCAGGAATCAGATACTAACGCAAGGCCACTGCAACTAATAAATAACCGTTAATTGGTGCAACTCTATGGGCGAAAATATATTAAAGATAAACATTGAAATTCAGGACATTTGCCGGTGCAAATCCGACCAAAAGGTTCACTTGTAATTGGTCGGAGAGTGAATGGGTTTCCACACGGACCATGAGATTGTTAATCCTTTTATTATATTTTTCTAATTTGACGGGGATTGAACTGTTAATCGGTACTATATATATATACATATATCTGTATATTGAACTTTTTATCCAATAACATTATTTTAAGCTATTCCCATTATGTACCGTCAAATTTACAATAGTAATATATTTTCTTATACACAATGTGGTATTGCTATTCTTATTTTTTTTTTAACTTGAATATTCATCGGCAGATTTAGCTTTATAAAAGACGAGTTTAATAAATGATTTAATAATTTTTTGTGGAAGGCTCTGTATAATTTTATGATTTAATATATGTATGATATCACTGTCGTATGTGTTCATTGAGTTAAAGTTGAATTTATAAATAGGATTAATTAAGTTTTTACTTCTTAAATGAGATTTTAAATTTTTTATCCTGAAATATTTTTTTAAAATATTTGATCTTTAAAGAATTTTTTGTTATTATAAATAATTCCACCGAATATTTTTTAAGTCTTGAACTGTGTACTTAAGAGACTATGAATATTACTATAAATTATAGATGAGGAGACTGAATTGTTATTATGCATCGTCACACATCTCCTCATGGGTGGTTATGGTATATTTGTGGATATTTGAAGCGTTAAGATTTAAGAATGATTTTTCTCTTTTCTTTTTGTATTTTAATAACATAATATTTTAATTATTTATCTAAATATAATAAAATTTACATAACATATATGTAGCATACACATAACACTTTATCTGTCTTATTTTATGATACTTTATCACTTAACAAAGAATATTAACGATATAACCTATTTTTAATAATGACAAATTCTTCAGGAATTATTTTTTTAAAAAAAAATAATTTAGGAACCAAAATCCCCATAATTTGAGGAGTAACAAATTAATTAACCCTTTTAAATATTTGATTATGGTGTAGGGTCATATATGTCTGTGCATGAGTGGTGAGAAATAAGATTATATTTAAAAATGAGATAGATACTTGTATATCGATGTGTCAAAAAAGTATTAATAAGCTACTACATACTATCTCATATATATATATACTAAATCTGGACTCGGAAGATGCACATGGTTGTATATAAGATAATCAAAAGTTCAAAAGAATGGGTAAATTAACTTCAAAAGCCTCTTTTAAACATATAATTATAAATAATTAATCAGAACGATCACAAATTACAAATTAATTTTAAAATACATCAATCTAAAATTTTTAGAATAAATTTAAAACACAACAACATTGACATCTTTTTTAAAAAGAAACAATATTAAAATTTCATTGTGTCTTCTTTATCATAATTAAACTTAATTACTGCTAAAAAATATATTCTTATAACATTATCTTGTATAAATATTTTATATCTCAACTTCATTTCTGGAAGTGAAAATGTTTTTAACTATTTTTTTTTCATTTTTAAATATTTATTTTATACAATAATTATATATGTAAAAAGTATCGACTTAAATTGAAATAGTTTTATCATCTATTTATACACATGTGTTCACTATAATTTTAATCATCATTTTAAATTAATAATTATTTATATTTTATTATTTAACTACTATTCACACCTTCAAATATGAGATAAAAAAAAATAATGTGAATATATAGCAAATAGGATCGTAGGACAGTACACGTCGAAGCAACAATTTTTTTTAAAACAAACTTGTGGATTTTGTTTTCACATATATAAATAATAATTTTTTATAACCAACACAATGATGAACTTAGTTATAATCAGAATAACCCATTCAAAATAAGATCAAATTGATACATTGACCATTAAGAACCTTAATTCTAAAAAATGAGATTTAGACAGTAGAATTTTAATAAACACATTGCATAATATAGATTTTAGTACAAATTCAAATTCATATACAATAGCACACAAACATAAAGGAAATTACATGCACTCTTAAGCTCTATGCTCTGCCATGTTGCCTCCAAAGATAGACTCTAATTTGAGGCACTCCGCACTTGTCAAACTGATATTAATTAATTGAATAACAATTGAACCCGCATAAATATCAACTTGCACAAACTAAAAATGTGATTTGCTGCCTTTATGAATACTATGCCTTGATTTAAGTTAATTGTCCGAGAACAAATATATGGCCCTGTGCCCACCTCCTATATCCAATAAAAACTAATCACTTTCTAAAATTTGTTGGTTCCTTCTAAACTCAACTCAAACGCCACTTGCTCATGAGATAGTAATACAAACTTACGTCCTCCAGAGTTCACAACATGTTTAATCCTGATATCTTCATATCAGAATTATTTTGATGCTACATTAGCACCTGTCATGCTCTGGTAGTTCAAGTGAATAAGTAAAGATATATATTATAATTAAATTGGTGATTGTGATCATAATTTAATTGCTGTCAACTTGAGTTTCAAATTAAATTAATATGAAGTATGTGTACTTACTTTTGCCTACGTGGTGTTTCTATACGTAATATTACCATGAGATGACTCGTGGCATTTACCAAAGGCATTGAATCCAGGTCTGTTGCAATTTTCCTCTTCCAAAATTCTTGTGATTCCTTCTGCTCTACCATTCCGATTTGACGATATTTACATTATCTGTAAAATTAAATTAGCTACGATACAACATTAATAAGTCCAGGATACCCAAATTTACAAAATTAGTAATTCTAATTATTTCATATCCTTCAAAATAATTTTTTAATTTTTATACATATTTATTATAGTGAATTTTCTCATTAATATATAATTAATTTTATAAATAAAATATTCTTGTGAAGTTATTTTTCATCATTGTAACTTAAATATTACAATATTTTGATATAGAGTTTCCAATTTTTTAATCGTAATTAAATTACATAATAAAAATAAGATGAAAAATAAGAAAATGAAATTTAAAAGAACACATTTTATTAGTTTAACACCTTTAGAGTTGCAGAAGACACAATATATAATAGCTAGAAATGATTGAGCTTTTTTCTTTTTCCTTATATAAGTAAAAAATTATATGCATAAAATATTGACATTTATTTTAAGAATAATCATTGTCAATAGCAAACCATATAATATCTTTTTAAATGGCTCTCCAAGCAAGGATAATCAGGGGAAGATGAGAGGTTTTGGAGAATCCTCCCGAGGATGCGTTAGAGTGTGTGGATGTGCTCTCCAAGCAAATGCTTGAGTGTACTGCTATTGATTTTGCCATTGAGGATACGCTTTTATGCATATGCGTTGGATAAGTCGCATGAAGTGGGGGTTATGCGGTTTGATCAGTAATTGAGGAGTGTGAGGGCGTTGTCCAGGGAGCAGTTATGATACTTTCAAATTTCCTACTAAGGCTTATGCATTTCACTTCAGCAATTCAAAGTACAGATTATTGGAAGTCACATAGCTTTACAAATTTTTGAAAGACCTAAATTTACCAAGGTTAGCTACGCTTCTCTCAACTGTTTCACATTGCTATTACTAAATCATTTAAGATCCAAATGTAGAAACTTAGATGTATAACAAAATAATTCATAATATAGTATGACAATATAATTGTTCATTTTCTCAAACATGTGTGAAACAAATCATATTTCTGTGCAATTTCATATTATGCTAATGATTCAAAATTAATTACATAAAAAAATAATTTTACCAAGAATATAAATTGTGACATTAGTACCAAATTGACTTATCCACATGGCTCGATATTCTTGTTTAGAAAAATGTTCATGATTTCAGATTACCATGAACATTACCTAACTCTTGATGCATGAAAGCCAATGCCTCAATAATTGCAATTTCAGTCTCAAGTCTGTTGGTTTGGTCAAAAGGTTTTTTGGAGTATGATACGAGAAAGCTCACAACACCAGAAATAGAGGCAATACCAGCAGATATAAGAGAAACAAGGGTGCAAAAAGCAGAAAAGCCCATAAGGAGAGTGATCAGGCCAACATACCTTGGAGATTATGTTAAGGGCAAAATAGGAAGAGAAGAATCAGCACAATCTTGCTTGGTTGTTGTTTGCTCCCTCAAAGGCAGACAAGCATACAAATTCTGTTATTAGTGTAATATTCCTTTGGATAGAATTGCACAATTTTGTTATCAGAATTCCTATATATACCTATGTAAATAAACAAGCAAGACATGGAAAATAATATTGCCCTTTACCTTGAATTGCTCTTCTTCCTTCTTGATTTTCTGGAGGTGCTGACCCTAGAAGTCAATGGTTAACCCCAGCACCTAACATTTGGTGCTTTCATTGAGAGCCCATGACTGTCTTCTATGGTTGTCAGACCAACTTTAACTACCGCAACCCACACCACCCGCCAAACAAAGCTCTCATGGCTGCCATACCAGCTTCGACTATCGCAACCCACACACTCGCCAAACCACCTTTCCTCATTGCTTCCTCTCCACACTACCCTCCATCAGCAACCACCTTCCCTTTCATTTCAACACACACCTCGAATGGCGTACGCTGAACTTTCTGCCGCTCGCGAGGACCGCCTCAAGGCCGCCTTGGCCAAACATGTTGCAGCTCAACGCCGCCTCGAATCCACACTGGATGCCCTTCTTCTAAAACTGCCTCTAAGAACCAACCACCACTACCCTTCTTCCTCCGTGCAGTCACCACTGCCACCTCCGTCACCCATGCCGACTCCACCTCTACTTCCCACACTCATACAGTCGCGCCCCACACCCTTGCCGGCTTTTCATCTTTCCAATCTCGGTCACGTTAGTGCCGCTATTCCCATTTCCGACCACCTCTTCAGTGTTGTCCTTAGTTATGGCCATGCAATAGCTCCGCATGACAAGCATGGAGAAAATAGGGACATCACGCTATTTAAGCGGGGACTTGGATTCTTTGGGACTATCATGGTCTCACGCAAGTGCCTACCCGCTGTCTTTGCACTATGGACAGGTGCTAAAACTAGTGCGTTTCTCCAGGACAAACCTTGGGATCCCGGTATTACGTTTGGAAGCCATGCGTTGCAGCCCCAACACCTTGAGGACAAGGTGTTTTTGATGGGCCAGGGAATGATAATAGTAACACATAGGCACCACCACCACCTGCAACAAGGCCCCAAAGGAGGATCACCCCTCCTGCTTTTGTTAACTGATTTTGCTGAGCTGGCGCATCCTATAGAAGGGCCCACCACTACTGCACCATGCTTGTCTGCCATTTTGCTTGTGCAAATCCAATTCTGTTAGGATAGGATAGAGCAAAATCACAAATTCTGTTATTTTAATTAACAGTATAAATAGAGAAGCAATGTAATAAGGCAACTATGAATGAGAAATATAGAAGCTCTTCCTTTACTCTTCTTCTTCTTCCTCATGGAGGCCCTGGACCCTGGTCCTCGAAACCAGTTTCTAAGTTGCAGACTAGTAACATTTGGTGCTTTCGTTGAGAGCCCATGGCTGCCTTCCATGACTGCCATACCTGCTTCAACTACTGCAACCCACACCACTCGCCAAACGGAGCTCAAATGACTGCCTTCCATGATTTCCATCCCAGTCCAAACCACCACAATCCACAGCACCCACCAAACCACCTTGAACTTTCTCTCGCTAGCGTGGGCCATCTCAAGATCGCCTTGGCCAAACTTACCAACTCAACCTCGCCACTGACGTCGACACCTTGGCCACCACCATCGACAACCTTCTTCAGCGACTAGGCCCTCGCAATCCCATTCCACATTTTTCATCTTCCATCCCTGCGAAGGCACCGATATCAGCCATCATCATATCAACTCCGCGACTCATGCTGTCTCCGCCACCCATGCCAACTCCGCCGCCCATTCCGCCTCCACCGTCCATGTCGATTGCGCCTCCATGTCCTACACCCGTGCAACCATTTACTGCACCCTTGCCGACTCCACTTCCCATGCCTGCTGCCTACCTCCCCGATCTCCAACACACTCGCGCCACTGTTTCATGCAACAAGCTCTTCGGTACTGTTGCTTCGTATGGTCGTGCAACAACTCCTAATGACAAAGCTCTCGAAGGGAGAAATATGACGTTGTTTGAGATAGGAACTAAATACCATGGACATACCATGGTTGCATGCAAGCACCAACCAACTATGTTTGCATTATGGACGGCTGCTGACCCAGAGGAGTCCCGCCGGAATAGACCTTGGGATTCTGGTATTGATTTTGGAAGCCATTATTTGAAGCCCAACACCTTAAGGACAAGGTGTTTTAGATGGGCTCGGGAATGTTACGAAGAGCACCAAGGGTCTGCAGGAAGCAAGTTATATGCGGACCAAAAGAAAAGCCACAACTCCAGCTTACTTAAAAGACTAAGTGCAACAGGGATAGCAGAGGCTCATGCAGCATGCACCGTACGTGAAGGAAGCGCGTAGTAGGGAGTAGGCTAGGCTCGTATCTTCTAGATAGTGCCTTAGGTAGTGGAGAATAAGGGGAATATCATTCTGTTAGGATATTCTTGGATTTTGCTTATCTTTCTATTTTTGTTGTCGGGCTCTTGTCCCCTGGTATCCATTATATATATTTGTAAGAAAGTGCTTTTGGGATATATGGAAAAACATCAGAACCTTCCTTTTTTCTTGCTCTAGGAGGTTAACTTGGTCCTCGAATTCCAAGTGCTAACAGAGTACCTGAAAAGCACATGCTACATTTTAGTATACGTTACTTCATTAATAATTTTATAGAAAGATTTGTAAATTTTTTTGCACTACCAAGGAGGTGCGACATTTGCCAAATTAAAAAACAAAATTGGATGTAATATTTCTTGTTCATTAATGAAAGTGCAACTATGTAACATATTTAATAGCAAATGAAAGGTATGACATTACCAAGTAGAAGTTTGAATAGCTTCCATTTTGTTGACATAACAGATACATAATCATCACCAACTTTAACATCTTCGTATTGTCTAGAGCAACTGTTAATAACAGTAAACTTATGGGAGTTCTTTTCTTGTAGTGGAGAGAGCCTGTCTCTTTTGCCAAGTGAAAGATAAATGGAGAACTACTTGCAGCCAGAACTTGCCCACCTAGATCATAAACTTTTCCTGTATAGAACATATATAATTGAAATTCATAGTGAGTTTGATCAACTATAAAGTGCTATTAAGATATAAGATACCTTCAATTTCTGTTGACTCACAGGTCACCAACTGTATGATGTTTGTCTAAGACAATGATATTATTATAACCAAGTCCGACCAATGCATAAGCAGTTGATAAGTCACTTGGACCAACACCCATTATTCTAATTCTCATGTTTACTGGCATGGAAGGATGTAGCTAAATACTTGATTGTCAAAAGCAAAGGCATGAATAATAATAAAATAATCAGAACCATGAACTCTTGTATATAGATAGAAAGAAGAAGAAAGGGAATGAACAGATTGAGTGGTATTATTAATAACTTTTGTCAAAACGTAGGCTGAGAGCGAAACTTAACGTGTAAGGAATGGTAGGCTAAAATTAATATGGAGGTTTAGGAATATGATGAGTTATAACTTTAATATGATAGACTAGAATTAGTATGGAGGTTTAGAAAGAAAGAAATGCTAAGTGGATTGAGAATTAAAAGGTTAGGACTTAAGGTGTAAGGAATGATAGGCTAATAAAAGGTTAGGAGTTACAATTTTAATATGATAGGCTAGAATTAATATATAGGTTTAGGAGAATAAGCAGTTATAATTTTAATATGGTAAGCTAGAATTCATATGAGGTTTAGGAAGAAAGAAATATCTAAGATGTAAGTGGATTTATATATATTAAGATGGGAGAAAATCCACTTACTCTAAGAATAAATTGAAAATGTTAGTCTCAATATAAACCTTTAATTTTATTTTAAATTAACGGATGACATTAAACAACTAAATGTTACTTTTAATCTTGCACGTAACCTTTGTCTACCTATTCATAACCTTTGTCTTTCACTTCATAGAGGACCTTTCATCTTCTCATCCCGAATAAATTTTTCAGGAATGTCTCCTCAAGCTTTTCAATGGTGACATAGGTACACTGACTTCATACAGTGCCAATTTAAATCCAAAGCCATTACCACTACCTATTTCGCCCTCTTGGACATTGTTGACACTTATTCCACACGACATGAAATGCACGAAACCCACCAACAAAGAAACCTCACCCCCCCTGCTTAATACATTCACTAGTTCCACCCATTCTGTTAGAAGCACAAAAAGAAGGGGACCTAGCATTGAAGGCCTAGGCAACCTTCAAAGCACGAGAGGAAGAAAATGGGTTTGTATTATCTTGTCTGGCATATTACATCATTCGTAGCTGTTTATAAGCAGCATATAAGATGTTGATATTCTATCATAACAGAAATGTAAGTCTACAATAACAAAGTTATAATAATAGACAAAATATAACAAAAGGATGATGGCAGACAATGGCCAGGCAGCATCCACTCTTATTACGCCAGCTCAACAGGTACCAACTGATTTTGTTAGACAAAATCTCTGAGGTGTCTTGGTGGGATGATCTTCCTCTTTGGTCTCTCATTCGGACCTGTGGTGAGATTTTGCTGCATCTTTTTCTTCTTAACATTCCCAATGCCATCCAAAAACACCTTATCCTCAAGGTGATAAGTGGCTTTAAACTTATCCCACTCTTCCCACGAAGTGTCATCAGTTGATAGGCCTTCCCACTGAACTAAGACCTTCCAGTTTGGGATCAGTAGAGGTAGAGTCCCAACGGGTACTAAGTATAGTTAAGGGGTGATGACAGGTTGATTTTCAATTGTTGTGGCAGGTAGAAGTAATGTAGAGCTAGCTTCTAAGTGATGAAATGGTTTGAGCTATGAGCAGTGGAAAATAGGGTGCATGTGTGCTCCTTCAGGCAATTGAAGTCTGTATTCAACCTTGCCAACTCGTTCCAGAATTTGGTATGGCCTGTAGTATCTTTAGCATTTTTGGGGTAAGGTGATCCACTATAAGAAAAATCATTATTAGATAGAATATTTCCCACGAAATTTATTTCATCAAAATTTTTCGAAAGATTATATTTCGCCGCAAATATTTGAATTTTTGACATAATTTATCAATGGATAAATTTTCCGTCGGAAAGTATAAATTACCAACAGAATTTATCCATGGATTTAGGTGTGTCAAAAATTTAATATCTTCCCGTTGGATTTTACCAAAGGAATACCAGCACTTTCTCACTCATGTTTCGCAGTCACTATGTGCACCTCCCACGCTGCCGTTGCTTGCTGTCGTCTTCTCTCTGATGTTGTTGCGCCCCCGCTGTGAGCCCACACCGTCATGTCCACATCACCAACATCGTTTGAATTTTCACTCCAATTTAGACGACACACGTAGGCTAGGGGAGAAATTTTGCATCCTCACCGTAATTGTTGTTCGTATTTCCTCTGTTTCAGTCACTCACTGACTTCATGGCGCTAATGTCGCTGTTGCAGCCTCAGACCCTCTCATTCCCATGTCCTCTTCGCCTTATTCGTGCGTCCTCTATCAAGCCCTCACACAGGTATCCATTGTTCTAGAATTTCTATTTTTATGTTTTTGTTTTGAGTTAAAACAAACTGAAAATGCTGATGGATTCACTGCTTCTCACTATGAATTCACTGCTTCACACTTCAGCTACCCTTAGCGGTGTGTTTGTGCAATAAAACTTTCTTAGCAAAATTGTGCTCTTCTTCTGATCTCTGCACTTTCTTCGTGGCCAGTCACCCCTTATTTTTCTGGAAGGTGCACCTATAATAGCTTCTGCAACATGTAACAATTCAATCCATTATTAACTAATTCTTCTCTTTAGTGACAAATTTTTAAAAATTACATATTCCGTCACCTGGGATATTTTGCACTAAGGATGTCTTTTTGTCCATATTTTCTCCAGTTGTAACCATCTTCGAGGGGCCCTTCAACGTCGTTCTCGATCTTCACTCTAATATGTTTCGTCCATTTTGGCATCATCTTTCTGAAACAAAATTAAATTGCCACCAGTGTTAGTATAAATACATATAACTAAATACTCATGTAGTTATTGCTTGATAATAAGTTGACTTCTGCGTGCTACTAAAAGCCTCTTAGTAAAGTTTACCTTTTCTTTGAATTATGTTTAAGTTGCTGATGATCTTGAGCGCCTTCCCTCAATGGTGAGGAAGTTCTAGTTGGTTGTTGCGTGGACATTGATTCATTCCATCTTAGAAGAAGTAAAGCATTGCCATAACAGGATAATATCCTCTGCAGTAGTGAGTCCCTAGTGTCAACAAAGGAGGCTGAACTCAAGTCTTCCTTCAACTTTCTTGCTATCTCTAACCCCTAAATTAGTTCACTCATGAGTGTATTCTGCTCCAAACTCCTATCACTTTCCATTCGTGCTATCTTATTGTGCCAAAGAGCAATCACACTTTTTTTCTTTCTAAAACTAGCTGCTTCTTACTAGGTAGAAGGATATAAATGGTATAATATAGTGGAAGGAGGCAAAACAAGGTTTTAAGTTTAAGTTGATTTGGGCAAAAGGCTAGTGAGAGCAATGTTTGGGTTGAATGCAATAAATGATGGATTTCTATTTAATGCTTAATGCATCTATCTATATTTGGAGATTAATTTTAAGTTGCAAATAAGTCAAAGTTTGACTGAGACTAAGACTAGTATTTTGTAAGTAAGCTAGAATGGAATGCTGACCAAGACCAGCCCACGTAAGTGTGTGTGACAGTGATAAATGATTGGTCCTAATCTGGTAATGGATGTAACAGGATATTGATATTTGAAGGTCAGAGCACAGACCAAAGAATTTTGAATCTCCATTAGTCATTGTGCGTTGTCACTTTGATCCCGTTACTGTTTTGTTTTTTCACCCATCTTTCTCTCTTTATATCGTCTTCTAGAACAAGTGTTATCTTTTGGTTATTGACTTTAATTTTTTTTTTTTCAATTCTGACTTTTCATTATATTCTGGTTTTTACTTTGTGTATTAGCATGTGGGAAAGATATAATAAACTCAAGTTCAGCTAACACCCTTTTCATTATTGCTATAAAAAAGGCTTATTTAGAAGGTCAATGTTATAAATAATATTATGGAAAATAACTTTAAATTGATAAAAACTCAAGTTCCCCAAATGTGGTTGAGTTCCTAGTTTGTTTAATTTGTTTATTGGTTTAATTATTATTTTGATTATGAAAACACACATTTTGATTATGAAAACACACACACACACACACACACACACAAGTTTGTTTAATTTGTTTATTGGTTATTATTTTGATTATGAAAACACACACACACACACACAAGTTTGTTTAATTTGTTTATTGGTTATTATTTTGATTATGAAAACACACACACACACACACACAACTACACAACTACGCCGGTTGTCTCACACACACACACACAACTACGCCGGTTGTCTCCTCTTTTATTTTTTCTGAGTGTCTCCCTCTCTACTCACTCCCCATCGCCAGCTCCATTGCCATCACCATCACCACCGCCACCGTCACTGCCTCATGTTCAACCTCAACCATAGCCTCAGCAAGAACAACAACCATAATAGCAGACATAGCAAGGGATGGTTCCGTCACAGGCGTCATCGTCATTTTAGATACCGTATTTGCATGTGCTGTTGGGGTGTTTGAATTTGTTGTTGGCATCATACCCTTTGCTGTCACGGGGGCTTCTATTTTCCCCCACCTCCTGTCAATTAGGGTTTCCACAGCTTTCGCTTTCGCCCACCGTGCCGATTTTGCTTCCGCTTTTGCAATAGCATAAAAGGTTTTGTAAATTCTTTTTGAAAAAATAGTCTTCTCATTTTTATATTTCTTCTCTTACTCATAATCATTGGGTGGATATATGTCTTCTCTTCTGAGTTGTTAATGTCCCGACACCAGTGCCGCACAATTTTCCTTCACTCGCAACGGAGAACTTTCCTTCGCCTACCCCAAAAGTACATTTTTTAAGGTTGAGGAGCATGTCATATTTGCGAAGTTCCCCGAAGACTTCTTTCAGGTCCGCCACATGTTGGGGTATGCTTTGAGAGTTGACGACCACGTCATCCACATATACCTTAACGTTTCGTCCGATCTAATGTTTAAAGACTCATTCCATCAGTCATTGGTATGTCGCGCCTGCATTTTTAAGGCCGAAAAGCATGACCCTGTAGCAAAAGTTGGCATCTTCAGTGATAAATTTCGTATTCTCCTCATCCGGAGGATGAATCCTGGTCTAGTTATATCCAAAATAGGCTTCCAGGAAGCTTAGCACTTGGAACCCAGACGTTCCATCGACTAGCCTATCGATGTTGGGCAGAGGGTATGCGTCTTTGGCGCATTCTCTATTCAGATTAGTGTAGTCGGTGCACATTCGCCATTTTCCATTGGCCTTTTTAACCATGACAACATTGGTGAGCTAGGTAGAAAACCTGACTTCTCTGATAAAGTTTGCTTGAAGGAACTTGTCGACTTCTTCTATGAAACTTTTACACCATTCTTCTCCCATCTTCCTTTTCTTTTGTGATATTGGTTTGGCCTTGGGGTATATAGCAAGTTTGTGGCAGATTATGTCGGGATGGATTCCTGGCATGTCAGATGGATGTAAGGCAAATAAATCCACATTTCTGCGTAACATGTCGATGATGCACCAGTGCTCGTGACTGGTGAGGTCCTTACTGAGCTACGTGCACTGCCCGGGTTTAGGTTTGAGTTGTAGCTGACAAGTTTTTTAATGGGTTTTGGGCCTCTGTCGGAGGTGTCGTCTTGCGGATCTATGTCAAACTCACTGTCCAAGTTGGGTTGGTAGACGGTCAGGGCTCAAATTTGAGACCATTCGTTCACGATCATTACTTGAGTGCCTTCAACCGTTGTGGGGTGAGGCATGGCAGACTCCTAGATGGCAGGATATGGTGCTACTTTCAGGCTCTCTACACAACACTCTTATGCTTACTTTTGGTCAGCCTTAACGGTTACAATCTCCATTGTCAGTGTAGGGAATTTCATTTTCAAATGTGGCATGGAGACTATGGTTCCAAGCTCGTTAAGTGTCCTTTTGCCGACTAAGACAAAGTATAATGTGTCTGCATTAACTAGTAGATATCTAATGTTAAAGCTCTTGGAGAGCTTTCCCTGACCGAAGGTGGTCATCAAGTCCACATAGCCTCTAGTGTCAACTCTCTCGCACACGAAGAGTAGACCGACATGAGGGTGGACAGTGTCGGGGTAGACCTCGACTCTCTTGAAGGTTTTCCAGTAGAGGATATCAGTGGAACTGTCCTAGTCGATCAGGACCCTGGACACCATGAAGTTCGTTATGATGATGGAGACAACCAAAGGGTCATCTTCCTTGATGGGGTTGATCCCCTTGAAGTCCCTATCCGTGAAAGTGATAGGAGGGAGACTTCGGTGTAGGGGTGTGTCGACAAAGTTAATGTCGATGTCCCAGATGGCGTGCAGATAACGTTTTCGAGACTAGTTGGATTGTTCCCCAAATGAAAATCCTCCTGCAATGGTGTTGATTACACCTCTGATTTGTTGGGCGGGTTCTCATTCTTGTGGAGGTTGTCGCTCACGCCGTTGTTATTAGTGTCTTTATCTGCCTTGATCTTCGGCTCTTCTTTTGTCTGCTTCTTGGTTCCTGTGCTACTCTTTTTTATGTCCTCTGGGTCTTGCTCTTGCTTGGTGACTGTCTGGTCTGTTAACAAATTGAGCTAAGTACCCAACCTGTATAAGTTTTTCTATCTTGTCCTTCAGAGCCCAACAGTCTTTGGTATTATGACCAATACCCCGATGATATCTATAGTATTTGGTTGTGTCTGACCCCGGCCTGGGAGGTTTTGTCTGGGGTAGCCAGATGGGTACCTCTAGGTTGAAAGCTTCCTCCAAAATTGTGGTGCAATTTTTTGTTAGGGGTGTGTAATGCTCGTACCTGGGCCCTTTGGAGAGAGGCTGGTGCTTGTCTGGCATATGCCTCTTGTCCGACTTGTGCAAGTCGGCCTTGATGTTTGCTTTGTGCTTTTCGAGCTTATGTCTGGTTTGTCGAACTTTATTCTTGAATTTGGACATTTCTTCCAACTGGATGTAGCCCTTGGCTCCCTCACTCAGCTCGTCCATGCTATCTGGTGGTTTTTTGCGCAGACTGTCTACGAACTTGCCGGGGCATAGTGCGGGAGCTTGGAATGCAATGCTACCTTGGGGTTAAGATATCAGATCTAGACGACTGTATGCCCAAATCTGTCCATGAATTTTCTGAGGGACTCGTCGTCTGCTTGTTACAGACTGGCCAAGGCGACCGAGGTCATGCAGTGAGACATGCTGGTGGCGTACTGTGCATTGAATCATTCGACGAGGGTGTTGAAGCTGTCTATGGACCTAAGTGGGAGTCCACCATACCAGGTTAACATTGCCCCCTTGAGGGACGTAGGGAAGACATGACATAGAATCTGTGTTTGTCATAGCTACCGAATGAGGATGGGAGTCTGCAAGGGGGGTCTCGCGTTAGAGGTCAGACCGAGTGCTAACCATAGA